>NC_136057.1:1348999270-1349194270 GCF_964261635.1 Lissotriton helveticus | reverse complement strand
TAGGATTTCAGGAGCCAGATCGCAAGGTTGAGCTGAGCTGGGTCCGGGTGTCTGATTTCTCCACGGTTCTGTGTTAAGAGGTGTGAAGAGAGGTGCAATTTTTGGTGCGGTACTACAGACAGTTGTAGCAGTGTGGTGTACCACGGCTGTCTGGCCCACATTGGAGCAACTAGGATGAGGGTGAGAGATTGCTGCTGTAGTTTGCGTACTACTAGTGGAATGAGTGGTAGAGGTGGCAAAGCGTACGCACATCTGTTTGACCAGTTCATCCATATCGCATTGCCTTTGGACAGTGGGTGTGGATATCTGGCGGCGAAGCTTGGGCATTTGGCGGTTTCGTGGGTTGTCCCCACATCTGAAAGAATGGCTGAAGAACTTGCATATGAAGTTCTCACTCGTGGGTCTGTTGTGTTTGACGACTTAACAGATCTGCTATGGTATTTTGTACTCCTGGAACATGCTGGGCTAGAAGGAATATGTTTTGAGGTATAGCCCACCGCCATATGTCCTGTGCTAGTTGAGAGAGCTGCAGGGAGTTTGTGCCTCCCTGCTTCTGTATGTAATACATGGCTGTCATGTTCTCTGTGCGGACTTACACAGCTTTGTTTGATACTTGCTTTTGGAAAGCTTTTAGTGCTAGGAATATGGCTAGTAACTCCAGATGATTGATGTGGAGTAACTTTTGTTGCGGTGTCCACCTGCCTCGCATGGTGTGTTGCAGTAGGTGGGCTCCCCAGCCGGAGAGCGATGCGTCCGCAGTCAAGATTATCTGAGGAACTCGCTCTAGGAACGGTCGTCCCTTGGAAAGGTTTTTGGTGTTCCACCACTGCAGAGAGCGATGAGTCCGACCGTCTACCAACACTAGGTCTGTCAATTGACCTTGAGCCTAGTTCCATTGACGTGATAAGAATTCTTGTAGCGGACGCATTTGAAGTCTTGCATGGGGCACTATGAAAATGCAAGAGGCCATCATCCCTATGAGTTGCATTAACACTCGTACTGGAAGGGAGTGTTGTAACTGAAACTTTGTTAGAAGAGTTTGCATGCTGGCTATCCTTGCTGGAGTGGGATAAGCTAGCGCTTTTGAGGTGTTTATTGTGGCACTGAGCTACTGTTGTACTTTAGATGGTTGTAGATGGGACTTGGAGTGGTTTATTTTGAACCCCAAGTCGTGAAGCAGTTGTATGGTGGCAAGAGTGTGTCCCACGCATTGGTTGTATGAGCTGGCTTTTATGAGCCAGTCGTCGAGGTACGGGAAGACATGGATGTGTTGTCTTCGCAAATGCGCTGCCACTACTGCTAAGCACTTGGTGAATACTCTTGGTGCTGTTGTGACTCCGAATGGGAGTACTTTGAATTGATAGTGTTGCCCGTCTATTACAAATCTGAGATGCTTCCTGTGAGCCTTGTGAATGGGAATGTGGAAGTATGTGTCCTTGAGATCTAAAGTAGCAAGGAAGTCGTTTTGTGACAGAAGCGGAAGGACTTGTTGGAGTGTGACCATGTGAAAATGGTCTGACTGTATGTATATGTTTAGCGGTCTGAGGTCTAGAATAGACCTTAGAGAGCAGTCCTTTTTTGGAATTAGAAAATATAGGGAGTAAACCCCCTTGTTTTGTTGGTGGAGAGGAACTCGTTCTTTTGCACTTTTTTGTAGCAGAGATACTAGTTCTTGCTTTAACAGTGATAGATGTACTTGTGACATTGGACGCTGTTTGGGTGGTATGTTTGGGGGGGATGTTAGTTCTAGACAGTTACTTCACGGAATAATTTGTCGCACCCACCTGTCTGATGTGATGTTGGTCCAGGCAGGAAGGAATTGTTGCAGTCTTCCCCCCGCAGCAGTGGAATGTTGAGGGGGGGGGGGGGGGGGGGGGATATAAGGGGAGGAAAGTCATTGGGTAGGGGGAGAGGCAGAGCGGGAGTTGTTGGTTTTGCCTCTGCCTTTGTTGTTGTTACCCCTGTAACCCCCTCTCTGGTAGCCCTTAGTGAATGTGGATTGGCTAGGGGTTTTGTAAGAAGTGGAGGGACTTTCCGAGGAGTACCCTCTAGTGTTGCCTCTGTATGATGAGCGACGAAAAGAACGTCTGGGAGCTTGCAGCTGCAAAGCTCCCATAGATGTTGCTGTATCAGTGTGTCTTTTTTCATCTTTTCTAAAGACACGTCAACATTTGGGCCAAATAAATGCGTCTCATCAAATGGCCGATTAAGGATTGAGTTTTGTACCTCAGGTTTAAAACCTGAGATACGTAGCCAAGCACGTCTACGTGGAAGGGTGCTGGTATTGATTGCCCTTGAGGCGGTATCTGCAGCATCTAGGGCACAACTAATGGAAGTATTGGTAATATTTTTACCTTCCTGTATAAGTTAATTGGCCCTATTTTTGTATTTGTCTGGTAGATGCTGCATTATGGACTCTAGTTCATCATAATGTGCCCTGTCGTATCTGGACAGCAACGCTTGGGTGTTAGCAATGCGCCAGATATTAGCTGCTTGTGACGCTGTTCTTTTACCGGAGGCGTCAAGTAGCTTGGATTCTTTGTCTGGTGGTGAGGCCTCACCTGATGTCTGAGAATTAGCACGTTTATGTGCATTAGACACTACTAAAGAGTCTAATGGCGCTGGACCTTTAATATAGAATGGATCTGTAGAGACAGCTTTATTTTTTTTTCAATGCGAGGATTGAGGACGCTAGCCCTGACAGGGTCTTTAATAACCTCTGTTGTGTGTTTGATGACCCCCTTAAGCATTGGCAAAATGGCAGTAGACCTTTGTGTGTTGTCAAAAGTGTCTAGTAGGAAATCTTCTTCCACCGCATCGGTGTGTAAGTTCACCCCATGATATTGGGCAGCTCTTTGGACTAGTAGGTTAAAACCTATAGTGTCCTCTCGGGGGTAGGCCTAGAAGGGTATATATCGTCTTGTGGGACATAAGGCACATCAGGGGTGTTGTAATCATCGCATGGATTAGGTGACTGAGGGGGACTATTGGTCCCTGCTGGGTCATGTGCACCCCCACCTGTGTCATCAGAGTCTATGTCTACATCATCGTCTGGATTAGGGGATGGTGCAGAATCGTATAAAACATATATAGGCTGTACGGAATTCGGTTAAAACCGACTATGCTCGATAGAACCCTACCGAATGAAAATCAGCTGACCGGGTTTAAACCGAGTCCGACTGATTTTCATTGTTGTTGCGTCTCTTGTCCACTTGATGGAGCCAAAGTAATATAAACCATTGGCCTGCCTGAGGCATCTGGCACGGAGGTGTTAAGGGAAAAAACACTGCTTCCGCAAATGGGCAGCCGAGGTGTGAATGGCCCATGGGCCAGAGCAACACCAGACCCCCTGCCTGGCTCAAGTGGGGGAAGAGGAGCTGTTGTCTGCAGTCTGTCTTACTGCTGCGTCGCACAAGAGTATTTCACAGGTCTTTCAAAAGACCATTTACTTAACGACTCTTTGTTAATAGAGGAGTGGGCGACGGGGTACGGGCACCGCACATTGGTATCAAGGGTAGCCCGGGAACGACAGGAGAAGTCTTCGGATTCCACACATGGGTAACAAGGGTAGTCCGGGCACGGCGGGTAGAGGCCATGGATGCACACTTCACTAGCAAGGGAAGTCTAGATCTGTGCCACACAACACAATGAGCTGTCCTACTGGGATGGACCCCACCCGCATTGTGAGCCAGGGCAGATTTTAGGCTTTAAATATATATATTTTTTTTCCAGTATAATACAGGAATACAAGGAGGTTAAGAATAAATAATCCACCCTGGATCAGCAGATTGTGCGTGGGTACCCTGGCAAAGAAAAGGGCCCGCCTGCCCGGTCTGCCCCTCATCTTCAGTTTGGCGCAGGGGGGCAGGCAGAGTCCAATGTGCTTTGGGGAGGGGGGGGGGGGCTTAGTGCATATGCCCCCCCCCACCCTCACTCCTAGCCGGTGAAGTTATGAATGTTCCTGTTGTTTCAAGGAAAGAATCGCTCTCAGTTTCCAGGAGCACACGATCATCTTTGTAAAATATTCCGGTAGCGTGCCAAGGTGGCGGACAAGGAGTCCTGGAGCCGAGGGGGGGTGAGTTAAGAGGGGGCTGGGGAGAGATGGATGAGGCGGGGGGATGAGTGAGGGGGGAATGAGGTAAGGGGGGGGCTGGGGAGAGATGCAGGAGGGGGGGCTGCGGAGAGATGAGGGAGGGGGAATGAGGCGGGGGGATGAGGGAAAGGGGGGCGGGGGGTGAGAGACGGGGCGGCAGCATCCAGAAGGAATGATAAACGCCCTGAATAATTAACAATAATCTTCATTACTCTGATCCCTTGTCCCAGTGCCTTGAGGTGAACCCAGCTCTATACAGGCGCTATGTGACAACGAAAAACACCTCCCCCATGACTCCTTCCTGCAGGCCCCGCCCAGAGGGAGGGACTATAACCATGAAACACACCATCCCACATCCGGTCACCGCCAGAGGGAGGGAATATAACCATGAAACACACCATCCCACATCCGGTCACCGCCAGAGGGAGGGAGTATAACCATGAAACACACCATCCCACATCCGGTCACCGCCAGAGGGAGGGAGTATAACCATGAAACACACCATCCCAGAGGGAGGTACTATAACCATGAAACACCATCCCATGTCCTGTCACCGCCAGAGGGAGGATGTATAACCATGAAACACACAATCCCACGTCCTGTCACCGCCAGAGGGAGGGACTCATCCCACGTCCTGTCACCGCCAGAGGGAGGGACTATAAAATGAAGGTGTCGCCTAGCGCAGCCCTCCAGGCACCTACCACAATCCCTCTAGTCTATTACTGCCTTCCATGATGGCGTTTAACCCGGATGTGTGTGGCACTCACTGCACTGACTACACATGCACAGTTTAGTCTATGCTTGCAAGAGTGCTCAGTAAATACATAAATGCTCACCTAGAAGTGCCTCTGGTTTTGCTCTGTGCATATCGTGGCCGCGCCGCCATAGCGGGAACCACACTGCAACATTGCTTTTCCAAATTTTAACAGCTCATGTCACACTGTGTGGGAGTCGGGGACTTTTACCGAGCTTGGGCAGATGTACTTCTCAGTCTTTGGCGCGGTCTTTCATTTTCATTATTGCGGAGTTTCCTTTCACCTACTCATACAACTGGGTCAGGTGCTCGTGCGTGGAAGACCCTGTGTAAGTGGAGCTGCGCCAGACAGTGACTCACGGCGTGCGTTAGATGCAATGAAAACAATATGCAAGCCCTTCCAATTAAGCTGTTCAGGGTGCTAATGAAAACACATGGTATTTGTCGAGGGCCGGTCTGTTGTGCCTTCGAGGTATGTGCAGTACTTAGTACTTGTGTTTTCCAAAAGCAAGATCTCTCCAGTCTAAAGGTCGGAAATTTTTTAAAGATCAATGTCTGTTAATATATTTCTATGAACGCTTCATTGAAATAGCCTTTGATAGCAGAACCATGTAATTTTTGGTGGTCCCCGTGTTTCATAAAGCCTAGATTGACTGATATTTGTGAGGAGGTAGCAGTCTTTTTAATGCCCTTATTGTCCGTCATATAGATATTTTTGGGTTGGCGTGTGCAGGCACTGTACAGCGCCGTGAGGTACTCCAATCTCCCTTGAGTGCACTGCATGCTTGTTGAAAACCAGAAGTCCTCAGGTTTACAGTTAAAAAAAAAAAAAAAGACTTTCCTGTTCATGGGCAGCCAGACGTAAATTGACCCAGTGATTAGAACTTGAAGTCTACGGCTCAATTTCCAGATCTGTTTAACACTGAGATTATCTAGCTCCAGTGTTGTATTCCTGATTTGGAGCTTTAAAGGGTGAGTTCTTGCTTTTATACACCGGAGAACACTAGCCCAAAAGGCACCGTTTTTAATCCATTTAAGCTCTGTGCATGAGGTTCATTTGTTGACAGACGTGCCTCGCATCTCTCCATTGTGGTTCATCAGTTTCTGGACCTTTAGTTTGCTGGTCAATTATGCAGGTAATAGTCGGTGTCAGAGCTCCTTGAGGTTATCTTATTGTGTGCAGCCATTACTTAATGAGCTTGTTCCACCGAGTGACTACCTTTTATTGGCATGCTGTATGCATCCGCGTGTCATATGGATTGTCTTAATAGAATTAAGAAACGCTTATATAATGGCCACATTCAGGGGAAACTCGCAATTAATTTTTGACTAATGAAGTGTCCTAAAAGGTGTTGGTAGCAAATAGCACTATTCCAACCATTACACGTCAGCTTTTTACTTTACTTGTGGTTCAGAGAGCCTTTGTGGGCTTGTTACACTTGCACCCATTATAATAATGCGCTAGCTAAGTTCTCTTTGTAGATTACTTCAATTGATGTGGTCCATAATATGGTCCACTGACTACTTGAGCCATCAATCAGTATAGCCAAAGACTGAAGGGCTATAACATTCCAACCACTAAGGATGCAGTTTTGCACAATAAAAAGGAAAACAAGACAATACTCATATCAACGGGCTTCTTCCATTTTAAACTACAGAGGGAAAATTCCATTCTAGAGTCAGAAATTAGATGTGCAGGCCCTCATTCTGTCAAGCAAGGATTATCGTAATAGTCTATCTTGGCATTTCAGATGCTGGGTTGTCCAAAATTCAGGTAGTACAGAATCCAGTAAATACGTGGTTTGAGGAGACAGGAGCATGTGTCTGTTTTCACTCATAGATTACATTGGCTGCCTACTAAGAAAGATTTCATTTGAGTCTGCCATGTTTCTTATGCAATCCATAGAAGAGAGCTCCTTTCCCAACAAACTTTCACCTGTAGCAACCCAATTGCTGACCCCGTTCATAACCTTGTGCTACTCAAAGTGAGACCGGTTGGCTATGCCAATGCTTGTTTTTTAAATGTGCGCGATTCCCCGTCGTCATTTAACTGTTAACTCAAACTATGCAGCTGATGTTTACCAAGTCCTTAATCAGAGTTGGTAGGCTACCAGAAACATGCTTAAGAAGCAGACACTGCACTAGTCAGGTGACCATGTCCTTCGTGGAGTGCAACACTCTCTGAGCAGAAGAGGGGTAGAGACTCTGGAACACAGACTGTAACTTCCAACTTGCTGAGTGACCAATTCACGCTTTCATTTAAAACAAGCATTTGCAATGCAATAGGTCTCGCATTTCCACGAGTTTGAGCTATTGATATTGCAAATAACAATGCCTTTTATTTTGGTTTTGGTTTTTAAAACATAAATAAAAGGCTTTGTCATTTACAATGCCAATAGCTTAAACTAGCATAAATGCGAAACCTATTGCATTGCAAATACTTGTTAAATCTGATCTGCAGAATCAAAGGACAATGGAAAGTATTTCATGACTGTATTAAGCTTCTGAAATGTGGAGCAGTATACAATTTCTGAAGAAAAATGGAGAAAGCAATAATAAAAGCAAAGCGTTCCATAAACACCGGTAAAACACTGTTTTTTTTTTTTTTATGGCGCAACAACGAGTAACCACTGAAAAGCACTGTTTTTTTGAGGTATTGAAATCCCTGGAAAACACTGAAAGAACACCACCAGAATTTCCCAAAAATAGAAACTGAAAACAGGAAAGCCTAAACATATATTAAAAAAATATAGAGCTTAAAGCTCGCTGTGCTATCCCCTCAATATCTGTTTTTGGCCCTTCCTAGTTGCAGGCCCTGGGCCCACCTATACAAGCGATTATAATTTTACTTGGGAAAATATGATTTTATTTAGCTAAAATTGAGGTTTGAAGAGGATTCTGGGTAAGAAAACATTGGGAGATACACGCAAGCTACACCTCCCTGGACTCCCCGGGTGCCTAGTTTTCAGAAATGTCTGGGTTTGGCAGGTTTCCCTAGATGGCTGCCTAGCCCGGGACCAAAAACGCCCCCCCAGCAAAAACAGGTTGTTTTGTCAGAGGCACATGCGTTTTTGGGCCAGGGCTCGATGCCTATCTAGGGAAACCTACCAAACCCAGACATTTCTGAAAGCTAGACACCCAGGGGAATCCAGTGATGTGCATCTTGTGTGGATCCCCGAAACATTTTGTTATCCAGAATACCCTGCAAGCCACAAATTTAGCTAAAAAGTAACATTGTCCTCACATCTCTGTGTGGGAAGGTTGCGATATCACCAGGCTGGCAAAAATTTCCCACTACCCAGTGTACCCCTCAATCTCTCGATAAAAATTATACCTCACTTGTGTGGGTGCCCAAAGCAGTGTCAGCCTAAAAACGTATGGAAAAAACTGGCCTTCTGGACACACTTTGGTTCCCCCTCAGTTTTTAATTTAATACGTTTTTAGGTTCTCTGCGTTGCACACCAAAACAAGTGGGTTATCACTTATCGAGGGACTGGGGGAACGCTAGGTGGTGGGACATTTTTGCCGGCACAGTGATCCGACAAATTTAACACACCAAAATTTGAAGAAAGTGTGTATTGTTAGCTAAATTTGAGGTTTGCAGGGGATTCTGGGTAATATAACACTGGAGGATCCATGCAAGCCACACCACCAGCCAAGCGTCTTCCATGCATACCACCAGCCAAGCGCCATCCACACACACCGCCATCTAAATGACAGTTCATGCACACTGCCAGAAATGTAACATCCACAAAGACCACTAGCCAAGCAACAGTACATGCACACTGCCAGCCAAAAGCACAAGTACCCACACACTGCCAGCCAAGCACAAGTCCCCACACACTGCCAGCCAAGCACAAGTCCCCACACACTGCCAGCCGCACAAGTCCCCACACACTGCCAGCCAAGCACAAGTCCCCACATACCATCATCATAATGCAGGTTCGCACACAGCCAGCCAAACACCAGTAAACAGATACCGTCAACCGAACTCCAGTTCTCTCACACACACACACACACACACAGAAACGTTTGCTAATGGTCTACTGACTTTCTGCCCCGCCACCGGGAGCAGGCGTACCTAAAATATTACTGATGCGCCACAGGGGCGTCAGAAACATCCAAAAAGTGCTCACAAAAAAAGGGGAGCAACTCTTACTAAGGGACAGCTCCCTGACATGCCAAAAACATATCTCTGGTGCTTAGTGGGCTTTCTGCCCCTAGGCGGAGTGGGGGCATTATGATGCCCATTTAGGGCAGCCTCCACCCCTACACTGTCACAAAAAAAGAATTCCGGTGTCAAGTGGGCTCCCTGCCCCTCAGGGTGCAGATTGTGGGGATAACCCTTTCTGCCTCCCATGGGGCAAAAAGACTGTCCTTTTCGCGTTGGGGGTGTAGGCATTGGCATCTCCACTGTGGGCAGCCCCCACCCAGCTTATGTTAAAACAAATATATATATCCCTGTGGCTAGTGAGTTTTCTCCCCCAAGGGGCAGATCGGGGGCTATTGCCTCCATCTGCACCCCTGGAGGTGCAATTTCTTTTTTTATTTATTTATTTTTTATTTTATTTTTTTTATTTTTTTTTTTTAAAGAGTCCCTGGGGTCTAGTGTACTTTCTTCCCCCACTACCCCAGGGGCAGATCGGGGTTGAAAACCCCCATCTGCCTCCCAGGGTGGCCGAGAGACTATCCCTTTTGTGTTCGGGGTGGGGGCATTGGCATGCCTATTGTGGGCTACCCACACCACTCTCTAAATAAACACAAACATCCCTGGAGACTAGTGGGCTTCAGATCGGGGGGTTATTGCCCCGGGGGGAGGGGCAGAAAGACTGGCAATTTGCAACTTTTGGAGAGAGGTGGGGGAATTAAAGTGCCCATTATGCCCCCCCCCCCCTATGTATAAAAAAAATGCCTGGTGTCTGGTGGCCTTTCTGCCACCCGGGTGGCAGATCGGGAGTAATTACACCCATCTGCCTCCCGGGGGGCAGAAAGACTGTCCATTGTGTGTTAGGATGGCCCCACCCCTCTTTTATAAAAATTAAAAAAATACTTGGTGCCTAGTGGGCTATTGTCCCCATCTGCATCTCTTGGGGACAGAAAGACTGTTGCTAGTTTTTGGGAGGGATGGGGGCATTACTGTGCCCATTTAGGGCAGCCCCCACCCCTAAACGTAAATGTAATAAAAATCCCTGGTGTCTAGTGTGCTTTCTGTCCCCAGCTACTGCCTCCATCTGCCTCCCAGGGTGGGCAGAAAGACTACTTTGCCACCTTTACTATGGGGGAGCAAAAGCCCTTGCCCAAGGGGCTACTCCCCCCCCCTTTGCCTGGAGCCTAGTGGGTGAATGCCTGCTAGTAGTGATCCACCAAGGATGGGTACCATTGGAAAAGGGACTCTCCAATGGTACCTCTCTGTTTGATTTGGTGCTCGTTGGGCTGAGATAACCCCACAGCACTGAAACTGAAAGTTTCAGATGTAATAACGTATCCGCCATGCGCACGATCGTCATTACATATGAAAAGAAAATGCATCGGGAGCTTGGGGAAGCTCTTTCCCTCAAATCCTTTCAGCATAGGGATTCTGCATTGGTGTCTGATGTAATCAATAAGAAGCTGGAACTTCATGTAGATTAAGCAAGTTACTTTAAGTTAAGATGTTAGATAATAAGATATAATGATAACCCCATCAGGAGCAGCTGTCCTGCTGCTCAGCCCTCACCCAACTGACATTCACAAACCTCAAACATTCCATTCATCCAACATTCCACATCACATGCATTCTAGCTGAGCAGCAGGAAAACATAAGATACAACAGTGTCCCATGGACATTAACGTTTCATCCATGGCACACCAGCCCTGCAGTCATGGAAGTAACCGTTCCGTCCATGGCATGGAACCGGTTAAAAATCTAATCACAGCAAAGGCGGTCTCCATCCAGGTCTCAAATTTGATGGAAGGCCAAGGGACCTCCTTTATGGTAGACTGTATAAACCTATTAATTGGGTGAATGGGTAGGCATTTCATTTTCTTTGTTCACCCTGCCACACCACACCCTCCCAACTCCATCATGAGGTGCAGGTGGAAAGATCTGTACACAAACTATACATTATTCTGCCACAGTCAGTCTGATAGCATGCATATAGAGAGCAGTAATTATGTTAACAGAGGCTGCACTTTAGGTTCGCCATTTGACAGAGGTCAGCTCTATTGTATTCCACAGGACAGTCAGAGGTTTCTGCTCCATCAAGGCCAAAAGCTGAGCTCACCAGGCTTTTAGATGCTGCAGGTGCATCAAGGACAAACTACATCTCTCATTGGGAATTCCGAGGTTACATCTGTACTCTCAGCACAAATGGAGACATAACTCTGTGCACCTCTAACATTACATAAGTTACACTATATTATTGTATTGGTCAAAACATGCTCTACTGCTGTCAAAGCACATTCAGGAGTAAAGCTCCATCCATGACCACATGAACCACAGCTGTCAACAGAACGTTCATAGGATATTCAGTAATGACATCAAGAACAAAATACTCTAAGGCTACTTTCTAAAGGACACAGACATGATAGTGCTACCTTTAATGGCCCACAGCTACCAGGACATTGAGATTATTCCGCTGTCCAGTGAGGTTAAAACATCGAACTATAGCTCACCATCCCAAGCTAGAATTAACACGGTTGGAACAAAGAAACAAATTTCAACACACCTGATGAATGATGCCAGATCCAGGTTTCCAGAAACCCACACCATACTTCGATCCAGCTGTTGCCAGGAAGTTGTAGACCTCCTGATTAATATCCTGTGGACGAAAAAAGAAGCTCACATCAGAGACACAGATTAGGCAAAGTCTGGTTCATCCTGCGCTGCCCGCACAGTCACCGATGTACCCTGAAGAGCAACTGTGGCTGCCTAGCCTGGAGACATTGGTTGTCGTCAGCAAGCAGTAAGTTTAGTTCCCTCCCACTGGCACAGAAAACTACATTTCCTGTATTACAAAGTAGGAGAATATCCGCTTAGATTCCTTCTTCCACTAGATGAATTTGCTGCACATTGTGGCTGCCCCAACCAAGAAATTCAGTCAATACAATACTGTGAACAGACATGGAGTGTGTCCACTGCACAGATTTCTACACCCCAAAAGAGATCAACCAATGTCATACTATGAATTAACATTATGGGGCACTGCTAAATGAGTGTGTGTGCTGCTTCTACAGCCTAAGTCAAAGGCACAAAGTACCCAGATTTGGGGTGTGCTGAAATAGGAAAAAGCCTGCCAAGGGGAGACTACCACTTGGAATATTAGGTGTTCCAGCCTTCAGGATTCCATAATTGTGTCTATTTCTGGGGTGTTTAAGTAATACAAGGACAGTTATTTAAATGAAGAGGTCACATTATAGGGTTGCAGTCCATGCCAATTCTTGGCAGTGACAGTGTTTTACATGGGTTGGGTCTGAATCTCGCCCTTACAAGTGCTGCTGGGTCATAGCCTTTGAACTGTTATTACAGAATTTTGTGATAGTGGAGGTGGATTTTCTCGGTGGATTTTCTCAAGTGGCATCGAAGCAAATAAAAGGACGGAAACCAGTGGAACAGATGCAGATATGGCAGTCATGGGAAGGTTAGACTAAGAACCTGCTTACAGTATTGCAGCCAACTAAGAACCCAGTATCTGTCACTAAACTGGTAACTGTGCCACTTGTTGGGGAACAACACCATCCCAGGAGTTGGTTGCAGTCCAAGGCGGTATTTCACTCAGTTCCCAAGCAGGCACATACGGAATTCAGTTGCTTCAAAAAAAGTAGCCCAAAGGTGAGACACCAGAGAGATTGCTTAAGCAAGGTCAACTTGAAGTTCATCCTGACGGCACTGGTATTCTAACTTGAAGACTGCTCAACAACTTTTATTGAAGTTTCTGTTATGGTTTTAGTATACATCAGCAGATGGGGTTCTGGGAAGCACGTTTAGTGAAAACAACCAGTCCTTGGTACTCAAAAGGGATACAGCTTAGTGTAAGAATGAAAGGTGCATTTGGGTAGAATAGCTTGGCCTTTCCGGGATGAACCCCTTGAAGGTTCTGTGGTCACCATTGAGCCTACTCCCACAAAAGAAGCCTGGGGATTTCAGAAATACAATCTCTCCTTTCGCCAAGACAAGTTAGTTAATGACACTCAACCCTACTCTATGTTCAGTGAAGTAGGTCTCCTCAGATCAGACTTTACCCATGTTTAAATTGCTGCGAAAAGGGGCTCTTCTCGCAAAGGCAGAGACTGATTCAGACTTCCGCTTCTTACCAGTGCATCCAGATTTTCATCTGCTAGGTTTTCAGTACGAGAGGTCCTACTTATCTGACAAATGGATACCAATTGTTTGCGGTTTCATATCCCTAACTTTGAGCATTTTAGCAACTTTGTGGACTGGGTTTTAAAGGAAAAAGCCAGGACAAAGTAAGTCAACCATAACCTATATGATTTATTCCTAGGTCCGAATGGAAAATATAAAAAATAACAAAATAAACAGTTCTTAGGGCACACCAGGTAATCCTAGGTGTATGGTGTTCACTTCACACTCGTTCATGCTGACCAGGTGGACTTTCCATCCGAAGGTCCTTTTGATTCCAACACAGTATGTTATGTAATTCCCTGTAACAGATTGCCTCCTGAAGGAGCTTTTCAAAACGTTCAATTATATTATGTAAGATTTATGAGATGGTTTGCATTTTCATGATATTTTCTATTCGAGATACGTTTACTGCTTTCATAACTAAGGCAATATTCCAAAAGAAAAAAATTCCAAATTAACTATCGAGGTCCAATCTCATTACCTTCTCAATATGAATCAAAATCTGTTTTCATTAGAGTGTTTAATGCATTTCGGACATTGTCCTTCGGGGCAAACTATTTAACCTGAAATAAATGTATAACTAACCAAACTTACCCCTCAACATCAAAATTCATGTCTCAATAAGGTTCATCACCATGGTGATCCACCTGCAACTCCACTAGTTTAATACATCACTACTACGGCCACCATAGTGTTAATTTAATGCTTTTACATCCACACCAACAATTAAAACGAGAGGTACCATATCAACTTAACACACTTTGTGATTTTATAGCTCAGATCAATGTTAGGTGAATGCAGTCTTAGTAAAATGTGACAGCCGTATTGTGTGTGCAATTACCAAGTAACTTGTGTAAGAAAAAGAAAACCATGTGTCATGTACTCAGATGGCTTGTGTCAAAAACAAATGTTTACCATATAATCTGAGTCCTGTACATTGCAATAAAACACTGTCAAACTTGTTCTCAATGATGTTTATACATATATAAATATACACATACATACACACACACACACATACATATACACACATACATACATATACACATATTTGACCTGGTATTGCGCCGCCAACATCACAAACTGGCTATGTGAGTTTGAAGGTAATACCGTGGAGGTGTACGTGATGTACATCAGGTAACCTGTTAAACTAAAATTACTCCATGGTGTCTGAACAAAAACGAAATATGTCTTCTGTATTTAGACAGTTGGGGACACACTGACTCCTCCATGACTAGGTTTGACGATCAACATATATACAGAAATACATAAGAGATGAACAAGTTACTTACCTTTGGTAACGCTTTTTCTGGTGGATACAGTATCTGCCTGTGGATTCCTCACCTTGTGAATATCCCCTGCGCCAGCAGCATTCGGAAATATTTCGTAGCTCTCCACGCTGACGTCACAGAAGCATGGCTCCGCTCGTGGCTCCGCTGACGTCACCGGAGCCATAAGAGAGCCTCATCGGCGTGATGACGTCAGTTCCGGCCTTTTTTCCGTGCCTTCGAGGTAGACGGACCGACACAAATATATACAGTATACACAGTACTTAAACCAACACACACAGTGTGAAATAAATGCAGCAAAGCAAAAAGAATAATATCAACACTGCAGGTATACAAGGGTGGACAAAGGGGAGGCGGGTGGGTCAGTGAGGAATCCACAGGCAGATACTGTATCCACCAGAAAAAGCGTTACCGAAGGTAAGTAACTTGTTCTTCTGATGGATACATCTGCCAGTTGATTCCTCACCTTGTGATTAGAGTCCCACAGCAGTCACCACTCCCGGAGGGCGTCCACCCTTCTATACCAAAAAGTCCTGTAGGAGGGAACGCGCAAAGTGACCGTCTCTCCTCACCTCAGAATCCAAGCAGTAATGCTTTGCGAAAGTGTGGAGGGAGGCCCAGGTTGTCGCTCTACAAATGTTCTCCACAGGAACACCCCTAGATAAGGCAGATGTAGGAGACTTTGCTCTAGTAGAGTGAGCTCGTATACCATCTGGAGGATCCTTACCGGCAAAGAGTAACAGATCTTGATGCACAAGATAATACATCTGGAAAGGGTGTGCTTGTGCACCACTGCCTTTCCTGCAGCCAATAAAGCCCACGAAGAGCTGGCCATCCACTCCAAAGTCTTTAGTCCTATCGAGGTAAAAACACACCGCCCTTTTAAGGTCCAAGCGGTGAAGCCGCTCCTTCTCCTTGGAAGGGTGAGGGGGAGGATAGAAGGTAGGAAGGGTAAGTGACTGCCCCAGATGGAAGGGCGTTCCCACCTTAGGCAGAAAAGCAGAGGTACCGGAGTACCATTCTATCAGCATGAATGGACAAGAAAGGGGGTTTCGAACTCAGAGCTTGAAGCTCACTTACCCTCCTTACTGAGGTAATGGCAACAAGAAATACGGTTTTAAAAGACAATAGTCTCAAGGGACACTTGTGCAAGTGCTCAAAGGGAGAACCCATCAAGTAGGTTAAGACAAGATTTAAGGCCCATTGAGGCACAATAAAGGGAGTGGGCGGGAACTTATTAGTAGGGCCCTTAATGAACCTTAACACAACGGGCAACTTGAACAAAGACGGCTGATCCGGCAAGCAAATGAACGCTGACAAAGCCGATAAATAGCCCTTCACAGTAGCCACAGCAAAGCCCAGCTGAGCTAGAGAGAGAGCAAACTGAAGGATGTTGGATACACGAGCCCTCAAAGGGTCAATAGACTTCTCCCCACACCAATTGACAAATTTGGACCACCTATAGGAATAGATAAGACTTGGAGTGTTGCATGGCCGAAAGTATAACGTCCACCACGTCACGCAAAAGAGAGAAAAAATTCAGGTTGCCCGGTTCAATCTCCAGGAATGAAGGTGTAAGCTCTAGAGGTGGGGGTATAGAACCTGTCCCTGCGACTGTGAGAGGAGGTCTGCCCTGAGAGGGAGACGGAGCAGAGTGGAGTGTGCGACGGGAGACTGAGCAGAGTGGAGTGTGCGGTGAGAGGTGAAGTAGATCGGTGTACCACACCCTTCTTTGCCAATCCGGAGCGATCAAAATGACTTTGTGCCGGTCTTGGCGAATCTTCCTCAGAACCCGAGGAATCAAGGGTATGGGAGGAAACGCGTAAAGGAGTTGTGAACCCCAACTCAACTGAAACTGCAGAATGACGGGCAGTGAGCATTCTTATGACTGGCAAACCGGTCCACCTGAGGAATTCTCCATGTCCGAAAGACATAACAAACCACCTCCGGATAAAGCCTACACTCGTGTTCGGCAGAGAACTGCCGACTGAGACGGTCTGCACGCACGTTCAGAACTCCGGCCAGATGATTTGCCATCAGACAAATCTGATGGTCCTGAACCCAGGACCAAAGTCGCAGAGTCTCTCTGCAAAGACATTGCGCCCCCACTCCTCCCTGCTTGTTGACATACCACATCGCGGTAGTGTTGTCCGTCAGGACTTGAACCGACTGACCGCGAAGGGAAAGGAGGAAGGCCTTGAGTGCCAAACGTATCGCTTGCAACTCCAGAAGGTTGATATGAAGCAACCATTCCTCTGGAGACCAAAAAACCTTGATCTCCAGGTCCCCCAGATGAGCACCCGACCCTAGAGTGGATGTATCCGTTATCACTGTGGCCACTGATGGAGGCAGATGAAAGGGCTTTCCCTGAGACAGATTGCCCTCCACTTTCCACTAAGACAGATCCGCTGCAGCTTCTCTGGAGATCCTGACTGACTCCCTGAGATCTCCATTGTGCGGATACCACTGCCTGCGGAGTCACCACTGGAGTGCCCTCATGTGCCAGCGTGCATGGTTGACCAACAGGATGCAGGAAGCAAACAGACCGAGCAAACTAAGGACCTTCAGGACTGGAACGACCACTCCATTGTAGAATAAAGGATCATTTCCTAAATGTCAGTAGTGTCCAGTACCGCCCCTATGAACAGGTTGCGCTGAGAGGGGACCAGGTGAGACTTGGGCACGTTTATCGAGAAACCCAATTTGTACAACAGCTGGGTTGTCACTTGCAGATGATGAAGCACCTTCTCTGGCGACTTCGCTTTGAGCAGCCAGTCGTCCAGATAGGGGAAAACCGGAATCCCCAATCTCCTGAGACGGGCTTTCACCACATCCATCACCTTAGTGAAGACTCGAGGTGCAGTAGTAAGTCCAAACGGGAGAACTGCAAACTGATAGTGTTGCGATCCTACCGTAAAACGGAGATACTTCCTGTGCGACTTCAGGATTGGAATATGAAAATACGCATCCTGCAAGTCGATGGACACCATCGAGTCCTCCTGTTGCAGCGTTTGAACCTGCACAAGGGTGAGCATCTTGAACTTCTCCTGCTTCAGAAAAAGGTTCAAGATCCTGAGATCCAGGATTGGACGTAGCCTGCCATCCTTCTTGGGTATCAGGAAATACCGGGAGTAGCATCCCTGACCCCTTTCCCGCTCTGGAACTACCTCTATCGCACCTTTTCTTTGTAATGTTAGGACTTCCTCCTGTAGGAGAAGGTGGTCCTCCGAGGATGCCCCTTGGCAAGGAGGGTAATTTGGAGGGAATTCCCGAAAGGGAAGAGCATACCCATTTTCCACAAGATTTGGAAAACAAAGGTCCGTAGTGACCGATTCCCAATCTTGCAGAAAATGGGTAAGTCGACCCCCCACAGGACCATCATGATCCAGAATGGCGGATCTAGAGCTGCTTTGTTATGGCAATGGGGGGAAGGGAGTAGAGGAGGAGGAGGGCTGACCACCTCTTGGAAGTCCTCTGTTCTTGCCTCTGTTGGTCTTATACAGAGAATTTTGCTGCTGCTGAGGCTGCCTGTAGGTCCGAAAGGACGACCTTCCAAAATCTCTATCTCCTGTAACTGGAACCTTTAGGCTGCGCCTGAAGGCCCAGAGACCTAGCGGTACCTTGTTGTATTTGAACCTCTCTAAGGCTACATCTGCTTTTTTTCCCCAAACAGCCCAGAACCATCGAAAGGGCGGTCAAGAAGAGTTGCCTGCACATCCGGAGAGAACTACGATGACTTGAGCCAAGCACTTCTCATGGCAACCGAAGATCCCATAATCCTGGCAACAGAGTCCGCAGTGTCCAGACCACTCTGTATTACCTGGCGTGCAGCTGCTTGAGTGTCTGTCAAGACCTCATTAAAATTCTGTCTGTCCTCCTCAGACAATTTAGGAGCAAGCTGTTTTGCAGAGTCCATTAGAGCATGAATGTAACGACACAAAAGACAGGTGGCATTTGTGGACTACAAAGCCACACTTGCTGAGGAGAACACCTTTTTAGCCGATTGATCAAGCCTTTTACAGTCTCTACCTCCAGGGACTTGAAGAAAGCCCCCAGAAGATTTCTTAGAACAGGCAGCCTTGAAACACCAGGCTCTCAGGAGAAGGATGAGATGTTAGGAATCCGGATCTCCAGGAGTCGCCCTATACCTCCTAGCAACAGATTTAGAAACCGCTGGAGCTGAAAAGGGCTTACGCCAAACCTCCCAAACTGGTTCAGTGATGGCATCATTTAAAGGCAATAAAGGCTCTATGACGGTGGAGGGAGAATAAAGAACCTCAGTCAAAGTATTGGACTTGAATTCAGCTGTTGGAAGCTGTAGGTCTAAAAGCTCCGCTGCCTTCCTTATAACTGTGTGGTAAGGAGCCACATCCTTAGAAGAAGCATCTGAAGGAGAAGAAAGCTCCCATTCCGGAGACACATTAAGGCCACTTTCTTCCCTCAAACCTTCGAATAAGTCCTCTGTCTCTTGAAGTTCACCTTCCTCCATTTCTTCCTCTGCACGATGACGTTGCTCCTCCAAAATTCTCTGCGCCTCTCGCCTGGACCTCATCCTCAGAACCGGCGTAGGTAGAGCCAGACACGACTCAGACAGATCCAGAGCCAGCGTCGAACACGGATCCAGAGGCACAGCCTGAGACAAGCAAGGTCGAGCTGACCGCGCCGGAGATGAAGGAAACGGCGTCTATGTCCTCAGCACCAGGAAATGCCAGGATGGCGCCGCTGGAAGAAATGGCATTAATGGAGACTGAGCATAAGCCTGAGGCACTCCCAGGTTAAAGGCCATAGGACCCGAAGGTGCTCCAGGAGGCGTACATAGCTCTTGCAAAAACTGCATACATTACTTAAATGCAATGTGATGGATCTTGACCCGGGCCAGGGAAAGGTGGGTAAGCGCCCAGTACAGACTCAGGCTGAGGCATTACCAGACTCAAGCCAGGCGGCGCCAACGGTGGAGCCAATGGAGTCGAAGACTGATTAGGTACTGGAGCCTCTTCCACCGGAGCCGGAGAATGAACCGGCGTCGGAGATGGAGCCGGAGTCAGAATGCACAGATGAAGCTGCAGGCAAAGCCGAACAAACAGGAGAACCCTGATTCGATCCTGAAGGAGATAGAGAGACATAGTCCTTACGACATCGAGAAACTGGTGAAGTCGACTTCGGAGCAGCGTCCTTATCTGAATGGCGCCGAGAGCCGTGCTTCTTCTTCTTGTGCTTCTTTGAAGCATGACCCAAAGTCGAACCCGACCTCGACCTGGATCTTGTCCTTCTTCGACCTCTCTTCTCCTTTCTCATCTTCGCCATGAATAACTTGGCCTCTCTCTCCTTTAAAGCCTTGGGTTCATCTTGCGACAGCAAGCACAACCCTCGATGTCGTGATCAGACGACAGGCACCAGACACAATCCTCGTGGGGGTCCGTGATGGACATATGACCCACACACTCCCTACAGGGCTTGAAACCAAACTTCCTTGGGGACATCTTCAAAAAAGAAACAAGAGAAGCAATCCAGAAACACAAAGTAGCAACAAAACTACTTAGAGTCCCAGAAAACCGTTAGCATCGACGGCGAGGAAAAAAAGGAACGGATGTCATCACGCCGACGATGCTCTCTAATGACACCGGTGACGTCAGTGGAGCCGCGAAAGGAGCCATGCTTCTGTGACGTCAGTGTGGAGAGCTACGAAAAGTTTCCGAATGCTGCTAGCGCAGGGGATATTCACAAGGTGAGAAATCCACTGGCAGATGTATCCATCAGAAAGAATTACTGATATATTGATGACATTTTCATAATTTGGCAAGGATCAGCAAAAAATGGAACTGAAATTCTGCTGTTCGAACCAGGAGAAAGCACACATTTGTTTCAGCCACAATATCTGTAAAGATCGGATATCTGGACATGTTTTAGTGTGTCTGGTCAATCAAATTAAACTAACATACAGATAAAAGTATGGAGAACAACACTGCATAATATATCTTTGAAAGCGAGATCCTTAAAAGACACCAGTCATTTACTAGGTTTACTTGCATTAATAGAAATATGTCAACACCAGATGTAGTGTTCAAAGCAACGCAAGCCCAGTTTCAAACATTCAAAAGACGAGGCAACCAAGAATCAGTAATGAAACAATCCATGGATAAAGTGCCCTTAAAATTAGCACACCAGGATTACGCTTGTTTCCATTTTTTTCTACCAGCTACCATTAGTTGAAATGGATCATAAATCTAAGATGGGATATGTTGAAAATCAAAACTTATTTTGGAACCCCATTAAAAGATCCATCCTTCATGTATACAAGAGATCCAAAAATTGGTATGTATTCATCCAAAACAAACCCGAAAATTCATGGGTATTCTCTTGTAATAACTGTATTCATTTGAATAATGTCATTAAAGGACCCACCATTTTTAGGTCTCGCTTGAGACCGCGCATGCCGTCTCTTCAAGACATTTAGTAAATGGCTTTTAAAAGTGCCACCAGAGGCTTTTGCTGGGCTACAGCTTGCGTTCACGAGCTCGTGCACAGCTGCCATCTGTGTTTTTATTGCTGTAATCAGGCTCTTCTGCACGCACTCCCCCCTCCACAAGCATACTGCAAAGCATCAGTTAAGTTACATTTGGAACATGCAAATATTGTGCTGTTCAAAATCCTGGTCAGTTCCCTTATTCCACAAATTGACTCTGTACATTGTTCAGGATTTGTTCAGATACTTGTATGAAACAATGATGGTTTTTAATTTAAAACAAATGTAAATGTAAATAGACGTGTTTAAGTACTTTTAAGACCGGCCATATTTTACGTGCAGTGGTGTGCATTCATTTTCATTTAACCCACTGACTGCCCTATTGACATTTATATACAACATAATAAAGTTTTCATCATATGGCCTAATGACATATCTACCCGACGGGTAGGAGGCATAAATGTCAAGTTAAAAGTACAAACATTAAATACATTTTTTAGCACAGGATTGTGCACATAAACTGGTCTAATTAAAGAGTTCAATACTTGTGAAACCTTTGTTTTTTCATTAAACAAATACATAACTTGTTTTATTTAGCTCTTCTTACCTTCCAACAGCCTACTTTGCCATTTTGTGGCAATGTAAATTACAATTGCTGCTGTTGGTCAACTCATTTTATCAGTCTCGCAATGATGAAATGCAAAGATAAAATGCTGACATGCCATGCCGGGATTTACCCAGTGTTTTACAGGTTAGACATAATCTGTGTAAGGCATATACACCCATCTGCAAACTCACCCAAATCATGCGAGTTATGTAGAATGATCCAAGGAATGTTCGTTATTTAGACCAATATCTAGAATTCAACATTTCAGTTTACATTTCTTTGAATCTCCTTTTCATATGATACCATCAATTGGGAATGGCCTCACAGCAGGTAGGAAATAAAACACTACTATTTCCAGCCCAGCCTGGAGTATGTATTCATTTAGGATATTATGTAGAGCCTCAAGGCCATGGACACAGGATGGCACAGCGCTTTACAGAGACAAGGCAAAGAATTACGTGAGAAGAAAGAATATGTCACACAGGACATTTAGAGGGTAATTTCTTTACCCACTGCTGTGGCCCCTGCTCCCTAGGAATATGAAGAGCCAGAAAGCAGTAATTCTGCAGGCTTCGCAGGATCACACTAGGTGACCAGCTGAACTGGATGTGAGCCAGGCGTTCTTGTTAGCCAATGCTCCTCTGAGTGCCCGTGCCCCAGTGCGTGATGAGGGCCATTCTTTGTGCAAAGTGTAACCCTTTTGAACAACTCCCCGCCCAACACCTTTATTCCAGTCCATGGGGACAAGGGCATGAAAGCAATACGGTCCCTTGGTGGGTGGGTGGGAGGCTCGCCCATGCCCACGTTGTACCCTATGCCCTTCCTGTTCCATACATACTTAGGTGGGGTCTTACAAAGTCCTTGCTACCTCTATATTTGGGATAACAGCCCCTCCCCCCCAACTAGATTGTAGAATCTTTATTCAACTATACAATTTTCCCGAGGCGCCAGATAACTTCACATGCCATGGATTTCAAGAAGAGGGGTTCTCTTTATAGTGCTCATGTACAAAAAACACCCTTTGTGTTTCCAGAAATCATTTGCATCTTCCTACAATAATGTACAAAGAGGTGTGTTGTATTTTCCTTGTGTTCTAATTGTCTCTACTTGTAAGTGCAAATACAAGATGTACAGTGCTCTGACGCAGACAGAGACCCAAACCGTGGTATACACAATCACAAAAATAACAAGCATTGGCATAGCCAATAGGTCTCGCATTTGGGACCTTATAAGTGTTCAGCCATGCAACAGTTGGTGTTGTTGCACCAAGGATATTCTTCTGCATGACTAAATACTTATAGGGTCAAAGCGAGACCTATTGGCTATGCCAATGCTTGTATTTTTTTCAGCCACAGAAGGGAACCCCAATCAGTCTGAAATATCAAAGCGATAGCAAACCAATAGCAATCTAAAAATACTGCATCTACTCCTTGAAATGCCCTTGTTGCTAAATATATTGAAATGCCCTTGTTGCTAAATATATATATTTGCACTCAAAAACCCCTTGAAAGCCGTGAACAAGCCACAGTGGTTGAAATATGTTGGCTGGTGTTAGGTTACCAAGATGTGATCATGAATAAATGAGAAATCAAAAGACTCGAGAGTCGCTGACCTTTTGGATCCATCTATATCTATAGATCTATATCGATCTATATATAAAGCTTAATCGTTAAATACGAGAAGGATGGTAAAAAAAATATCACTATCGAATGTTAATGATTTATTTAAATAAGGCGCCCTTGACTGCAATGGACAGGTCCACTTGATATTGAAGCCCAGTCCAAATTGATTGTGTTTTTGATATATTATTGTTGTATCATGAGATTTCTTTATGTCTCTCTGTAATGGATTATCTTAGCACTAGTATCTCTTATGTCTATCCTTCACCCATCGTTATTATAGAATGTGAATTTTCGTTATTTAAATATGCATGTGGGCACTGCAATCCTGTATGGGTGATTGTTGTGTTATGTAAATGAATTCTGGCAAACCATGGACATTGGTAATACCGAGGGTGGTGAAATGTGTGATGTACGCCAATGCGCAGCAGTATTTCCTCAGTTGTCATTGCCAGCGTTTACATATTTATTTACAATGGGAAATAGGGCTTGTTCACCTGGACTACGGCTGTTTACAGCCGAAATGCATTAGAGCAGCTGAGTTCCGTGCATTAAATCAAGACTTACTTCTACACACCTCACAACAGGCTGGGAGTCACACCAGCCATAGAGTGCCCGTAAGTTTGGTGGATTCAACTACATTGGTGACACGTTTGGCTTCGGAAACTAGGGTAGACCCGTCACTGCCGGGATTTGATTGGTATTGCAGAGTTCTGGTGGATAAGACCCAGATGGTTAAGCCATCTGGTTTCACCCATTCCGGGCGTCTCCTGGCTACTTGAGTGCATTGGATCTCTTGGCAACAATATCTAGACCGCATCCGGAGGAATCTAGTGACCGGGGCGGGCTGCAGAGCGTGTACTATTTGCTGAACAGAAAAATGGCAACAGGCAGGCGATTGTGATCCATGAAGCTGGATGCAGCAAACACATTATCAGCAATATTGAGGAAGCTGGAGGCGCGAGCCTCATAAGTAAAACAAGGAATAAAGCAGATACCAAGACTTTGAAACAATGAGTGCTTGCCATAGAAAAATTTAGGAAAATGGAAAATAGTAAATTGTAGGATGTAAAAATGGCAAAAAAGGTACATTGAGGTCAATCAGGTCCCAAAAAGCCTCTGCATTTTTATGGTCCTGAACTATGAATCCCCACCACACAGGACTCCTAAGGGAACAGGACGATTTTATGGCTAAATCAAGCAAAGGCGTGATGCAATCCTTGTAAAATATGCTGAATTAGTCCTAGCACGCGAACGCAATGAAATTAAACATGACGGACAAGAATGAGGAAGACCAAACGCTCTTAAAAGAGCTTCATGCTAAAATAATGGATAGACTGGCAAAATATGAAGTTAAAATTAAAAATAAACAAACATTTGAACGATAAAAGATTATGCAGACAAAATATTAACATTTGCAAGAAAACATGATGTGTACATTAAAGAGATGAGGCAAGAGGATACCCAGAAAAAACATGCCATCATATCCACTGGTTCCAGCTCAGATGTGAGCACAGATAATGAGGATCCTAGTAGTATGGGGAAAAATGGGTGAGCTGTCGGGTTTTCAGAACGCATTGCACCAGTCGGACAGATCAAGCAAAGATAAACCCCCATCCCAGAGGAAGGAAAAGGAGATTAGGAAAAGGTGAAAACAAAGAATTCGAAGAAGTGGGTGGCGGGGCCCAGCAAAATGGGAAGAATGTAGCAACGGAACAGGAAAAACTGAGTGCTAGACACATGGTGATGAATTTGTCTAACCGAGAGCTAACCAAGGATGAAGACGGCTGATAGCCAGAAACCGGTCCTAGGATGCTTGATTCCGGTCCAGGAAAGACATGGCTTGGCAGTTCGGGCAGGACTGTTCCCATGAGGCACAGGGTCAAGGCTGATTTGCATATGGCCATGTCTGTACTGGGGTGGTGTGGAGTGCAAAAAAACGTTGGATTTAGGCCCAGATCTCTGTACTGGGGTGAATGTATGATATTGTTCTGCATTCTGTCCATCAACTGTTGTTTTGCATTTCTTAGGAAGGACCACCTCAGAGAGCCAGCATTCTATGTGTCGTCCAAGGTACACAAACGTATTACAAATCCTCCAGGGAGACCAAGCATCTCCTCGAATGATGGTTTCTTAACGAAAATGTACATGACTCTTTCTGTCCCCCTTATTCAATGTGTTGTCTGCATACAGCAGGGATAGTGGGGACTTCCATAAGTAGATACACAATATAGAGTGGGATGATGCGTCCCTCATGAATAGAATGGACGTGACGTCCCTGTACACTTGCATAGATCATTCTTTTGGGTTGCAAGCACTTTCTCAAAACAAGATCTTTAGACTTTTAGAACATAAAATACTACTTGGCATGATCCAGTTTGGTTTGAAGTAGATTTTTAAACATGAGTGTCTTTTATCGTCAGAAGGTCCAAACAGTGATGGGCACATGCTTTGCCCCCAGCTTTGTGAATCTCATGATGGGCTGCTGGGAGGAACAGGTGGCCTAGGCAGAAGAGCACCAGAAGGACATGCAGCATGTGTTACTATGGACCCACTATATCGTCGATTTATTTTTACTTTGGAATGGCCCCTAAGAGAAAGGGCAGGCATTTCTGAATAAATAACAATCCCTATAATCTTAGATTCACCACCAGTATGACCAACAAAGAAAGTGATGTCTTAAAAGTAAGACTGTGGGTGGAAAGTGGGAGAGTACACACCACTGTACACTGCAAGGCAACTGCTGACAATAGTGTGTTATACTATAGCAGCCATCATCCGTAGAATTTGATTAATAGCATCGCATACGAGGAGATGTTATGCCTCAAAAGGTTTTGTGGCACATGGAATTTAGGAAACAATCGACACATGAAGTAGATTTCAAAACGGGGTACATAGCCAAGGTATTGAGCTTGGCTGAAAAGAAGGTGGCACCACTCACCAGGAATCAATTACTTTACGCCAATGAGGACAATAGTCACATGAATTAATGTATATGCTTCATCACAACATAATTCCTCCTCTGCTAGGATTAGCAATTGGTTGAGAAAACACTGGGATATTCTAAAAAAGGATGAAGTAACAGATGCAGAATTGGCATCTAAACACTATTACATACAGGGACCCACAGCTTTAATACATGGCTAACCAGACGTAATGGGTTTTAAAGATGTGGCCATTGCAAGGCATGTAGGCATATTTCAAATACTATGAAGTTCCATATATCTGGGGGACACAAGAACAATCAAACAGTACCTAAATTGTGCCTACGATTTTTGCATTTATATTCTGCAATGTCCATGGTTCTCTTATTTACGTGCTTAGCACTATTTTTCCCTTAAGAAAGCACATCCTGGCACACCAAATGGCAATCTGGAACTTAGATTTGCATACCCAGTGGAAAGACACTTCTCACAAATACATCTCTGTTATGTATCTAAATTGGGGTTCTCTGCGATTGATGGAGTGGATAAGAATAACGTGGCGGGGACAGGGTAAAGTGATTAAGATAGCTAGCGGTGAAGTATATATATATATATATATATATATATATTTTTTTTTTTTTTTTTTTTTTAGAGTTTTATATAGCGCGAACTAGACCCGAACCGAATCAGGTATCAGAGCGCTTTACATAGCACCAGTTACGTTACATGAGGACACACTTTCATTTTTTCAGGCACGGGGAGATTAAGTGATTTGCCCAGAATCACAGGAGGTTTATGGCGTCGTTACCGAGACTCAAACCCAGATACCCAGGTCCGAGGTTGAGCGCCTTAGCCGTTAGGCCAACCTCCTCTCCCTCTCCTTCTAGATCTACATACTAAATTCCCCTTTGGGTTGAACCAAGACGAGGAGGTGAAAGCATATGGGATGAATCCCGACATACATGGGAAAAAATCTCCCCAGGGATGTTTATATGTACTACACCTCTGATACTTTAGATATATACTCCGGTAGAAGGTTGTCCAGCCCACTTTCCTCTGTGCATACTCACACAAACCCCCGGAAGTATTACAAATAGAGCAAATCTGGATAAAAATCTAATTTCACATTTTACATTGAATTGCTTATTCTGTGTATTGATTTGGTCGAAAAATAATGTGTTGTCACAAAGAAATGAATGTAATAATATATTCTTTCTTGAAGTTCAAGCATATATCTGTATTGATCCCAGCCTGTACGTGACAGACAATATCTCTGATGTGTTAGAAAGGGTGGGATTGGGGCACCTGCTCGCAATGGCAAGCCTTACACACAATAACTACTGAATATTTGTTGAACTTTTTTCAGGTAAAGAAGATTGAAGTCTGACAAAGCTTGTTTGCTCAATATGTGTATTATGTGCAATAAGCAAGGGTGAGATGTGGGCACTTGCTCAGGATAGCTTTATACCCATGTGACGTTCTTATTGCTTAATCATCAAATGCGAGACGAAGGGCCAAAAAATATCACTAGCGAATGTTCATGATTTATGTGAATAAGCCGCCCTGAACCGCGACCAATAAACTTGATGCGGAAGCCCAGTCCAAATTGATTGTGTTTTTCATCTATTATTGTTGTATCATAAGATTTCTCTAGGTCTCTCTGTATTGGATTCACTTATTGGAACTAGTGTGTTTTAGGTCTTAGTAATAGAATGTGAATTTTCATTATTTAAATATGAATTTGGGCACTGTAATCATGTTTGGGCGATTTTCATTTTATAGAAATGCATTGTGGTAAAGCAAGGACTTTGGTAATATGGAGGATGGCGAAATGTGAAAGATGCAAGCCGATGTGCAACAGTATTTCCTCCATTGCCATTGCTACGGTTTACATATTTTTTTTATAATGGGAAATAGGGCTTGTTCACATTGACAAAGGCTACTTACAGCCAAAAGGCATCGAAGTGGCCAAGTTCGGTGCATTAAATAGAGATGTACTTCTTTCTACATGCCTCCTGGAGTGCCCGCTTCTTTTTGTCGTGTCGGTCGAAATCAGATGGAAATATATATCGGAAAGGAGATTGATAATACGCAAAGCACAGGAGTAACATATGGTTACAATCTGCAAAATGCACTGCGGCCGAACATTTCAAAGCAGCTAAACAGCATTTCACAACTCTGATTCCCAATTTGGGACAAGTTGTGAACAACCCAGAAATGAACATGCGGAAAAAAACACCTGCAGAGACCTATATTGGATTTGCATGTTGGATACAATACAAGCGAAAGTTCTCAACGACAGAACATAAATGGGCTGTTTCTTTGGAAGACTACCCCTTCGACGCTCATGACGAGCTCAGCTCGTCATGGAGTTTCCATTGACTTCAATGGAAATTACATTGGAGCACAAGCACAGGCTCAGCATCCAAGTGGTTAAGGATTGGATTACGACGTGACCGGACATTTTACATGTAGGGAGGAAGTAGATGTTACCAACTGCTCGCTCTAAATATTCTCATACTGATGCCCCAACAGTCCTAATACAAAAGACATGTTAGCTAGGTTTTGGTTACTAACACTATACAGTAATATAATGTACATAGGTACCTCAACTGTATTACCTTCAGATTCACATAAGTTTGTGATATTGGTGGTGCAATACCAGTCAAAATGTGATATATAGATTTATTTTTATCTATAGTGCATTGAAATCAAGTTTATGACTGTTTTGCAATATACATGACTGATTATACGGTAAACATTTGTTTTTGACCCAAGCCACACAAGCACATTATGCACATGATTTTCTTTATCTCAAAAAAGATACTCTGTAATTAAACACCCTTACAATATGGTTGCCACATTTCACCAACACAACATTCACTTTTTATGACATCACACTCATGTACGTGTACTTTACTTGACACTGAAAACCTGGATAGCCAAGGCTGGTGAATGTCGTTTGGATAGGAAGAAATCCTAGCCGAAGAGTAAAGAGTAGTTCAACAATACAAATTTCTTAGACCAGTTTATCGCACCACTTTAAGCTTCATAATGATCACATTCAATTGTTAGGAATATGCCATTCACGCTCAAGGACGTGCATGTTACTGGACACTAAACGCCAATGCCTTCGAAACACGGCAGGTTAGACTCTGCAAGAACACATAAAACGGGCACCCAACATTGAATAGAGCTACTTACTCACTGTGTACGTTAAGTAGATATGGCATTTGTCGTTTGTAACATTTTTGGGGAGGGTGTACAAGCCTTAAATATGCAACTATGGTGACCTTAGTGGCGTTAAAGTTGCTGTGTCACGTATGAATCATCTTGATGATGGACCTTATTGAGACATGAATTTTGATGTTTAGGGGTGAATCTGATTAAATAAATATTAGGTTTCAGATTAATTTTGTCTCAGAAGGACTATGTCCGAAATGCTCTGGGCACTATAAAGTAAACAAAATTTGATTTGTTTTGGGAAGGCAATGCAACTGGACATTCATGGTTGAGATTTGGAATATTTTGCTTTTGGAAAACTAAATCTGTCGATATGAAAAACTATTTTGAAAATAAGAAAACAACATTTAAATGAACTCATGAATGTTGCAAAAAATATTTGAACATTTGAAACGTTCCCTCAGTAAACAATCTGTGCAACTGAGGATTATATCGTCAGCTGACATAACATACCTTGACGTATTTTTAGGCCCAGCATAATACGCCCAATACCAAAATCCATTTTTTTTTCACATTGACAAAAAAAAAAAAAAACCTTCATTAACCTGATGTCGAACTTTGGTGCCCCTCTAGCAGAGAAAAAGACAATCAGTCCAAATGTTTGTTTGTCTTTTTGGGTATTGAAATCAATACGGTTGAGGGCATCTGGCAGCTTCCGTATCAAGATAGCAGCATTCAAAGACTTGATCTGCTATTGTTTGAGTGCTAACAATGTCACATTGCAGCAGGTTCAGGTGCTGATTGACTAGCTGAACTTCACTCTACAAAGCATTCCAATGGGCTGCATTTTCTCTAGATCAATAGCACAGGCTGTCGAAGTTTTGAGAGAAGCACTATTGGACTAGACTATCAAACAAGTCCTCCCAATCTGATCACTTTATTGCTTACACAGCTTCTGTTTGGAATGCCGAAATTCGTCTATTCACTGATGTGGCAGACAGAGTGGACTTGTGGGGTTACAAGTGGTGTGCACAGGTCTAGCCTGAGGAGTAGTATGCGTGTGATCAAGAATGGGGCATTCACTGAAGAGTTCCCCATCCTTGCTGCCCTGCTGCCCTGTAAGTCTGGACCAATCACTTCCATCCATGATCAAGCAGCAGTGTTTAGGTCAGATAGCCTGTCTGTTAAAACGGTTAAGTTTCAGAGCGGCAAGTGCACAATGGTGCTGTAGTCATTAAAATACTATGCTTGTATCTGATGAACAAGGCAAAATATGACTCTGGTGGTATGAACAATGCTGCTGATGCATTGTCTTGTTTCAAGACAGAGCAAGTTCAATCTTACAAGGACAGTGGAAGAGGCCACTCTTTTCTAGCTGTTTTCTGGAATCTTGGTGGACCATTTTATCGAACCTTATAGCAGCTAGCCTAGCCCCAAAAACCAAAGGAGCTTTAGTCACTCTGAGAGGGACACCTAGGTGGGGCTGCTTTCCTTAGATTCGAATGTGGGTTTGCTTAGACACCTGGAGGAGGTCTTTAGTCTTCAAGCTTTGCCAGGAGGCATGTTACCGTCATCGGATTTTTCTTGATCAGGACAGGCTCAACATTTCTCAGATTCCTACTACATTACTTAAAGGCATTAAAAGATTGGGACAGACTTAAGGTGCAATCAGGGAGATTCGATACAGCTCACGGATGTGGGTAAACTAATGAAGATTGAAGGTACATCACCACATGTCTGTACATCACCCTTTGAAGTGGTTTAATTCTAACTATAATTTTGTAGGTGCTTTTATTGAGTGTTCAGGGTGGTAGAATTGGTGACCCAAATGGTGCTGTGGCTAGGGAACAAAGTGGCTGGGTGACGTCACCCGAGTATCCCTCCCTTTCTCCAAAACTGACAAGGTGGGGAGAGTACCATGTGATCGTGGGGTATGCCATATGTCCCCAATTATGCTCATTGGCAGCACTATGAGACTATTAGATGGCACCTGGTCTACAACAATAGTGTGCCACTGTCTCTATCAATTTAACAAAGTAACGGGGGTGATTTTGTGGGCAGACTGAATTGATGGTCTTACTTTCAGCCCTAATTCATTTAGGGCTGAAAGTAAGCATCAATTCCGTCTGCCCACAAAACCAGCCCCTTTACTTTGTTACAGAGGCACACTACTGTTGTAGACCAGGTGCAATCTAATAGTCCTGATTTGGGGTTTTGTAGCTAGGACTGGCAAAACTAACTGGAAGATGGGAATCTGTTACAAGCACCATCTTCGGCCTAACTTGCTCTAACGGGCACAGTAATATTCAGAGTCCAATGTCCTTTGTCTGGGTTTATTGCTTTGTAAAATTAGTTTTCCATCCTCCTCTTTGTGCATTATGTTTTATGTCCTCAAACACACGTTTTCCTGAAGTAGTAGTAGAATGGTCACATACCAAGAAGGATCAAGAGACATGGTATAAGTAAAAGGGCTTAATTCAGCCAAGCACCTTAGTTGTTGAAAGGAGAAACATCGGAGCACAGGATGTTTGAAGTCCATACCACATGGGTATTAGGGAGAATAGTTTTTTCATGAAGGCTATGTCCATTTATCTCAGGCAGGTATCAATTTGTTTGACTCCCTAGGTTGCAACTGCAAAATAGCACTTTGGTGTAACTAGACGGAGGCTGATAGTTTGGGGAACCAGTTCAAGCAGCAGCAAGAATGGGCGTGCGGTTTGCCTCAAGACAGGTAAATGCCTTTTTGGTATCCTGCTTCAAATTCAGACAAATAGCCTGGGACCTGGTTTGTTTTACCCCAAGTGTGTGCTCTGGAGTACTAACAGTAACAGGGGGCTGATGGGGACAATTAAACAGCTAACTGTTCCTAGCCCTTTATACACTCTCCACAGGTGCTGTTGGGAATGGGGAGATGGCGCTTGCTACAGGGGACTAAGATCAGCCCTGGTGCCCAGGCACATCTCCCTGGAGAATGTCAAGGACCTTCAAGGGCTGCCATTGGCATGGTTTGGATCAGTGCCTTGAGTCGACATTGTTCTCTGGATTAGAAATGGAGTAGTTTCTTAAAAATCAGCCAGGGGCCCTAGGTGAAAATGGGGCCCTTGATATGAGCAGATCCAGAGGAGACCGGTGGTGGTGAATCATAAGTGCAGTTCTGACAGTGGAAGGGTTGAAGTTAGGTGATTTATGCACAGCTTTTCTTCTTACTCGCAAATTATCAAAGGATATAAATAAAGTAGATTCATTATTGTTATGCCTAATGTGTACTTGCCTAGTCAGGCTTGGTGAATTGTGAAAAAATACAACAAACATTTTTTCTACTAAATAAATAAATACAAAATAACAGGCTGTCAGAGTCTTTGTTCGTTTACTGTGTGGTACCGTGTTCTTGGGGTCCCTACCTTGGCGGGGCAGGACCACTCCTTCAGCAATGTTTGATTGGTCATTTGGTGTCACTACTGCTTCCCACACCACTCCTTCCCAATAGTGGGGAATGCTTCAATCATCAACAACCAGGACATCTGCAGCACTAAAAAGTTAAAACTACCTGTCTGCCAGCAGTCTCCACCTCTATGCAGGCTTATGATCTTTCAGTGTTACTAAAAACTATTTTACTTTAAATTCTACCCTCATCTCCTACCAGCCCATCAATCAAACCTGCTCCCATGTTGACCCTATCACAACCCCAAACTCTTTTAATTAAGCTAAACGCAGGAAATCTGGCTCCGAGCCCCCATAGGGATATGAAATGGGTTTTTAATGCAACTCACCTTGGCCCTACGCAGATCTTTATCCCCACCGAGCTGCGCCTCAATCAGGTGATCACAGTGAATGGTGGAGGGCACAGCCACCCGTGGTAGGCCACTGCTGATGAACTGGAGCATGGCCATCTGTGCTGTGGCATCCTGCATTGCCACGCGGTCCGGTCGCAGCCGCAGGTATGTGCGTCCTCGCTCTATGTCCTGCTTTACTGGATCCTCCAGATGGCCATACACTATCTTCTCCGACAAGGTCAGTGGACGATCCAGCCTGGAAGATACAATTGTAAGGATTTAACCCAGCTATTCTATCAATATATGACTTGCCATTTCAGTTCTTCAAATCTTGATTTCACACTGAACCAGCATTTTCCACCACAAGTTGTAAACCTGACTTTTTGCCTAGAAGGCATTAAGAACTGAAATGGATACAGGAAAATCGAAAACGATTAACATGCACTTAGTGTCACTTTAGCATCTACTCACACCACAGTGAGTCAGCTTTGTACTTAACCCAACTGCACACATTAAACCTATGGCATGCTGGTCAGTGTCTCCACTTTCCATAAACAATAATCATTGGCCTTTACCAATGAAGAGGGTGGTTTTATTAGAATTCCTGTGCAGAATTCCTGTAGCCCCGGTGATCTATTTAATAGGCAAATATCCAACAAGGATACTCTGAGAACTGTTGAGATTCCAAAACATTCTAGAAAAAAATATCTGAGACACTATTTGAGGTTCAAGCAATATTTGCAGACTCGTACTTCACCAGTTCTAGAACTATTATTTACACTAGTACTCCTACCATTCCAGATATATTTCAGGTGTCCGTGTTTTTTTAGAGACCCTGTACAAGAGATTATTCATCGCTGGTATAAATTTCACACTCTGGTATTCTGATGATTTTAGGGACACTATACACAAATATTGTTCAAACTCCACAGAGATGCCATATGTGAATATTACTGAGATTCAATGACATGCTATATATCAGAACGCTTGAAGATCTACAGATTCCTAAATCAAGTGTTGCTGAGGTTCCAAAGAATATGTAAGGGAGTATTTCTTTAGAGCTTCCAGACACTGGCAGAGATTCAAGTTTTCAAATATTCCTTAAGTTCAAGTTCTAGAGGCCGCAGAAGTATAGCTGTAGGCTATCTCGATGTTCCAGAAAAGGTAAAATAGAAAAGGTTACTTACCCACACATGCAAACATTTTGAAACTGGTAAGGAGACTATGGAGGAAATAAAATTGGGGGAATTGGTTTTCCCCATTCACTTACACTGAAAGATTGTAGGCAGGATAAAGCTAAAATAAACCCTTTTTTGTTTTTAAATTGAGTCTCCTGCATGAATCTGGTCTCTGTTGGCATGTATTCTTATGTCCTGGTTATGCATCATAGGAACCTTCATTGAAGTCAAACACTAGAATAGTTCTTCATTTGCTCCGTGGAGTCTGGAGCGCACGTGTATGATATATATATATATATATATATATATATATATACACACACATATACACATATACATATAAACATACATATATACACACTTACAACTCATACAGTGTTAATGTCCTTCTGTCTTCATGAGGAACCACACCTTGTGAGGGCCTATCAGTCTCACAATTTCTTCGAGAGCGTATGATAAATCTGAATATCAACTTCAAGCATACAAAGCTGCATTGAACGTGCAGGAAGCTGAAAATATAGTTCGAGAAAAACAAATGCCACCTGATAGATAGGCTTTCACTGTAGAGTGACAAAATGGGTCCTGGGTATCTAAAAGTCTAGCATTTCCTCTACCCATAGTGCACCCTACAAGCAATTACTTCAGGAAGCCAGTTCTTTTTTAGGTCTCGGCCTGCGAAAGACTGCGCAGACATGCGAAGTCGAGCTGGCGAGATTTAATGATATAAGGTATTTTCTACTAGCGAGGTTAAGCCCCGCCCCTCTTCTCCATTGGCTGGCGTCACTGTTCATGCAAAACGGTGGCCAGCCATTAGAGAAGAGGGCCTAGTGACGTTCTTCTTTCTCTTTTAGCCCCGTCCTTTTCAGATTGGGTTCCTTGACTTCCTGCTGGCGCAAAAGGTTTCTTATCTTCTTTATGGGTCCAGATGGCCCCATAAAGAAGATAAGGAACCTTTTACCACAGCAGGAAGTCGGGGCACCCAGTCTGAAAAGGACAGGGCTAAAAGACAAAAGGCAGCGCTTGTTTGCATTTCCCCTCATTCCCTTGGTTCCTTTTCTCATCTCCCCGCTTCCTTTCCCCGCCCCTCCTCCAAATATGTAACCTGCACTCCTGCTAACGCATGCGCAGCACTAAGCTCAACAAAGTCCTAGGCACGCTGCGCTGGTGGGTACCAAGGTGCCCTATGCCACAATATATACCCTGCAATTGGAAGAACACTGTTTGCCCCATTCAGCACAGAAGACCACACGTTTGAGACACTGGTCAGCACGTCCTGGGAAGTGTCTGGCACCGGGGATCGGTGTGCACAGAATCGTGCAGTGCCACAGTGTACACCGATACATACAGTGTGCCTCCCTCCCTTGAAGACCCGTGTGACCATCACTCGCCCCAAACCCGTAGGCACAAACTCAGGCATCGAGTACTCTGTGCACAGCTGAGTACCATCAACATCTTGTGCGCATTGTAGCTCACCTGGCATCGCGCTGAGTACGTGTGCACTGCTGGGTACCGTCTGGTGCTTAATTTGAGCCGGTGGTTTCCGGTGCTCGGCACCGGCACTTGATTGTCAACACCGGCGCTTGTGGCACAGTCAGTCTAATTTAGTTAATTATTAATTCAATATACATTGGACATGGCTATTACCTGCCGTCAAAGCCATTCTTATAGCTTTGGGGGCCTGAAATAGTCCGACTAATCAGACTTGTGTGATGGTTAGTAGTTATGTTGTTACTATCATTGACAGAACAGAGAGCCCTGGCACATATTCTTTTTACAAACTAAGCACTGGTTCGGTCTATAGTGGACTACGAGAGATAAAGCATACATCTTATGCACGTTTTAGCTCACCTTGCACCGCGTGTGCACAACGCCCTGCCCAGCAAGCCTACTGTGCCACAAAGTATACGGTACCTGAGGGATACTGTTGTCATACTGAGCTATTCTAGCTCACTCCGTATGGCGTGTGCACAAGGCGCGGCCCAGCGAACCTCTGGTGCCGAGTACAGTGTGCACTAACATGGTCCGACGCCGTCGCCCATCGGCGAACGCAGCAGTACATTTTCTGTTGCTTGTATACAGTTGTAATTTCAAAAAGGGGGTGGTGATGGACAGAGTATCTGAGTTAATCAGAACACTCCTACCCAGTCAACAGATCAGGGCTTGATCCATCACCGTTTTTTAGCTCACTGCACCATCCCAGTTCAGAACCTGGCTATATGCAAATTAGTCTGTCCCTGGCCCAGTGCATCATGGGAACAGGGAAGACCAAACTACCAAGCCAATTCTTCACTGGAAAGGAAACAAGCTTCCGGGGACCGGTTTCTGGCATTACAGCCGTCTTCAGCCCGGCTTGCTTGAATCCTGATGGTGCAGTGAGCAAGGGACTCACATCTGAGCATACCCTTCCACACTCATGGTGGCCAAAATAATCAGACATGAGTCCCTTGCTCACTGCACCATCAGGATTCAAGCAAGCCGGGCCGAAGACGGCTGTAATGCCAGAAACCGGTCCCCGGAAGCTTGTTTCCTTTCCAGTGAAGAATTGGCTTGGTAGTTTGGTCTGCCCTGTTCCCATGATGCACTGGGCCAGGGACAGACTAATTTGCATATAGCCAGGTTCTGAACTGGGATGGTGCAGTGAGCTAAAAAACGGTGATGGATCAAGCCCTGATCTGTTGACTGGGTATGAGTGTTCTGATTAACTCAGATACTCTGTCCATCACCACCCCCTTTTTGAAATTGTATACAGTTGTGGCAGTGTATACATGGCGTGTCAACCACGTGTCCTCCACGCCTGCGCAGCTTCGGCGGAGCTCCGTTGCTCTATAGCAGTGACTACCCCTCGTGTACCCAATATTCTGCACGCCAGAATGTACGTATAGCAAACAACGCCACGTGTGTGCGGAATGCAGAACCTGCACTATACACACATGTTCTGTGCGCTACAGGCATCTTTACGGGGCCTGCGCCAGCTGTGCGCGCTAGACCTGAACCCCAAAATCAGCCGCATTCACTTATGCACTGCTGCACTTTGCTCAGTGTAACACAGCGTCAGTGAACCCGGTCGTGGTCAAGTGAGGCCGCAGTCACACCCATACCGTGACTCAATTACCCACTAGTACTCATTGCCATCTCACTGCATCGCCCTCTCACTCTAGCACTCACTTACCTACTCCAGAACTCACTACGACCCTCACTGCAGCACACACACCCTCCAGCACTCACTAAACCCCTCACTGGAACACACTCCCACTCCAGAACTCACTACTGCCCTGACTGCAACACACTCGCCCTCCAGCACTTCCCTCCGCACTTGTGCACTCGCGTCAGCTTTTGGGTGACCAGGCGTCCTCGTTTTGCCAGGACGTCCCTGTTTTTAACCAGCTGTCCCAGCAAATTTCAAGAAATTTAGCTCATGTCCCCGTTTTTGGAGAGGGTCGACTGAAAACGGTGGGAGGTGATTTTCATGTTTAACAAAGCAGGGATACTTAGCAGTTGTTTCAAGAAAGCAATTTAATTAACAGGCAAGTTACTGGGCTTAAAATTTGCATTTTATGTATGTTCTTACTGCCTGTTCCGTAATTCTCTGCTGAGTAGCGCTCTCATCGCTTGAAGTAAAATTGTAGTCCTTCTATTTTTGTGAAATGTCCCGGTTTTTAGCTTTAAAATTCTGGGCACCCTAGTCAGCCTTCAGTGTTCCTCCCCCGCCCTCACGGCACCCTCCGAGACGCTGCCTGCTTCTCACACTCAAGCGCCCTACAAACGCCTTCATCCGCATTAAAACTTTTAAACTCTGCAATTAAAATAACTACACACCCCCACCCTCTCCGACCCTCGGTGCATCAATACAGCCCTCAGTGAACCCTTCCCTCACTACCCGTGACCCTATCTCTCTCACTTGGGCAATTGTTGGGGACGTTGCGGGAGACAGGAGGGAGCTTCCTGCTCCAGTTTACCCAATGAGGCCTCTACAGCCCCTCTGCCTGGTGAAACAGCTGCCTCCACCCATGCCCTGGTGCACGCGTTATATGATCTGACCGGGTGGGACCGAGGGGTAAGGGGGCGGGGGGGGGGGGGGGGCTGGGTGAAACTTGATTTCTCTGCTGCATTCCCATCTCACCTTATGCATTTACTTGCGGTGCAAAGTGGGATTGTGGCGCGCCTGTGGGAAAGTTTTATTGCGACTGAAAGCGCCACGAGGCTATTAGCGCCATTGTGGGCACTATCGGAGCGGTTGCGCTGTCTGGCAATAGCCTTGCGTTTCAGGGTCACTTAATCACTCGCTCATATACTTATTCTACAACGCACTCATTGTCTCATGCACGCTCTCAACCATTCACCCTCTCATACACTCAGCCAATCACTCAATAGCCACTGAGTTGCTCACTCTGTTAATTTAACACATTAAATCACACTCGCTCACTCCTTTGTGGCGTTGGTGCACACTAGCAGCCCCTAGGACTTTCACTGCCAGCAGACGAGGCGCTGTGGTGTGGCGCAAGCTGTCCGGCAGATTTACCGGAACGGGCCAGTAATCCCAGGGCGGCTCCGAGATACTTTTCACAAGTGAACACCACCTTTCAACCAATATTCAGGGGCTCCCCAACAATAAACGGGTGTTATTAACTAACTAAATCACTAGCTTGTGTTCTCTGTTAAAATACAAATCGCAACCCGGCAAGGGGCTGAGGTGTATAATTCGTGGCGCCAGAATTTAATTTCTGACATTAAAACAATTGCGCAACCCCCCCCCCCCCCCCCCCCGTGGAAATAGGCCCAAGGAAGGTTGAGAAGTGGCTGCGCATGCGTGGCAATTGCAGGATGTTTTACAAATGAAATCCTATTTAAACTTCCGGTAAGGACCCGAGCTTAGCCATCTACTGAGCAAATACGTTCAGGTATGTCTAATCTTAAATATACAAGTTCTGCTTCGACATTTATTTAAAACATAAGTAGACAATTTCAGAATTCTTCACATATTTAAAGTGCCTTAAAGCCCCATGGCTGTTTTGACTCTGGGGTATTAAAGGGGCCCACCAGCATATGATACGACATTGGTGCATTCTGGAGTCTATTGACCTTTACCTGCCTGTGAACGATAAACATCCTATATTAAAGGTAAATCTAGCGCTTAGATGCCCCCACAGTGTAGTACTTAATGCAGCATACTAGCACCCTCAAACAAGCTGCGTGCAATCTACAGAGTACAATACAGTGCTGAGCAGAGGTAATTTATTGTCCACAGAAATCGAACCATTATTGAAAGCACTTCAACGACTAGTCAGGGGTAGTAAGCGCTATATAAATGAAATGACAGTTATAATAGAGCAAGCCGTCAAGGTGCGTAAAAGGGGTAGGTAAAACTGAAAATGCTTGCAAAATAAATTTGCAAAATATTTCACAATATTTCAGCAGCAAGAAAAGTTCAAATGAAGCTCGTAGTTTTTTTGTGATTCTGAAGTGTGATTGTTGCAAAGATTTTAATAGGATCAAAACAAAAAGACACTTTACATGTGTGTTGCACACAAGAGATATGCACAGAGAAACGATTTCCACGTCTTATTTATGTGTCACGCAGGGTTAGCAGTAAAGCTGCATAATTGACATGAACGTAGTGCCCAATTGTGCTCTCTGTAAAAGGCAGTGCACTAGCACACCATGCTCCAGTCATACACTTTGGAAATGGCCTTCCCACTCGCCCACCATTCTCCTGTCTGATCCTTTCTCTCCTACCCTCTCCTCTCCCTCGCTCTCTCTACTACTCAATAACTCTCTAGTACTCACGCTACTACTCTACTACACACTCTCTACTCCGCACTCTCTACTACTCACTCTCTACTACTTACTATTACTCACTCTACTACTAGGTCTCGCATTTGCGAGAGATTAAGCTATTGGCATTGTAAATGACAATGCCATTTATTTATCCGTTTTCAAAACCAACACAAATAAAAATGTTGTCATTTACAATGCCAATACCTCAAACTTTTGCAAAGGCGAGACCGTTGCATTGTAAATGCTTGTTTTACAGTAAGATAGGCAATGCAGGTTTATAATGATTTTCTTAGCATTAACCTACCTTACCCAGCCTGCAAGGGACATGGATGGTTTATTATTTTAATGAAGAATCATACGGTGCAGAACCTCGACTATAAATTACCTGTTCTTCTGCAACATAGGAACTTCATTGTTGGTCAAACACTAGAACAGGACAATTGTAAAAAAAAAATCTTCAGCTAGCAGCTGTTGGGCACCAGTGAGAAAATTGTTTAAATAGGTAACAAATTACAGTATATACGAGATAAGAGAAAAATATTCCTTTTACTATCATATCTGTTTTGTTTTAATAACCTAACCACCTCAAACCATAGGTTGGCGAGAAGCTACAGATAGCTAAGTAATGTAGTTTAATTCTACCGCCCACTCAATTAAACTTCCCACCAAAGATCCTCCATCCCCATTCACTCGCGTTCCCTGTTGTACGAGCAGTAGCAAGTGCTAGATGTACCTTTACCTGGCATAGACTGATGTCTAAATGCTGAGCATAGTAACTTGATAGGACTTACATTATCTTCATCTGTGGTGTCATGCTGAGGAGGATTGGAAACTTTATTATAATGGTGAAGAAGAACAGTGTTCCGGGATAAGCTGAATAAAGCATGGTCTTCGTAATTTCGGGTATTCTTTAGACATTATATTGATGAATGGTGTCCAATCACTGTTGTATGTCCCATGTCAGTTCTGTATTTTAAGTGATATTTCTATGGCAAGAGCGCGACATTGCTTATTATCCAGTCTTCAGACAATGGTGGAATTTTCGTGTTCCATTTCATTAGTATGACGTTGAGTGGCGAATGCTAGGGCTACGGCAAGTTGTTTTCTCGTAGTGATCTTGTGATGACTTCCTTGGGTGTGGGATGCCAAGTAGTATCGCACCCCTTTGCCTGTTAATAATATATTATATATTTTGCACGCCTCTTCCAGCTCCTGTGGCACCCTATCCCAGTATTGCTCTAGTTTAGGGCAATGCCCTTAATGTGCCTGGGGTATCGCATCCACGCCCGCATAACCCATCCTTGCTTTTATCACATTGTAATTTTCTGTGGGGTTTTATACCACGAACGGAAGAGATTAAGAGAAGTTTGTTTTATTTGACAGCATCTAGTTGATATATATATATATACACACATACAGGCTGTTGGGGGCATTCTAAAAGTACAAAATAAATGAGTTGTAAAAACAATAAGTGCCCCTCTTGAAATCTTTAGCGTTCAGGCAAGGTTTTTTTTCCCTCTATGGGGCGGAACTTTGGGGTCATACACCAGTAAATGAACTAATTAATACAGAAAACGATTTTATTAGGCAGATTATGTCCCTCCCTAAAAATACGCCGCTTGTGACGTTAAGGCTTGATCTAAACATTCGTCCTATTGCTGACATCCTAGCTTTGCGGCCTTTGCTGTATTGGAGGAGACTATGGAGTACTCCCGAGCTGGCGTGCTACAAGGAAGAACTAAAAGTGGTTTTGGGTTCTTTAGGTGCCGATAAGATCCCTTGGCTCTCATTTGTTAGGCAGTCTTTTATTTCGATTGGTCTAGAGAACCTCTGGATCAATCCCGAGGCCTCTAGCTCAGTTACTTCCCAAGAAATCACTTGCCCTAACAATTAAAGATTACAACCTAACGAAAGTACTTTGTGCCGCCAAATCTCCAAGCCTAACCCACGAGTTCCTCAATTTCAATACACATTACGGCTTTGAGACTGAATTAGACGTTATACAACCTACTCTAGCTAATAAGCTGTTTTTACAATTTAGATATGGAACTTTGCCCCTATATGCATTTACTGATAGGTGGACAGGAGGCCCACCTCGTCCTTGCCCAGGTTGTAGGAAGGAGGAGGAATCCCCTCTTCATGTTGTACTTTTTTGTCCAATTTACGCTGTAATTCGGAAGAAGTGGGTCATCCAGTTATGTAAAAACTTGGGCATCAGGAACTATCTTGTCTTTTATAGGATTTTGAGAACTGATACTAGTCCTGTGATAGTTGCTGCAGTGGCAAAGTTCCTATTCTCAATGTGGCAGACACGTAGGAAACTAATTAGTTAAACTCTGCAATGTTTCTGTATTAACTAAATCATGTAGATTTCGGGAATGAACTGTGTACATATGTAATCTTACCCTTTTTTTAACAATATCTAGACTTAATTTATATTTTTACAAATTTTGAATTCTGCTTTCCCGTTATGATATTTTGTTGGGTTGATGCATCCTTAACTGGTCAGCAATCAAATGTAATTTTAAATATGATGGAGGAACACATATACTCTCTTTTTTATTGTGTATGTGCTTTTATGGTTGTATCCAACCGAAATAAAGTTTTCTTGAATGAATGAATGAATGAATATATGTACAGTGCCTGCTGTTCAACTTTTCCCATTCCTTATTGGATATGGGCCTGCTTAATTCTCTTTCTCATTGTTTCTGAGCTAGTGTCATTGAGGGTTGAGATTCTATCAATATTCTATCAATAGTGGAGACTGTGTGTTTATTAGAGTGTATCTCTTTAATCCATTTTTCAAATTATGTCAGTGTTCTAGATGCTCCTCCTACATTGTGGAATAAAGGATCCAGTGTTGGACCTGAAGGTAAGCAAACAGCCTAGCCTTTGGTAGTTCGTATTGGTGTCGGATGTCTTTGAAAGACTGAAGGTCCCATTTTTTAACATGGATCCCCACCATTACACATCTGTTGTCTCTCCATTTTGTAAATGCATGTTTATCTAAAGCTGGTAGAAAATTTGGGATAAACCAAAAGGTTGTGAAAGGGAAAGATGCGAGTCCCTTTTCAGTTGCCAGTCCATTCACAACGTAGGGAACGAGAATAGTCACCAGCTCTTCTATTTTTGGCTAGCTAGGGAATCTGCCATGTTGGTATGCTTGCTATTAAGTGACCTAGGTTACAACACTATTTAAAAAAAAATTCCCCAATACAGAAGGTACCCGAGGACGGAAGCAATGTGTTAAGTGTGTACATGGGGAATCGCTAATCCTCCAGTTCGTAAAAACATATAAGTTGGCTTTGCTGCTATGCTCGTTTTTTTATTGGACCAAATGTATCAGTCAGTCAAAAGGTAACTTTATTTGGTTTTTCATAACCATAAAGCATATAAAAAAGCACAATCTATTGCATGAAAAATTAAAAGCGAAGCGTATTTTCAGTCTACTTTAAAATATTTACAATTTCTATAAAAAGGTCCTTTTCTGACCCCAACCATTTAATCTTTTCCAGCTTTCGAGAGTAAGTTTTCTACTAGTATCATAAATGTTACCCCCGACATATTAAAATATTTGATGAGGCGCCCATCCAGCTTGTTACCGCGTGTCTACATGTACGGATATTTATGGTTGTCTGTAGTTGGTTAAAGAGATCTTTCGGAACCTTCAAGGGGAGTGTTTGAAATAGGTATAAAATCCAGAGAAAAATCCATCAAGGCAAATTGTAAAAGCGAAAGGGAACACCCTTGCTTCGTTAACCTCTCAATAGAAAATGTTGATGGCATCCGGTTAACCATTACAAACATTCGGGGGGAGGGGGAGGTTGTAGCCTGCTAAAGACCAATTAATGAAGCGGTCCCCAAAATTTCAGCAGGAGTAAGCATCCACAGCAAATCAACGCAATCAAACACTTTTGCGATGTCTACAGAGAGAATGAGAAAGTTCTGGTGTCTCCTTTGTGCGTTGCCTACAATGTGTGTAGTCGTTTTGTGGTATCACTGCACAGTCGTTCGAAAATAAAAACAGACCGATTTGCACGTACAAGGCAAGGAGGCTAGGCCAGTCCCAGCACCCCCCCACACACAAAGTATAGTTGACAGGGTGCTAATTAATTTAGCTTCAATATTTAGTAGTAAGACTTGACATAAAGGTCAAGTCTCCAAATATTTCCTCTGGTTTAGTAGGAGTTATATAGCGGCTCCTTTCATAGGCAGTTCTCTCTCCTGTGGTGCCATAGCCATGCCTAGAACAGGTGCAACCAAGGAGCAAAACGTTTTAGAAAATGCTCCAATGAAGCAGTCAGGCCCCAAGCCTTGTTTAATTTCAATTTGTATATAGGTTTTATCACTTGGGCTGTTTCTGTGGGGTGATCTAGTTTATCCCTTCAAGGTCTTTGGAATGGATTGTTGGGGTAGTCAGTAAAATAGTTACCTAGATCTCCAACATTTCCGTTTTCTTTACTGTAGAGCAAATCATAAAAGTTGCTAAACATTTCGCTTATTTCTCCATGACCCTCCACGTTTGTTCTTTGCATTCTAAAAGATGTGACTTTCACTTTTAATTGGTCAGCTAAGAGTTTCACTGCTTTGTTGCCTACCACGTAAAAACAATGTGCATAATCCAAAACTGTGAATTCCACTAACATAGCCAGGATTTTCCTATATATATTGTTAGAATTAGTGTGTTTACGTAAATGTTCAAATGCTTTAAAATGGCATTACAACATGGCCCTGGTTGTTTTCGGTCTTGCTTTTGAAGCAAATGCCACTGCCATGAGATGCCCTCCGGCACCAACCTTCAATGCCTTCCAGAATATAACTCTGGAGACTTCTGGCATGTCATTAATGTTTAAACAATCTGTGATGATTTGAGACAGCTCATGTTTGATAACAGGATCTTAGAGTAAAATATTGTGTGGTCTAAATTTAACAGTCCTCATTTATTTGCGAGTTAGAGTTGAATGCATATAGGTGAATGGTGCAGGATTGATATGGTGCCTATTCAGTAAGTTGTGCGTGAAGATGGATCAGATCAGAAAATAGTAAAAATACACAAGATCTCTGAGCAGCAAAATAAAATGCGTAATCAATTTCCTCAGTGAGTAGGTGGTGTCAGCTATTCCTTAAGCCCACCTCTAACAGTCACTTTGCTGTATGTGTGGTAGTCTAATTCCCTATGGACTCGGCTGAAAGCCATCTTTGGAGGGTCAGGGTCAAGTTGATATTGCCAACTCGAACCAAGTAACCCTCGGTCACGAGAACACTTTCTGTAATATTGCATTTCCGAAATGTCTTCCCATATGAGAATGCAATTCCCATTCGCCGGCCTTCTTTGCCTATATGAGCCGCTGTATTTTTCCCTTGGAATTATTTTTTTCCCCCCACAGAGCATTGTGACTCCAACTGTTTGTTTCCAGCAGAGGTAAACAGAAACAAAATGTAAATCACTATGATGGACCCACACTAGGAGGTACGTTTCTTGTAATAGGCACAGGTCAGATTCTAGAACATTCAATACTGCCAATCTCTTGTGGAGGATTAAGCCTTTGACCATTAAAGCTACTTAAGTGTTGTCAATTAATTGTTATTAGTGGTTCTCTCTTTATGTGTGAAGTCCAGTGTGGCAGCAACCGAACCATGAAGTGTGATGGTATGCCACAGACTTATCTACCCATCCAGGTAAAAACGGGATCACTCCCACCATCCACTGTAAGCATAAACCTGTAGCTAACATTCTCCAGTAGCTTAATGGAAAATCTAAGATAATACATCATTGGGAAGTTTCTTTCCTATCATGTTGGATAGTCTAATAGAGGAGCCTCTGCTCCCAATCTCCATGATCTTTCACCCCCGGCTTCCTTTTCAAGCTTATTTGCATAGCTCAATCATCATGATCTAACACCTGTTTTCAATTGGTCTAGTGGTCGTTTGTGGTTTTTCTCCAAGTTTTCTGACTGAGTACTTCCTTCCTGGTTCACGCTATTTCCATTGCCATGGATGAAGCGTGTTTACTACGGCTCCCCACACTTGTAAATGTTCTTCCTATTCTGGTGTCTTTACTCAATAAGGACTTAGGAAACATTGGTTTACCTGTAACCAGGACCCCCAATAGTTTGTTGTCCTCTTGAAGGGTTAAATGTTTCTGACAGGCCATGTGAAAATGATATGAAATAGATACCCCAAATTTAAATGGTGGGTTGTGTTTTCACGGGTAGTCTATAATCATCCTGAACTCACATTGCTTTAGGGGTGATGGCCCCCGAGCAGTTCTAGAACTGTAGCTGTGTCCATTGTACTAAACGGGTTTGCAATCCCATTATTTCCATAATTTCTTCCTTTTTGCCAGAGATGAATTCAAGCTATGATATCCGTTGGTGCTCTTCTACAAGCCCCTGTTGCGCACGCATTGTAGGGACGCTCGGTTTGGATTGGGGGGGGGGGGTTTGGGGGGCCTGGTCTGGTCCATTTCTTTGGTGGTGCAGTGTTTGTTGTACAAAGGCTTGGGTGTTGTTGCCCTCTGCCCCTTTAGAAAGGCTCCTTATCTGAATGTTCCAACGTGATTTTTTTTGTGTATTTCTGCTTCAATGGCCTGTCCTCGTACTGTTTCTCCAAGGTAACATGATGAATCCACTACTGATGTACTTCGTTTTAACCATTATCCACTATGGTTTCTAAAACATCCAACTCTTCTGCAGAGTTCTTAGAAATCCTACTGGATCTCTTAAGTACTTTTTCTCGCTTTGAATTGTCCCTAATTCTCCTTCACTTCTTGTAAAAATTGTTGGAGTTAATCCTGCAATATCACTGGGTTCATGTCAAGACTGTTGTGCCTCTCTGGGGAATGTTTGTCTGAGGTCGAGGCTTTGTCTGACCTTTCTGCTTTTCCTCCTTTTGTGGTGAGCATGTCTTTATAAGAGCCGTCCCTCTGATCTATTGTATGCCATGTTGGAGACCTAGTAATCAGATTCCCCAAAGAGGACTAGCGGCACCCTATGTGATATAGCTCAGCTTGGGTTGTGATGTGCTCTTGGTCTGTTCTCTCAAAGTTAGTTTAGTATGCACCTTTCCATCTACATGTGTCCTCACCCTTCGCTGTGGTACTTAATGTTTTAAGAGGTTTTTAGAGTTCTATAGTTTAATTTCCCGTTTTGGCAGTCTACATACACCCCTTATGGACAGCCAATCAGTCTTTGGCCCTATCCACAGTACGGTCCATCCGTAGCAGGAGAGTGCCGGCCACATTTTTCACTGTTTAAGCGTTTTAGGGCCAAAGGCTTGCGGGCCACTGGATAGGTGGTCCGATGTACAGGAGTGCCATAGACACACAGGCTTGCCAAAACTGCACACTTGAAGGGCTAAAAGGCATTTGTTTCGGGCAGGGAGGGAGGGGGGTCTCTTCAGTACAGAGATAGAAGGATCCAGTTCCCCCGCCCACTCTCATAATGAAATCTACAGGCTGCATGTTCTATATGCTCCAGAGGTTGGGTCTCTAACCTTGCCATGTTTAAGTGGCACATGTTCACCACCAGGGAGGTCACTTTTTTTCACCAACTGGCCTAGATGACTGTGATCCAGGCTTCCAGTCCTTTAATTGTGCTTATGTATCTCTTGGAGCTCCTCTAGGAGCCAAAATTTCCTGCTGAAAACAACATGGCTCGGATCACGAGCCCTACTCCACCCAGAGAAAAGGGAGAGCCACCGCCGTCATCCTGTGCTCACGTTTGCCGGCACAGAATAGATTAAATCACCTCCGGTTAGTCCTTAGCCTGCACAAGTTGTGCCTCCGTCCGACCTCGGCAGCACCAAAAGTCTTCACATCCAGCCACAATCCAAAGTGACGGCCTTCTCTATGCCTTCCGCAGGGACACTTATTTCCTGATTGCTTTGAGCTCCATTGACAAAAGGGAAAAGGTCTGTCTCATAACACGCCATTACTACTTAAATTGGCTGTGCCCACACCAGACTCTTCTCCTTCTGAACTTTAAATGCTCGAGTGAGTACCCCTATGTGGAGCCGCACTTCACCAGTGGGGCTTCTTGTGATTCAGCCTAGTGGCGACTGTTGGGTACCGGGTAATTGCTGTAAACCCCTGCTTATGAAGCCAGGAAAAGAGCTACACAAATTTACGTCCAGCGCGCTGGCCATGCCAATACACTATCTAAACTTTTTTCTCAGGGTTTACGGACCCATTTTAGCATCAGTCTGGGTGTTTCGAATTGAAGCAATAATGCTTTGTGAACGTGTGTAGTGATTTCAATGCGGTAGGCATATTAGCATATCGGACCAGGTATTAAAATGGATTCTATCTTTTCTTACCAACAGTTCATGCACTCTTGCCTCGCCCTGTCTGTGGTTCTACTGCCAGTATGCCAAACTGAAGTGTTTCCCAGAGTTCTACAATCCCCCCACTGCGACTCGACCTGTACATACACCCCCCTGCTAGGCTATTATGGCAATAGAGGGCACAACTCTATATGTTTTCAAACGGCACACAGTTTATCTTACCATCTCATGGTGTCAGAATACCCATCCTCTCACCATTCTAAAGCCACTCTCCCAAGCTATTATACCCCTAGTCTTATGACCTCTTCACTGGGTCTCCTTCTTCTTTACTTCGTTCTGAAGCATCTAGTTCCATTTCCTGAATTATTGCATTAACCATATTACTTTTGTCCTCTGTATTAACCTAGAAATGCCAATATAAGTTTTTGTTTGTTAAAATCATACTTTTCAGGGCTATATTAGACTGTTAAATTAATACATTGAACGCAAACAATGACAGCCCAAACGCCTGCCTGGCAATCACTCAATGGTGGAAGCCCTAAAAAACTGAGGTCCTACTTACACCCCTCAGTACTGATCACTGGAACAAAACTCGGTCGGCATTACTGCCCCTGGTAATCCCAAAAGAAATTTAGGGGTTCACCTTGAATTTTCATGGACAATAAAACGTCAAGGTGGCAAATAGCTACTTTCTTCAGTTCAAAGTTTAGAAGACATTTCTCTTTTCTGGTAGATGGCTTTTAAAAACGGCTGTTTTATGCATTGGTCAAGTCTGGACTGTGGTAGTTTATTCTACCTGGCTCCTTCTGAAACGGATTAATTTATGCAGGACAGCAGTTCAACCACCCGCCAGCTGCAGCAATCTGGACCATATGATACCCATCTGAAGAACGATTCACTGGCTCCCAGTGTAAGAATTACTTTCAAATCCATGGCTATTTTGCACTAGGAAAGTTGTAGACTTTCTACAATGTTTTTTCCAGCCAAACTTTAATTGCACAATTCCAAAAGAAGCCTGCATTCTGGCAACCCATTTCTTCTCGCTGGCCTCAGAGCAAAAGGAGCCTCCTGTGATAAAGAATTCTCCATTGATGCTGCAAAAATCTTTAACTAGTTACTTCTATCCTCGTCATCTGCCTTCTATATTTTAGTACATACTTGAAAACCTGGCTTTTTAATAAAACTTCTTTAATAGCAGGGGTTGTTACTAGTTTGTTTGTCCAATAGGGTAAAGAGGTCATGTGTATGAGCAGTTTGCAAGTACCTGCTACCGCAGAGGTCTTCAAAATGTTTTGCCCTGAGCCCCATAACCAAAATTTTTGATGTCGGACCCCCCTCCAAAACTTTAAAGCAATGAGTGGGGGAGTGGGAAGAACATGGCTGAGAGCAGGGGGAGTGGCTTTATGAAATCATTTCAGAGGCACTTTTTCTGCAGCACACAATCCACCCCAAATGACTTTTAACGAGCAAATGCATCAAACCGTAATTGGCCCAAAAATACTACTCTCCATAACTGGGGTGTTATGAGCCCTTTGCACTCTTGGGCCGCAAGAAACTGCATCCTACCACATTAATGATAACTGGGGTCCCAAGTAGCAGGCTATCTTCTCAGCTCCTTTCTTCCCTTCCACATCATTCCAGACCATCACACCACTCCTGGAACAGGCTTGGTCACTTTCAGAAAAAAATGTGCTCCTTTTTTAGGTCTCGGCTAGCGTAGGCTGCGCACATGCGCAGTCTCGCTGGCGAGATTTAATGACTGAGTAGCCCCTAAACGGGGGCCAGCCATTGGAGAAGAGGTCTAAGTTACGTCATTCTTTCCATCTAAGCCCCGTTCTTTTCAGACTGGGGGCGTGTTTTTGATTGTTGTTTACATCATAGAAAACAAGCCCCTCAATCAGAAAAGTACGGGGCTTAGAGACAAATGGCAAGCACTCGAGCGCTAGTTGAGAAGCCAGTCGACCGAGATCCAACCAAAACGGGCTTATTAACATGTCATATACCCCAAAAAACACGTCCAAATACTAAGATAATGTGTTTAAATGCTTCATAGCTGCATTTCCGTTTACGCGTTTTGCTCATGTGTTATTTGTCCAAAGGTTCATTGAAACGCCCATGAACAATGGCTACGTCCACCACATTCGTCAATCGAAATGAGGTAGCCGCCATTAATAAACGGCATTAGTCTTGTTCCAGAGCCTTCAAAGCCTAAATGTCCCAAAAAAGCTGGAACGGTCAGCAAAATGTTGATCTCTAGCCCGGTGTACTTCTCATTGCCACCGCAGCCGCACGTGCCTTCTATAGGCGAGCAAGGTATCACGTTCCGCTGGCAGTGCGCGGAGTGGCCGCTAGCCTTACCTGGGGCTGGATTAGCAGGGACTCTGGAACAGGCTCCACTCTGCGTACTGCTGTCCCGCCTCCGCCTCTCCCTCCCTACCGCCGCCATCTTGTATTCCGGACCCGGCCCTGCCAAGTGCGCACGCGCAGCCCTGAGCAACGTTCTGTCAGGCGATGTACGCCATATCGGGAGTGGCGCATTCGGAGAAGTGTTTTCTGATGCAGACGTTCTGGTCCATAGCGCTCCTAGTTTCAGAAACAACTGTTCTGAGATACCCAGTTAACTACTCTGAGATGCCCAGAGGATGAATCGGTAAAAGTGGGTTAAAAAATAAGGCTCATATTTACCGATAATCGAAGGGAAGTTGATCTAGCAAATTCTGAAAACTGTCAGCACTAACAAATTGGATTGGGTAGAGGACCTTTCATGCTCAACCGTGTAAAGTCAAGTCCACTTGTTTTTGTTAATTATTATATATGAGAGCGCCTTAAAATTACATTAGTTCACGGTGTGTGCTGTACAGACCTTCTTTAGTTTAATTTAATGAGCTATCATGTTGTTCCATGTATAATAATAAAACTAGTCCACCTTGCATGGACACATGACAACCAACTTACCTCTTGGGTAACATGTGGTTGTCATGGCGGGGAAGGTATAAATGTTTTAAAGTTTATTTCTGAGGACAGTCACTTTTAATAAATACATGACAATGCAGAAATATAATCTGATGCACTAAGATGAAACACATCTGCATGTTAATGAAGTAAACTTTTTTTTAATTTAAAGAGTATCATATTTACATGATTGCTGTATAACGTTTTTAAAAATGAAAGTGTTTCTAAAGAAAAGTGGTGCAGGACACCTTTGCTTTTTTTTTTTACCTTTAGTTAATGTGTAAATAAATACTTACATAGTGGCCCATGTAACCGCTTTCTGAATGTCGGTACCAAGTAACAAACTGCCGCCCTGGGTCCACATGTAAAAGTCAGGAGGGCAGCAAGCAGCCTCCGGCCCCTCTGTGTTGTTGCTTGCAAGTCCCTCCGTGTTGATGCCTTGTCCCATTCCTCCCTCTAGCATGGTTTCTTCAACTCCTCACACATTTTTGCAACACCCCACCCTCGTGTGTGTGTGTGTGTGTTTGTGTGTGCGTGTGCGTGCGTGTGCGAGAGATTAAGCTATTAGCATTGTAAATGACAATGCCATTTATTTATCTGTTTTTAAAACCAACACAAATAAAAATGCTGTCATTTACAATGCCAATAGCTCAAACTTTTGCAAAGGCGAGACTGTTGCACTGTAAATGCTTGTTGCATCAAGGCTGCTGTCAACCCTAATGCTAGAAAGGAAAATCTGCTCCAATGCCCCTTTTTTAAAAAAATAAATAATAGTCATAATTGCAATACAGTGATTGCTTAAGACTCCTCAGACCTAGTGCTGCTGCACCTGCGTCACCAATGATAGCTACTGCCATGCAAGCAGGCTACCTAGGCCGTTTGTGAAAAACATGGACAACCATCTTGCCACATACTCCTCTCGGAGACCCAAAATAAGGTGTTTCCTCTGCTTCAACTATACTGCTTCTCGGGCCATCATTGTGATACCCAAAGCAAAACGAGCATAGTAAGTGTGCATTGGGCCTTAATGAAATCAAGGATTGGGGTTCAGACGGTCCCTCGTGCCGCTAGACCCAGGTGGCGCTGCACATGCAGCAATGATACCAGCAGCCCTGCAAAGCTGTCTGTCTGCTCTGCCCACTCCACTGGCCCATCACTCCTATGTCTGAGGCGCAAAGTAGAGTTTCTTCCCTTTTGTGTAAAAAACAAAAACAGGTAAACTGGGCTACAATGCTAGCAAGGACAATGGACCTCTACTATTGTTTTTCGTACTTAGACACCCATAATTGGGTTGTAGGGGTCACTCACACCCCTTCCCCGATGCACTAATGATAGCATCCTATCCTGGGCCACCTCTTCGACTATCCATAGATCTCGCCCCTTCCCTCTGCGCCATTACGCTGAGGCACCAAGAGTATGGCAGTTCAGGGCTCTGCATCTGACTGCAACCCTGGTGCCCACTTCCCTGTGTCTTCCTGGGCTAACCTTTTGCAGAAAGAACTTTCCCTGAACAGCCTAGATTATACTGCGTGTAACACTATTTTTAAATAAAGAGTTGAATACCACTATAACTACACAAAACGCTATTTCCTACTGCATAAACTAGGATTCAGTTCCAAGTCAAGTCACACAGACATCTGCTGTGCTAGCATCAGCCAACTCAGGTTTAACAAATGTATGAGTGCACATTTCATACCGATTCCTTTCACTTGCATTTATTTTTCATTTAAGCTGTGCGCGCCTCATTTTAACTGCAGTTATCGGAAGGTGAAAAATCAAAATGCTCAAGATTTTGTTTTTCTTTTTTGCCATGTCTTAGACTCCGCCACCACGTACACTGACCCTGTCCCATGGCACTTGCGATTAAAGAATCCACACACATTTCAAGGACTACATGTAAACAAATACAACCTGGAAATACTCAACATAAGCAAGGTTGTGCTTCCAGGCCATCCGAATTTACAAGTGCTTGCAGAGACATTTGCACCAGCCATCCCTGGGAATACATGCACTGACCACCAGGGGGGACATGCCCCAAAGTATGAAGACCCCCTGCCCTACCAAAACATTTTAGAAGCCCTTTTGTTGCAATAATACACAGGCCCCATTATCCAAGAAGCCTCTTGTGCTAATAACGAGCTCTCATTGGGTAGTATCAGCCGATACTGAAGTTGGCCCACTATATATACAAGCTGCACCTAAACGGTGCTTTGCACACAATATATTTAACGTCTTATTGTTGCACTTGGTCAAGCCACATTCCAAGTGCGGTTCTTCCAATTGTTATCACAGGACATATCAAAGTATGAAAATAAAGTGAGGTTATACTACGAAATGGTTGGGCAGCAGTTTCCAGGGATAGGACAAATCACTCACCGTTTCCGCACAATGTCAATCTTCTTCTGCAGTGTCTCATATTGGATGTAATCGTTGGGCTCAAAGTGACTTACTGCCACCTTGCGCTTCTGGCAGAGGGCGGCAGAGACATGATACCGCCGGACCCCAGGGATGAGGAATTGCTGCAGATGGGGAGGAACGGTCAGAGCATTCATTAGACCAATAAAGCCAGAATAGGAGGGTTTGCTTCAAATTACATCAACAGAGCAAGAACCAGCCAGCAGCAACACAAATACAGTTTTATCTAAAATGAAGCCCTAAAAGGTAGAACATTCAAACCATCACATATACATTCAAACCATCACATATAAAACCACAGAGCTTACCATGTAAGGGGACGGAGTGAGAAGGAATACGTTTAACCTAGTTTTTCTCACTGCCAGGTTACCTCCTCAGTTGGCCCCCTTCTTACACTGGTCTCTCGCTTCTCATTTGCCTCAACCTGCTTTCCAATTGAGGCCTCTTATATTACGTAGGGGTCCTTGACCTCAATAGGAAAGCAGGCCAAGATTTATTTTTTTAGCAAGACTGTTCTTGCGTCTCTAGCTCCTTTACATATTTATTCATATCAAATTGGTATTGCGTTGCTACCAACCAAAATGTGTGCAACCTTGCAAAAATCTATGGCACTCCCCAAAACATTTGCTTACTTAAGCAATACACCAAGATACATTATTTTTCACGAATTCACATACAAAACTCTTCTGTACAAACAGCTGTTTTTTGGTAAAATATTTGACGTGTGCTGCTAAGGTTCCCAGAAGTAAGGGCAAGAACAGCCCACGAGATACTGAGTCTAACATTGGCCTCTAGTGTACTTTTGGAATATTTAAAAAAACAAATTTAGACGAATTTCGACAGCAAAGGACACTTGGGATTGAAGGCTGAGAGAATGGCTGCATCGCAGACCACACTTCGATAATATTTAAATGGAGGTAACGACCACTACATGAGGCATTCAGAAAAGGCATTCACCATCGAGGAAAATGCTTTAACAATTACCTCATACCAAAAGCACCACTGCTAATGCACAGATATAAACAAGTAGAAAGAGTGTTAGGAAAATCATGGAATCGATGAAAGATCCAGTGCTGGGGAAAACACAAAAAAAAACACTGACGACATCAAAAGAAGGCTATGACCCTCTCTTTACAAAGCCCCTCTGGACCTATATGCCCAACAATAGCACGGGGTACCCAAAGAGTGAACAAGTCATAAACATCCAAAGATATTAGCTCACTGCATTCCTACATTCTGGTAGAGTAGAAAGAAAATACGGGTTAGTGTCACTAATACTTCTATGTACACATATAAGAAGTCTAGAGAAAAACATGGAACACACATTGCATCCAATAAGGTGAGCAAGAAACAGGGCCACAATGAGCTATGTTGGTCGTTCTCCAACCAAGTTCCTAGTACATGGAAGATGTTTATGTGTAGGGAAGACTACCCACCATCTAAGCTAACCCCCCCCTCCCCCCCACCCCAAGACTGTAGTACAGAAACAGAAGGATGCGGTAGGTTACATTCAACAGGAATTACATTTAAACTGCCATTTTTTAAGGTGCTTAAAATGTAGGTCTAATTTTAAAGCACATATAGCTCTACCAAAGCACTTTAACACAAGCTGCCTTCCTATTTATAACCACATACATGCTACCTTGAGTTTGTTCATACACGGGATAAGGGAAGTTGAACCACAGCCTCCTGCATGGTACTGAAAACCCAATAGACATCTATGTACTCCTTATCCCTGCCCAGGACAGCACTTTTACAAGTGCACACAGATATCAGCAAAACATCATTAAAATATGGATCCAGTTCTCTCCAAAACATGAATGGATGACAAAAACATATGTGGTCCCACCTCACTCACTGATGCTTACAATGCGCTTATGCTCTGGCAAAACTCAGAATCATACCTACAATCATCCAAATCAAATACCTTTATTCGATCTAGTTGAAACTAGGCCATAAAATCACAATATAATACATTACGACACAATGATATCAAAATGTTAAAACACTACAAATAGTTAAAATATTGCACTTAACAACAATGCTTTGGCGGGGCGGGCCCAAACCAAGCAGCAAGATGGCCACTCACTGAGAGGGCTCTGCCTGCCGAGCCTGATAATCCTACATACATTGGCTTAAATCAACAGTGCTGGTACACCACAGCACACTAAGCACTCACCAAACGGCGGTGTGCGCCAGAATTGGTCGCCTCTGTGATTGTGGGGACGCTGCCTGAGCCGCTCCAATGGCGCCCCGACCTGGGGCTGCTGCTGCCTTCTACGCTAGGGCCCGCAACACCGTCAAACCCAGCGCGGCGAGCATGGCCGCTCATTTCGTCCCCCGCTGGCCCGGCCGAAATTGGTGCAGACATCCGAGAATCCTCCTGATGTGCCCCGGGATGATGGAGGGCTGACAAAGAGGCCGCTGCAGCTGATGGGGGAACCAGCCGAATCCATCGTGCCAGTGAGTCCCGAGCGTGGCCTCCGACCGTAGCTGCGCGGCTAAGCGAGTGAAGCCCCCAACGGAGAGGTGCTGCCTGGTGTGCAGCGGGGGCTCACGTTGCCGACTTGTCTGGTTGGCGGGGCCCGGGGGAAGAGGCCACTGCTGAACGAAAGAGCCACGCACACTGGGGATCGGGCCTATGCAGAGAAAGACTATCCCATACAGCGCTGAAGTTACTGTCCACGTGGGGGTCCTGACACCACGTGTGTGCAGGAGGGTGCGAACTGAAATCAATCACAAACATGCAGGCACACTTCCAGCCGGGTGTTGAGCGGAGGAGTAGCGGCAGATCACCGCGAAAGCCCGCTGGGTAAACAAGGCACACCACACAGCCCAGGCTCCATGGCGCACCAAGCACACAAATTGCCTGCCAGAACTGGCTGCAACTTGGGGGGGGGTCATTCCAGGCCTGTTATCACCAGCCGTGCATACGCAATACGCCTTGGGCTTACCGGTATCACAGCCAGAGGATCACTGCCACTTGTTGCTCTTGTACACCTACCTGCCTTACACGCCGCTCGCTGGAGACCGAAGATATGGGGAAAAATGAAGCAAAGCAACTAAAACTGTACTTTGACAAAAGACTTATACGCCAAACTGACAGCGGTCCCGCGACTGATGCTACGATGGGGGTAGAAAAGATGGGCTCATCACAAGAGGAAGGCCTGCGTACAATCCTGAAGGATGTGAAAGATAGCCTGCTCATGATAGACTCTAAACTTGACTCACTTACCGCATGCCTGGGACCAGGTAAAGGAGAGGGTCGAAAAGCACAAGACCCAAATTGATGCCCTCGAAAACAGAGTTTCTGACTTGGACGACAGGCACACAGAATCTCAAGAGCAGCTTTTACAAATGGACAAAATACTCTCACTAATAAAAGCCAAGAATGAGGATTTGGAGGCCAGATCCACGCGTAATAATGTCAGAATTACAGGAATTCTGTAAACTACCAACAAACCAAACATGGAGCAGTACGTGGAAGCCATGCTGTGTGAACTCTTTGGCAGTGAACTTTCCAGTATGTTCCTGATCGATTGGGCCCACCGCTCACTCTGTCCAAGACACCGCCTTGTCCAAATCTGGCTAGTCTCTTAAATTACCGGGATCGCAATACAATCCTCAGGCAAGCACGTGAACTCTGCTCCATCCAATACCAGGGCAATGCCATATCATTTTATCCGGACTTCACCCAACTGGTCCGACATCTCCCAGGGAATGTGCCCCAGTCAAAAAACTGCTCCAACAGTCATGAACCAGGTAGGCTCTGGATATAGCTGGAGGGCCTCACTTTTTGATGGTCGTGAAGGCGGCACTGAAATTCGCCAAACAGGCTGGCAGGTCAAAGAAATCTACGCAACCGGAAGATAAAGTATCGTCAGAAGGTCATCTGGGTGAAAATGACAAAGTACAGTTTCTCAAACTGTGTCATCCCTTAAGCTTAACTTCATCGTGTGGTAAGCTGTTTTGTCAATATAATGCTGTATCAGTACTTATTGCTCTATCTACCATTATAGTTTCACAGCCTGAAATATAGTACGGCTCGGCCACCTAGCCTTTACTGGCAGCAATGTACGCCAGAAACTTCACGTTCCCCCGGGATAGTTCCCTTTCACTCTGTTTGCTACCCGAGTATATTGCTTTGGTGGGTTTGTTTGGGAGGGGCGGGGGGGACAACTACTCAATCTAATTGGGGGTTGGTGTGGGAAGGGGTGGCGGGAGGGGATTAAGTTGTTGTTTACTAACACAAATTGTCTTGCTGTAGTTGCTTACACTGCACGTCCAAACCGAGTCACAACACAAGCGAAGCGGACACACAAAGATGCTCAACGACACTGCGAACAAACTTGCCTGATCTGCTTGCCACACAGGGAGTTACCCATTGGGTCACAGCTCCCTTATCAATACACTAAGCAATCCCCAATCTGCTAGCATGGTCCCTCTAAACTGTGTCACTTGGAACGTTAGAGGCCTAAACCACTACAGGAAAAAAAAGGCTGATACAATCATATCTGACCATACAAAGTAGACATTTGCCTCCTACAGGAGACTCATCTAAGGGACACCTCCCAATCAAAGCTAAAAGCAAACAGAGGGGGGGCGGTGATGACATATCGACATCTACCTACTATTCCAGAGGAGTAGCAATGCTACTTCGTAGAGGTCTCCCATGGACTGAAGATCGCATCATAGTAGACCCAGAAGGCAGATGCATTCTACTTAAGGATGGACTATACAGGAAACGGGTAACAATAGTCAACACATATGGGCCAAACACTGATAACCCAGATGTTTTTTTATCATATATGGTCAGAGATTCAGCTACTTGGACAATCTGCGATACTTTGTGGAGGTGACTTTAATGTGATCCTGTCAGAACACGCAGACAGGGGAGGTGCATCCATAGCCATCACCCACAGGTAGCTGCTACACTGCGTACCCTGATGGATGACAACTACCTAGTAGACACCTGGCGTCTATTGCACCCTAACGTAAGGGAGGGCACCTGTGTGTCACAGCAGCACAGCACGTGGTCTAGATTAGACTTTCGGCTCACATCCAAAGACATGCACACTCGGGTTGTAGAGGCAACACATCTCTCACACACGCTATCAGACCATACGTCAGTGTTTCTCAAACTTCAGATCCAACAGTCCTCTGCGCAGCCTTTTGCGTCGCGGCTTCCACAGAATGCGCTGCTGGATGCCATATTTAAAGCGGAGATACGTAAAAACATAACAGAATTCTTTGAGCTAAACGCTGAATCAGTGGATACAGCAGGCACATTACAGGAGGCCTTCAAGGTAGTGATTCATGGGGCTTGCATTGCCTGCAGTCAGGGGTTTTGAAAGACATACGCAACACCCTAACAAACCAAGAGAGACATTTGTGCCCTAGAATGCCAGCACTTTCAATCGTGGGAACCAAAGCTACTGGCTCAAATACAGGAAAAGCTCACAGCCTTCTAGGATGAAGCTTAGTGCTTGAAAATTCCACTTGACCGCTCACATAGTCGAGCTAAATTTAACAAGGTTGAGCTGTTTTTAGGTCCTACTCGCCCTTTCTGGTGAGTAGGAAAACAAACCAACTTTTGTCCTCTGTCTTTGAAAACGGAGCAAATGTGACAAGATAAGATTTAAAGGCATTTTATTGCTCACAAAGTTAAGCAATAAAGATGCCTTTAAATCTTGTTATCTAGTCACATTTGATCCGCTTTCAGAGAGAGAGGTCAAGTAGGTTGCAGTTCGGTCGAGGAAATTTTTTTAAGGTACTAGTCCTGCAGGACTAGTACCATTTTTTGGATTTTTCGAGCCCTGAAGCCGAAAGAGAAACCAAATTCCTCCATAAATTCGGGTAGGCCCGCCAATACGAAGAGGTAGACCGCTGTGGCGAGACATTGGTGAATCTATTAAACCCCTCCAGGGCCTCAACATACATCACCGAGCTCCACACACCAGATTCGACGCCAGTCCACACACAAACCAACATACTATCCATCCTTTAAAAACGTCTACACCCAACTTTACACCACGTCATTGTCTTCCCAAGACTCACAATTGCTGAAGTACTTGGACACTATAGAGCTACTGTGGCTGGACAGGGCACACCGAGATTACCTAGACAAGACTTTCACCGCTATGGACATACAGCTAGCCATACATAGTCTGACAGGGGATAAGGCCCTGGAGCCGATGGGACTCTCTACGGCATTTTGCAAAGAGTACCCATCACTCTTGGCTCCTCCCCTGCTAGAGGTTTATCGGGAGACGCTCCAAGGAGTGTCACTTCCACAGTCAATGATAGAGGCAGTCATAATTACATTGCTCTAACCAGGCAAATATCCCACTCCCTGTGATTCATAATACCGGTCATTACTAATAAACAGACAATAAAATATTTGCTCAATTATTGGCAAATAGGCTGCAACCATTGCTCCCACTAATTGTTTGGCTTCGTGCCAGGCCGTTCCACATCCCACAACCTCAGGACTAGATTTGCGCTGATGCACTATCTTGCTCTGCATGTCTCGGCAGAAGCCGCGCTGCTAGATGCCACTAAGGCATTTGAGTCCTTAGAGTGGAAGTTCCTTTTTACACTTTTTGCCCGGTTGGGGCTGAGCCACACATTTATACAGCAAGTCCAACTCCTATACACTTCACCTACTGCCAGAGTCAAGGTCAACAGGCTGATATCTGGTCTTATTGCAATCTCACTTTGTGCTCATACTAGTGTAAAAAGTGAGAGAAAAAAACCTCAGCATAGCACTGCGAATCAAAATAAACCCAGGCACATAACTTAGATTCACACTCATAAGTCTTCCTGATCTTGATCAGAAGTCTGAGATAAGTATAAAAGGTCACTATTGTTTAATCTGATGCTAGATGTTGAAGGAAATAAAGTGCCTGTGCAAAATGTCTTATGGAGTGTTTAGCAAACAAGATGATGATGGACAGAGTGCTTAAAACGTATTAACCACACACCCTCAGTCACAGATCTGGTTCAATCCATCGTTCTTTTGCCTGGATCGGAAACAAGCAGGATGCTTGTTTCCGGTCCAGGAAAATCTTTCCTGGACTTTCCTGGACCAGAAACAAGCATCCTGCGCCACTCCTCGTCAGCCACGCTAGCTTGAATCCAGTGGTAAAGTGAGCAAGGGACCCACTGGATTCAGGCTAGCCTGGCTAATGAGATGTAATACCCTGAAACTGGTCAGAGGAGGCTTGCTTCCGTTCCAGAGAGGATAGTTCTTGGTAGTGACTTGGTGACCAGGTAGGTCATATGGCTGGGCCCAAACTGGGGTGGCGAAGTAAGCTAAAGAACGATGATGGATTCAACCTAGATCTAATAGTGACTGGGGGCGAGTGTCTGAAAAGTTTCAGTGCTCCGTCCATCATCTCCTTGTGTTTGCTTTATGGAGTGTTTGTTCAAGAGGGCTTTGATATTGCAAGATCTGGGTTTGGAATAAAAACTAGAAAAGGATATTATATTAATGTACTTTGTAGGGAAGCGAGATCAAGATTACGCTACTAATTGTTACAGTGGGAAAAAGGAAACTAACCTATAGAATAGGTTTAATCTAGACCTCAGGAGACTAAAGTGCGTATAGTGATGTGCATTAAGTAGCAGAAAGGGCTGGGGGACCATTAATAGGGCCAGCGATGAATAGGAAATAACGGATGGCAATGTTCTGGCTTAGCCGCACCCCGCACCTCTCATCCCCATGCAGTGTATTGAATATTCTTCATTACCCTTTTGCCCAAGGAGGATAAAGTTGTCGGGTCTTTAATCCGGTCTGGACAGGGACATGGCCTTCACTTCCCTCAGCCATAGAATCTCAAGACCGCAGTCCACAGACTGGCAGTTCTCAATTATCGAACTGTTTACTGCTGGCGCCTTATTGGTACAGACTCTGTGCCATGACATAAATGGACGAGTCCGTATTTTATTCTTCAAGGGAAAAGCTCTTGCTCCTTATGGTACATGAAGGGGGCAGTGCCTTGGGCGAGGGAAGGCAAACGACGGGCAAACCTATTTTCAGCAACCTGCAACACGATTGCATTATGAATTCCCCAGACACTGCCTCAAATCACCACACTTGTATATTTTGCCAGACAAATTGCCAGTATGTGGCCATTAGATCTTCTGCTCAATTTCACAGTAAAGCAAAGAGCATTGATACTTGTGTCAAACTGGCTATTTCTGATCTCCTGCTGCGGGAACCAGGACCCTATATTATTGAAGGTCACACTAAGGTAGCTAAAACCACTCGTGTCTTGAATAGGCTTGGAGTTGAAGTAACATTTTGGTTTGACAATACGTTTTGAGCTACGTGGCAAAGGTTTTACTTGTATTTACTTTCAGGTTCAGCCATTCCATAAAGGCTGAGAACCGTTCTAAGTGGTGCTGTTGCACTACTGGGGTGTAACCCACAAAGACAGCATCATCCATATACAGCTTAGCTGGTACGGGACACTGTCCAATTTGAGGCATGTTGAAACCAACTCCCTCTCCAGCGAGCTCGTGAAGAGAGAGTTAAAAGGAAGTGTGCAAGGACACAACCTTGCCTGCCACCCCTGCAGATACCAAACGACGCCGAACATTAACCCAAAACACTCAATCAATAGGTGCTGGACAGGTCCACAAACCCCAGAAAAAGGGAGCCCTAATTGGCGATGGTATACTTGCCCAGCAAAAGGGAGTCTATGACATTGGTCTTCCATTCCAAACCCCCTACAGAACCCAAATTAGATATCTGAAAGTTTGCTGGTCTCCTTAGCCCATGCCTCAAGACGTGACAATAGGACAGAGTCTAGGACATTCCCCGTCTAGTCCAGGAGAGAGATCAGGCGGTCACAGTTAAAGTCCCCTCGGTCCTATCTGGATCAGGTGCTATGCAGCTGCGGCTTGATCTAATGGCCTCCAGCCCTTCATCTAGATTAGTAAGATATTTGGGCAGGAATTCTCCCTTTGAGACTGCGCAGGGATCAAGATTGCATGACCCCACCCTGTGCTCCCCATAACTTCCTCCCCAACCGCGGAGGCCTAGACCACCCCAAAGAAAGATGCCACTCCTGCCCAGATATGGTGATGTCGATGGAGGGCTCTTAAGTCTCATTCATAAATGGCCAATTCACAATGCCCAAGTATGCCTTAAGATCTTCCTTGCAACTTGCTTCCTTTAACTCCTTCATTGCTTTCACTTTTTTTTTTAAAAAAACAGTACTTGAACACTCCATTAAACCACCCCTCCGACACCCTCAATAAAATTTGGGGAGGCCTACTAAGTGCTGCCTTAATAACCTCAGTCAGGGTGGGAAAACTACGATGTAAATAGGGTCTGCCTTATCATCTGAACAATATTAATCAAGGTGAGATTATGTCTACAGTTTCAGGGGACAAAGGCTGCAATATTCACAGACCCCCATTTGATCTTGAGGCCCATCTTTCTGTGGACCAAGATGTCGGTCATACACCTGTCAAGGCAACAAGTGGCCTACTATTTGGGGGATATTAATTGATAGGCTTTGCTGCAAATGATCACTGATTGGGTTTGTGTGTGTGATAAAATCACCAGTGATCGTGTCTAAATTGGCAAACAGGAGGATAAAACCTATGAGGGAGCCCTCTCCCTTACCCAAATATTTGTTAGAAAAAGGGACATTGTTTTTTTACTAGATTCATTATAAAATCCCACGTTAAACTTCCTCCTAATGAAATTAATACTGCTGTCATAGTGATCATGCAAGAAAATGGGTCTGTGGGCACCCATTCACATCTAGAGACCCACAGGTGTCTCGGAGAGTAGTGGGGCAGAGATGGCAATAAAATCCTCCAGCAAACTCAAGTTTGTACCAAATTTCGGTGTATAAGTCTATGTCCAATTCAACCTAGACAGTACACTGCATCTATTTGCAGATGGGATGTTGCTTAAGAAATTGAGGATACCCAGCCTTGTGCAAACCCTAAATTTAAGGCCAAGCAACTGGTAAAAAAGTGTATGAGTTTTATGTCAATCAATCCGAATCTATAAAGTGCAGTTAATTACCCGATCGGGGATAGAGGCACTTGCAGGTCCCAGAAGCGTATTCTAACAGCCAGGTTTTGAGGGCCATTTGGAATTCCGGAAGTGAGGTGATGATCCAGACTTGTGTGGGGAGGCTGTTCCAGGTCTTTGCTGCAATGTGGTTGAAGGTGCATCCATCACTTCTGCTTCAGTAAATGCAGGGAGTATGGGCAAGTGAGAGGCAAGCGGAGTGTAGTCTTCGACGGTTGGTGGAAGTTCAGGTAGTAGTTAATTTAGGCAGGTCCTTGTATAAGAAGGTTCTGATGCAAACCATAACAGGGATAAATTGCCAAGCCACCTATTGGGTGGGCAGAAGGAGATGGAATGAATGGGGGTCTTGCAGCAAGATGGTAAGTCTTCAATAAGTTTAGATGTACTGGTTTTACTGACCAGGGCTCTTGCAGGCAGGCAATTACAAATGTGTCGATAAAGCGAACCCAGAATTTGTTTACACGTTTGGCCCAAATATGTGCCACATTCATAAAGAGGATGGTCAACTTCTGTGCTTCGGTACTTGGCAAAGTTAAAGACTCTGATACGAAGAATACAGTGCCCGTAGCATAAAAAAGTTGGGTATGAGCACCCACGCCTTACAGGATGATGGCCCCCAGATCTTTTCTAGGTTACTCTTTCTGCCCACAATGTCATGGTCATATTTATTAGATGGTATTGCTTCTTTGCAATCTGGGGAGCCATTGGCTATTTCGGCACCAGCGAGCACCTTACTGCAATATGGTAGGTTGATACTCATTTCACCCGGCTTGTGACTAAAGTGGACATTTGATTTCCCGGACATGAAAGACAACCGTGGGTTTCATAGACGAGAGAACACCTGTATATGCCAGGTCCCCAAACCGCCTTCATAAGATGTGGTGGGCAAGATGTTGGTTTGGCAGTGGGGATCATCCAGTAGAGTACTAGTGACTTGCAGGTGCTCAAATTTGCTTCTTAACTGTTCTGAACCAACAGCACCTTTGAGAATGCCTCACTCTGCAGTGATGTAAAATTTGAGGCACTTGGGATTAAGGGGCTGAGATAATGCAAGGAGGCCTGTACAAATACCTCAATATCCCAATTAAAGAACTTGTCCCTAAAATGACAGATCTGATTAGCTATGTGCAGGGAAGACCAAGGACTCACTGTGATGTCCTTGACTCGCGCCGTTGGGTGGGGCTTAAATTCTATGGCTTCCAGATGGTTGAACGTTATGTGATCTAGGTCCTTTAATGAATCAACTTATTTGAGGACAGCACTGCAGCTGAGGATGTCACGTTTGCCTCTGGACACAGCTTGGGAGCATCTTAAGTTTCTCAGTTTGCATTTAAGAACTGCTGACGGCCTCAGATCCTACTGATGTAATCGCGCTGGTCGTTGGCCATGGCTCCCAAGGGTAGGTCTCACAGCCCCTAGGAGTTAATCAAACCATGTGCAATGGGTTAGGATGTTGCCCTAGGTGCAGATACAATGACAAATAATTACCTATATCGTGAGATGAGAAGCTGACTGTTACTTTATCATTCATATGGGCCTCGTGACATTGGACAAATTGCTGCTTAATAGGCAATACTACTTCCTTGGTAGTGGCAATATAATAAACTGCACTTCGAGGGAGCCAGGATGGGTGCCACTGACTTCAAAGGGGAAGGATGCCCCATAAGGATTGGCGCATCAATAAAGGAAGAGAATTAACTCAGCCATGCAATATGAGAGTAAGTAGTCAACTCTTGATTGAGTATATCTTCCCAAGCTTGTACCTATCCAGCCTTTGGTGCTATATTGCATTGGAGAATTTAATAACTCCGTTTTCCAGTAAAGGGTGTCTTCACTTTCATGAAGGCTTCTGAGATTGTATCTATGTTGGCCAGATTTGAGGGGGGTGGTACTTGATTTCAAGGGCTGTGTTAGCAAACCCATTTTGTCCTGACCAGTTTGATTACATAGATTTTACTTCATTTTTCTCAGAAGTTCTCTCCCTTTTTTAGAATAACCTTCATGGTGCAGATGATGAACAATGAGCTATTCCTGTCATCAAGAGGGCAGAAGTTGGGCACACTGTGCGAACTGGTAGGTCGCTAGGTGGGGCAGGTTTGTTGGTACGTACTTGTAGTTGATTGATCTCATGTCCATATACATCAATTGAGACTGTTGACTGCGCCCTTACATTATCTCTTCTTTACTGCATTTTGTTATAAGGAGGGTATCAGTTTGAAATCTGAGGCCTTTCACTTCCTACATTTTGGCTGCTGAAATAGATGGAATAGGGGATAGCAGGTCAAGCGTGGACAATCACAAGCAAATATTACGGTAGCAGGATTGCCCTAAACTCTTTAGTACTATTTCAATTAGTGCCTTTAATTTATTATATATTCCAATGGCATGAACTGCTAGTTCATTAAGCAAATCCACCTGGAGCTCCCGTTTGCCAGAGTGCAAAATGAGGGCCAAAGATATCACTTCCATGTTGTTTAAAAGGGAGGCCTAAAGTCACAATGTCAGCGAGGCAGGGTTGTCGATATTAGCAAGTGACTCATCCCCATCACTCGCTGTCGCCTCTTTCTCAGCAGAGTACAGACACCCAGGTTGGATGCAGGATGTGTTCCAGATATTATCTGGAAACTGATCAGTGATCAGTGATATTCAGAGTTTGAGGTGCTTAAATTGGTTGGTCAAGCAGAACGGATGTATTTTGGGGCTCGAAAAAATCCACTCGCTATGGAGAGTCAGATTTTATCAAGTTGAGCTATTTTTAGCACCTACTAGTCTATTCTGGAGAGTGAACCTAAGCTGGAAGAACAGTTGTTCTGTTCATTCAGAAAGTGGAGGAGCAATAAAGACCCCTTTAAATCTTGTTTTTACCTTGACACATTTGCTGTAAATGAATGGTACAAGTATTTCAAACTATATTGAAAATTACGAAGAAAAAAACATTTTTTATTCAAGTTGGGATGCAAACAAAGAATTGAATAGGAGGAAAAGAAACTGAAACACTTTACTTGGTGATGTATGAAAGAGAAATATTTGCAAAAACTTGATTTCCAAACATTATATACCATATAGTTTTATCAGTAAAACCATGGCAGTGGGAAATGTGGCAATTTGACCGGGAAATGTGCTGAGTGCAAATAAGTGTGATACCACTTCATGCTTCAGGTATGTATTTATTAAAAGTAATAATTTTTAAATATGATCTGAGAAACATTCCTGCCCCCGCACTGATGACAATGTCGTTAAAGAACTAAGAGGCAAGTCAGCGGTCTTGTCTATCTAATATGTGGCAAGCTTTGTATTACATATGTTTCATTCCTTACTTCAAGCTCTGATGTTAACAGCCGTTTATGCTGTGAGTCCAGATACTTTGCATCTTTATTTAAGACTAATAAAGAAGTCTTCTACTACAGACCACCTTCATAGCTTCCTTACGCCGATACATAATTGGTACCAGGAGTGGGGTAGAGAAATTGCTACATTTCTCCTTTCCCACCAACTGACATCGGATACAAAGAACTGCTACTACGGACATCAGTAACTTTGTTGCAGTTATCCTGCTATTTCCTGGACTGAGCCTTTTGTTTCAACTTAGGACCCACAAGCATTCAGGTCTGTTTCTATATAAAAAAAGAATTTCGATGGCATTGCTGTTTCTTCAACCGTCAGTTAATTGCACGAGTCAGCGCGAGTTTATTTATTGCCTAGCGTCAGCGTTGCCAAGCAACTGAAGCGTTCCTCGTGAGTTGCGCTACACGCTTTGCTGCCCAAGCGTTACCTAGCAACTGAAGCGTTCCTCGTTAGTTGCTTTACACGCTCTGCTTACTAAGCGTCGTCACTGCTTCATAGAAACAGCATCGGCAAGTTCTTTGAGCGCGACTTGTGTTACACGCATTCCAAGCCTTCTATTCAAGCTTCAGTGTCACACTGCAACTAAAAGCTTTTATTACCGAATGTGGGTTACCTGCTTGAGACAAAGCCTATTGTTTATGCGCATGGGCGCTCTACCGAGACTTACTTTGTGACGCTCAGACTTAATTTCTTCAGCATTTCCATTGCTAAAGGGGACGATACACAGCTCTATTGTTGCAACATTCTACCACCTTGGAAGATATTCTTTATAACATCAACCTTTATTACTTCAGGGCTTCTCTATTATTTTACATCCTAAAACTTTGGCATCCTGTTTGCAGCTAAGTTAACTATGTGCTCTTTATTTTCTTGCTGCATTGTGACTTTGCTTTTCAATCCAATTTTAAGAAAATTTAAGAAAGTTATTGATTTTTTTTAAATATCCAAGAGATTCATCTTCGGACAGCGCTCTACACCCTTCACCATTTCTACAAAAAACGGTCAAACCTGAAATAGAATGGAAACAATGGATTCATAATTGAGAATTATCTTGTCGCCATTGATGGAACAGAATATTCTCCTGCGAGGAAAAACGCTCTTCTCTACAATCATTTGGGTGTAGCTGCACAAATTGCGAACTTACCTCCTTTTCCTAGACCTTCTGCTGATGGTGCCTGGAATATTTACATTGAATTTAAAGAAAGACTTAAAAAACAGTTTTCAGATGTAACTAATGTTCTTTTGGAAAGACAGTTTCTTTAAAAGAAAACAAGCCAGCAACAAATCAGTTGAAGAATATGTGGCTGCTCTTCGGGTTCTTGCTTCTACATGTGATTTTGAAAATTATACAGATGTTTCCATCAGAGACCAATTTGTTTGCAACAGTTTTTCAAAAAAAATGCAGGAACGTCTTTTAACTTGTCGTAATCCTTCTCTTTCAGAGGTTATTGATATAGGAAAAAGTATTGAACGTTCTATAAATTCTTCTCAAGCATTATCTGGTAAAGAGGGTCATTCTCCTATTTCTTATCTTTCAGATAATTCTGAATTTTCCTCTTCCATTTCTGCCATGAGTTAACAGAGGTTAAACGCACCTTTTGTTTTCGCTGTGATTCTAAAAACCATATTGCGAATTTTCCCTCTTGCCCTGCCTTGGAAAAGAAATGTGGTAAATGTAAAAGAACAGGTTATTTTCAGGAATTTTGCTAATCTCGTCGTTCTCTTCCAAATGTTAGGATTCAAAATGTGGAACTACAATCTCCTTCTACCTCATCCTCTGTTTCTTCAGTCTCTGGCTGCACTAATAAATGTTCTAATCTTCTTCTATCCATGGGTGAACCTTCCGATTCTAGTGATTATGAAGGTCCCCTCTGCCAGGCTTTCATTAATGACAAATCCTTACAAGTCATGGCTGATTCCGGAGCTTACATTACTGTGTTAGCTGATACCACTTTCTATAACATTTGGGGTCATTCCATTCCCCTTCAAGCTCTGGACATCTCTCCCAAAGCATTTGGTGAAAAGGATATTGATCTTCTAGGTTTCTTTATTAGTTCCTTACAAATTCTTGGCAGATCCACTGAAACTAAGATTAATGTTGCAGTCAGAGGCAGAAATTTGGTGGGTTGGAGAGAATTAGCCAGATTAGGTATCATTTTAAAACCTGGCCATAAAAATCCTATTGTTTTAGGAGATGCTCCTATTCTTGCTATTGATAACAGAGGTTTTGAAAACTCTTGTCCTGTGATTTACTCAAAAAAGAATTTCCTACTGTATTCAGTAGTAACATTGGTACAATCAAAGGTTTTGAACAAGTCATTAGACTGAAGCCCAACGCTGCACCTGTCACCCACAAGGTCAGACCTCTTCCCATTAGTGCAAAAAAATATCTAAAAAAACAATTAGAGAAACTCACTGTGGATGGCATTATTAACACTACCGATTCCTCTGAATGGGTATCTCCATTTGTTCTTGCTAAAAAAAAAATGGTGATCTTCGTCTCTGTGTAGACCTCGGGTCCTTAAATCGCAACATCATCGTTGACTGTCATCCACTTCCTCATATCCCACAAATGCTCTCAAACATTGGTCACTCTAAATATTTTTTAACTATTGATCTGCATTTTGCATATCACCAAATACCTTTGAATGCTTATTCTCAGGCACTTACCACCTTTGTCACTCCTTTTGGAACATACAAATACCTGGTTACCTTTCGGCTTAGCTTCGGCAGCCTCCGTATTTCAAAAAGTCATGGATGTTCTTTTTAAAAATTTTGAAAATATTCAGGCGTTTCAGGATGATATCCTTGGTTTTACTGAAACCAAAGAAGCACGTTTGGACACATTACATAAAGTTTTTTCCATTTTGAACTCCGGTGGAGTTACTGTTCAACCTGAAAAATGGAAATTTTTAGTTGAAAAAATTGATTATTTAGGCCATAACATTACCCCGGAAGGCATCAGACCCAACCCAAATTTTGCAACGTGGAAGCTGTTGTCAAAGCTCCACCTCCATCTGACAAAGATGACCTCAGATCTTTTTTAGGTCTTTGCGAATATTACGCTTGCTTTGTAACGGATTATGCCTCTTTTGTTCAACCATTGAGATCTCTTCTCAAAAAAGCCACTACTTTCGTTTGGACCAATGACATTAACACAGCCTTTATTAACATCAAAAATCTAGTTATTAATGCTCCTGCACTTAGTCCTTTAGTTCATTGTCATCATTGCACTGTCACAGTAGATGCCAGTTTAAATGGTCTTGGTGCTGTTTTCGGTCAACAAAATTTTGATAAAGATCATACAGTTGCTTTTGCATCTAGGTCTTTGTCTGATGCAGAGGCCAAATATAGTACAAGTGAAAGAGGCATTAGCCTGTGTTTGGGCCGTTTCCAAATTAAAAACCTACCTTTGGGTTAGTCCTTTTACGATGTACACCGATCACAAACCTGGTTTATCTACTGCAAGGTGACGGTCTAGGCAAAGTCTCTGCTCGCCTTGTGCGTATTCTTTAAAAATTGCAAGAGAATAATTTTACTACTAAATATATTCAAGGCGGAAACATTTCAGGGCTGATTGCATTTCTAGTCTACCTTTGCCATTAAATGATGACACGGTTGATGAGTTTGATTGTGTTGTAGCTTCTATTGATGCCTCTTCTCCTTCCAATGGCGCTATATCTGAGAAAGATTGGCTTGAGATAACTTCCACTGATCAGGACTTTAAAAGAGTTTCCAATTTCATTGTCAAAGGTTGGCCTCCCATTCGTAATATTCCTCATAATTTAAAACCTTATGCTCAAATATCTTCAGAATTGTCTTTAGAAAATGATATTTGTACCAGAAATGGTTGATTTATTTCTCCGTCTTCTCTTAGGAATAAACTAATTTCCACTGCACATGGAGGACATTTAGGAGTTACTGCCACATGTAAAAAACTCCGCGAAAATGATTGGTGGCCCTCCTTGAATTCTCAAGTGTCCTCTTTTGTCGATCTATGTCCTCAATGCATGGTCTTTGATAAACATTGGAAGACGACGCAGAATCCCCTTCGTCCAGTTTCTTTACCAGACAATCCCTGGACGAAAGTTGCTTTGGATTTTGCTGGACCTTTCAATCTTTTACCCAATTCATCTAGATTTTTGCTAGTACTCATTGACTACTTTTCAAAGTGGATCTATTTTTCTTGTGTTGAGTCGACCTCCACTCATTCAGTTTTACAATTTCTGAAGAATGTTTTTTCTCTTGAAGGTTCTCCAAAAGAATTAGTCATGGACAATGGGACTTATTTTGGGTATATTGCCATGCAAGAATTTCTGAAAAGTATGGACATTAAACATCTTCAAGTAGCTCTATATAGTCCTGCCGCGAATGGTTTTGTTGACAGAGCTAATCGCTTTCTCAAAGAAGGCATGCAAACTGCTCTTTCTTCTGGTTTAGATTTTAGTCTTTCTTAAAGACAAGGTCAATACTTATCATAATTCACCTCATTCAACTACTGGTTTCACTCCTTTCGAGTTGTTGAGAGGCAGAAAATGTCACACTACTTCTTCCTTCTTGGTTGGAGCGGCATTCTTCGCTTTCCAACAATTCAAATATTAGTAAAGATGTAATTTTGCGCCAATCTGTCACTTTAGCACAAAACAAACAAAAGTTTTATTTTGATCAACGCAAACAGGTTCAGACTAAAGATTTTATTTCTGGTTCGTGGGTGCTTGTCAAGAAACCTTTTTGAATTAAAAAAGGAGAATCTTCTTTCACTTCTCCTTACAAAATTGTGAAAGTTGAACTTAGTGCTTGTTTGCTCCAAGACGGAAGTTGGTGGAACAAAAGTAGACTAGTTCCCATCTCCAACAATTGGTTATTCATTCAAAAACTGCTCAAACTTCTGATTCAGACGACTTTATCTTGTTTGAAACTTCATGTTTATCTTCAAACATGTCTGCATCTGTTTCTCATAATGTTGTTGTTACTTCTCCTATTACTACTTTTTCTTCTTGCAGTGATTGTTTTACCACCGAGAAGAATTTGTAGATTACCTACTCATTTTAAAGATTTTGTTATGTCATAATTTCTCTGCAATAGGGAACATGTGTAGTTGTCTTATTTTATTACCTAGAAGCAAGTTAGTAAGGCAAGAGATAAGGTGTACGTTAACTGGACTTAAGTGGTAACCGAGAGACTAAGCAAATAAAAGTACATTGAAAAACAACACCGCACGCTAGCATTGGGGAAACAGTTCACTGAACAAAGCGGGGCTCAGATGTTTGAAATACTTTGAAAGAAGAAGGCAAAAAACTGGCCATTAGCAATAGGCTGGATAAAATAAGATTACTAGAATCAAAAATGTACTTCAGCAGAGCGATGAGACCAAAAATAAACTACATAGGCCCTAACAAACCTGGTACATATGCAGTGACTAAGAAGTTTCTTCAGAGGGCTATGGTCTGGCCGAAGTCTGTCATTGCTATGCAAGATGATTAAGGAGCCACCAGACATAATGGGTTCCCAATCATCATGAATGTGAACCCACATTCTGGGGGAACTTATTAGGTCCAAAGGGATACATTTTGTTTAATTACAGAAATTGGAATTGTCTATTCTTTCGGTCTCAGCCGCTCTACAGTCACTTTATGCACAGCCTAATTAAATGTTTTGCTATGGAGTGTTTAACTTTAAGTGTTTTATTATTTTTGATAATCAACTTTATAGGATCTGTAACAACATTGAAATTCATTATTAGCAGATCATTAATCATTAAAAAAAGGCATGACAATGCATACAGTTGACAAGACAAGGGCCGGCCCATCGGGCTTGGCCATGGCAGTCCAGTCATTAAATACAATCGTACATAAAATAAAAGGAAGGCAGATCATCATAGTAGCAGCATATTAAACCATTTACCCCACACTTTACTAAAGTAGTCAGGGCATCCCCGAGCTTCGAATAGGGCTTCTTCCTGGATCCCACACCAGTCCACTCCCCTCCTCCATCCCTGTACAGAAGGTGCTTTAGCCTGGGACCAGTGCGCCGCTATGTCTCTTTTGGCCACCGCCACGGCTGTCCCCAAAAAAGAGCGTATCCGCCCTAGAGCCATCCAGGCCGTCAAACACCCCCAACAGCAGATATAACGGGTCGTGGGGAACCCGCCATCCCAGGGCCTGCGTGAGCTCTAGCTCCACCCCCCTCCAGACCGGCGCCAAAGCCGGACAGCACCATACAATGTGATAGAAATCGGCTGTCGCGCAGGCACATCGCGCGCATGCTGGGGAGGATCTCATCTGGGCCCAGAATAGACGGGTCGGGTGAGGTATGCCGCATGAAGGCAGTAGAGCTGGACCAGGCGTAACATGGAGGATGTGGTCAGGGTTTTGGGCGCCATAAGGGCATCCCTCCAATCCGCCTCCTCTAGGGGGCCCAGCCATCCCTCCCATCGAGCCCTGAGCTGATCCAGGGAAGCAGGACCATTGTTCACCAGTGACCAGTATATGTGGGACCCCCTCCCTAGGTTCCCCATCATCCTGGGCCTTCAGCGGGCTGAATTCTGGAAGGGAGACAGGGGGTGAGACATATGTATTAAGGGCGTGTCTGAGTTGTAGGTATTTATAGAGTTGGGAGTGGGGAAGGGTGTGGCGCTGCTGCAGGTCCGCAAAGGAACAAATGTGGTCCCCCACCCATACATCTCCGAGCAGTGAAATCCCGATGAGTTCCCAAAGTCTGAACCACTACAAGGACGAGACCTCCTGCATCCAGGACCCATGCCAGAGTGGCGTCTGCCGAGTGAGTTTCCGGTCCCACCTCGTACGCCAGGCCAGAACCACCATCCTGGTGACTGGGGGCAGAGTGTGTGGCACTGGGCTGCCATATAGAAACGCCTGGATCTGAGTGAAATCCGATGTGCTGAGTTCCACGCGGTATGCTGGGTCGGACCAGCCACCCGCAAACCAATCGTGGATCACGATGAGTTTCGTGGCCAGGTAATAGAGGTAGAGATTAGTAATCCCCATACCCCCGTCAAAGGGGGGCATACGACAGTGCTCCAGGGATAAACGTGATCTCCCTCCTCCCCAGAGAAACCGGGTGAGGGCACCGTCAAGTACGCGGAACCAACTACCCGGGAGGTGGATAGTAATGTTTTGCAGGATGTAAAGAAAACGGGGGAGGACCATCATTTTTAAGAGTGCACTCCTGCCCAGGGGGTTAAGGGGGAGGGTCTATCACCTCTTGAGATCCGCCTTCATCCTGACGACCAAAGGCATGATATTCAAAGCCCATTCGAGCTCTGGCAGAAGGATTACCCAAATGCCTAGATATTTGACCGATTGTCTCCTAAGGGGGATGTCTGTCTGCCTGCCAGTCAAAGCAGTCCCTGGAGGGGTGTAGGGGGACCAAAGTTGACTTCGCCGGATTGAGGCAGAGTCCAGAGACCCGCTCGAAAGCGGAAAGAACCTCCAGGCACCTGGGGCCAGAGCTGTCTGAGTCCGCCAAATAAAAGCAGAATGTCGTCCGCATATAGGGCTATCTTATCGACTTGGCTCAAGTCCCAGGCCCAACCCCGAATAAGTGGGTCCTGTTGGATGAGCGCCGCCAGGGGCTCCATCGCCAGCGCGAATAAGAGTGGCGAGAACGGACACCCCTGATGCGTTCCCCTCCGGATCGGGAATGCCTCGGAAAGCTCCCCATCAATGAGGACACGGGCTCTGGGGTTAGTGTAGAGAACCCTGATCAGATGGCGGAAGGGAGACCGAAACCCATCCGTTCCAGCACACCCTCCAGATAATCCCAGTCCACCGTATCGAAGGCCTTCTCAAAGTCTATGAAAAGCAGCGCCAAATACGGGGTTAGGCGACTGCGGTGGGCCAGGGCCAAGTGGAGGCGACGAATGCAGTGACGAGTGCCCCTAGCAGGCATGAACCCACATTGGTCAGGGTGTACCAGGTCCTGTAGGAGGGGTTGGAGTCTCTGAGCGAAGACGGTAGCGAAAATCTTGATCTCTGTGTTGATCATTGAGATTGGGCGGTAGTCCGCACAATTCAGGGAGGGTGGTTGTGTCTTTGGAATGACCACTATCGTGGCCACGTCAGATTCGGGTGGGAATGTCCCCGTCTCCGCCACATGGTGGAATAGATCCACCAAATGGGAGTCCAGAATATCCCGGAAGGCAGCGTAGTAGTCCTGAGGGTACCCATCGGGACCAGGCATTTTACCGGGGTGTAAGAGCGAAATAGCCTCCTGGATTTCCTGCAGACTGAAGGGCCGATCCAGAGCCTCAGCAGTTTCCGGAGAGAGACACGGCAGTTGAGTACCAGTCCTGTCCAGCAAATCAGCCAGAGGAGCGCCCAGGGGACGAGCAGTGTAGAGGGTCACATAGTAAGCAGCAAAAGTTTGCGCGATAGCTGAGGACGTCACTTGGAGAGCCCCGGTACCCGAACGGATCTCGGGGATAATACGGTTGACTTTGGGATAGGACACTAGGTTGTGGAGAAGCTTGCCATTCATATCACCCCACCCATAAATACGGGCAACCGATGAACGCCAAAGCATCTTAGCGGATTCCAGCGAGATCCGGCAAATCTCTTTGCGAACTGCTGCCAGTTGTCGAGAGGAATCCCCGTGGCCGCTAGTAAGCTGGGCTGTTTCCAGCTGTGCCGCCCGAGATTCCAGCTGGACAAGTCGGGCCTTTTGCTCAGACTGCTTCGCGTGGACCAGTCCCCTGACCACCCCCCGGATAACTGCTTCGCTATCCTCCCACAAGTCCCCGGCGAGGGAACCGAGCCCGTATTAGTGGAAAAATAGTGACGCAACTCCTAACCAAGTGACTCCACTATCGCAGAGTCCTGCAAGAACTAGGCGTTCAGCCACCAAGTCGCCCGTGGACCGGTCGGGGAGGACCCGAGACGGAGGGAGATGGCGGAGTTGTCCGAGATCCCCTTGGGCAGTATCGCGGCCCCAGAGACCAGCTGGCAGTCTGAGGCAGGCATCAGGAGAAGGTCAATTCGGGAGTGTGATGGGCTGCCGACGTGTGGGTGTATTGTTCCCCGCGGGGGTTCCAAACCCGCCACACGTTAGAGACGCAGAGCCTAGGACCAGCTTGAGAGGATCTTCGCGGAGGTGCAACGGGCTTCCGATGGGGACCCCGTCGTGTCACGCAGGGGCTGCAGGACAGCGTTTAAGTCCCCCCCTACCACCGTAAGACCCTGTGGGAAGGAGGAGATTACCTGTGTAAGGTGGTGAAGCGTTGGGGGCAGGAGTGTAGGGGGAATGTAGAGGTTAGGAGGTTCAGGGGGTGCCCATCAATGGTTCCCGAGACGGCCACATAGCGGCCCTGCGCATCAGTCTCAGCTTTAGCCAGGGTAAAGGGAAGCCCCTTCCTGAGTAAGATGGCCACCCCCCAGGAGCCCCGTGTAAAACCAGAGTGCCAGATCATGTCAAATCCGCAGGGAGCTAGGATGTTGCATTGTGTACCCAGGAGGTGCATCTCTTGGAGGAAGAGAATGTCCGGTGTGTGGCGGTGAGCAGCGCAAAGGACAGCCGTGTGCTTGATTCGGTCCAAGAGGCCATTGACATTCCAGGAAAGGATGTGGATAGGCCTAATGAGGGTGTAAGTCATCTAGAGGAATGGAATGTGGAGGGGCGGATGTCTATGTGGGACCTTGCCCAGCCCGAGGGGATCACCCACCCAGCTCTGGGCTCAGAAAAGGGGCCATGGAAATTGGTGATCTGCTTGTCAACTGTGGAAACCAAAAAAGGAGGGGACACGACTACCAATGGGAACCTTCGACGACGGCCCGTAGGCGCCCAAAAAAAATAAACTATTGGAAATAGGTCTGTAGGTGGCAGCGACAGATACTACCTGCTTTTCAAACTAATCAGCTTCTACCGGTATTTAGAGCGGGAGCACTGGTATGATTTGTGGAAAAATTGCTTTTAACCTCATAAACGTTTATCTTTTTAAACTGTGTCTAGTACTTTTAGCTTTAGGGGGTGCTTAAGATAGTATACTGTGTGTTTTACCTTTGTTGCCCACCCAGTTTCCGCCGCGTCCATTGTGGGCGTTTGTTAAGGAGGGTAAGGCTGAGGAGACCATCACTTCCGGGTCCATAGGAAGGAGGGTAGTGGTCTAGTTGCGCCGTCCTGCCTCTACTTAATGCATAGAGAACAACGGCCGCGCAGCGGACGCGCGCACCGGGCGCGGCAAAGGAAAGCCCGTCTGCGCCCGTCCGCGGCCAGACGGGGCTAGGGGCCCAAACCCCTGCCCAAATTCGCCTCGGGCCTCCCCTAAGAATATTATATTCTAAAGAACAGATAGAGCGGTTGCGCCCACCGGTGGTAGAGGCCTGTAAGCATAACATGTGGGTGGAACAGTTGCCTTTAAACTGCAAGGTCTGCCTATATAATCCGAGGGAAACGCTGAGGCAGGAAAATAAGGAGGTGACACCGTCTATGGTACAGATAAACTGCCGCTCCCTCAAGAAACATAAAATGGAAATCTTTGATCTCCTGATTAATCAACAGCCAGATGTACTGTTCTTAATGGAAACCTGGCTGGATGAGGAGTCAGCCACAGAGATCCTAGAAGCACTCCCCCAGAACTATGGGATATTAAGAGTCGACCGAGGCACACAACGGGGAGGGGGCATTGCTATGGTGCATAAACTTGAGGTGATGTGTACCTTAGAGGCAGTGAGCATTAGCAATAGTGAAGCAGGTTTTTTCTCAATCAAACCTGCACCTAGGCTGCCCATAAACGGCTTTCTGATTTACCGCCCACCAGGAGGATCACTACAATTTATAGAGAGCCTGACGGAAGTGGTCATGCAACCTGCCCTCCGTTATATTAGGCTCTTAATTTTAGGGGACCTTAATCTGCACTTTGAGAAGGTGGAGAACAAGGAAGCTCAAAGAGTGATTACATCGCTGGAATTACTTAAGCTTAAACTCCAATCTGGGGTCCCTACTCACCAAGCGGGTCATCTTCTGGATCCAATCTTTGCCAATTGGGATGAAGTGGTGGTTCAGTCCCCGATTAGGGTTCCATGGTCTGATCACTATCTACTTCAGTTCTCGACACCCGGCATGCCAAAAAGCCCTACGCAATGTAGACCAACGGCGCATAAACGGAGGCAATGGGGGAAATTCAAGGCTGATTTAGAGCTTGCCCTGAAGGAGGGATGCCCCCTGATGAGAGATAACCTGGATATGGCATGGAAGGAATACAAAGATTGGCTGACTGGCGCCCTAGATGGGGTCGCACCGTGGACAAACAACGCCCCGGCAAGGTGTACCAAGACAACGCGCTGGTTTAACGCGGACTTAAAAGCAGCGAAGTCCGCATGCAAAGGCTTAAAGCGCGTATGGCGTAAAAACTATGGTGAGCTGGCTAAGCAGGAATATAAGGACAGTATAAAAGGGTATCATCGCCTGATAAGGAGAACCAAGACAGAATTCCTAAAGAAAGAAATTGAGCGAGCAGAGAATTCAACTAAGGAGCTCTTCTCCATACATAAAGAGCTCACATCTTTCAACAGGACAGTGGCCCCAGATACCTATTCCAAAAAGATTTGTGAGGCGATCGCGGATCACTTTGTACAAAAGGTCGAAACCATATATAGGTCCTTTCCAAGGGGAGTGGAGGAGCTATCTTCAGGACAGGCTGGAGAAGTGAAGCCAAGGACCGATAGCTGCCTCAATAAGTTCATAATCTCGGACCTACAGGAGCTGATGAAAATAGCTTACAGCATCCAGTCAGGATCTCCAATGGATCCAGCCCGACCTAAGGTCTTTAGAAGTTCGTTTGAACTTCTGATAGGTCATATTGGTCGATTAGCAGAACTATCTTTCCAAGCAAGCTACATGCCACAGGACTGGAAAACAGCCCAAGTCATTCCGATCAAGAAGAAAGCTAATCTTGATCTCTCCCATCTGGACAACCGCCGCCCCATTTCGCTCCTGCCATATTGCGCTAAAGTGGTAGAGAAAGTTGTGAATGCTCAGATGATCAGACATATGGAGGAGGGTCAGTTTCTCCATCCCTCCCAGTCTGGTTTTAGAGCTAAACACTCCACGGAATCGGCTCTGCTTTTCTCCACGGAGCTGATGCGTGTGAGAGCAGATGAAGGACGGACGGCCACTTTGCTGCTACTTGATTTAAGTGCGGCATTTGATACCGTCTCACACCCTGTTCTCTTGGCCCGCCTAAGGGAGGCAGGGGTGGTAGGGCCAGCACATGAGTGGCTGCGCTCATTTCTTGCGGACAGAAGGGTTCAAGTCCACTGCCCTCCCTTTAAATCAGAGGTACGTTCACTAAAGCAAGGGGTTCCGCAGGGCTCTATTTTGAGCCCTACATTATTTAATCTATAAATGGAACCCCTGGCGAAAGTAGTAAAAGCCTATGGGGTGGATATTGTGTCCTATGCGGATGATACGCAATTGGTGGTGACACTATCCCAGCCCCCGAATGAGGCTGCAGCCAATTTCTCTGCCTGTCTAGTGGAACTAGAAGGTTGGATGAGTAACAACTACCTGCGCCTCAACGCAAGTAAAACTGAGCTTCTGTTGGTCGGGAAAGCACCATCCATCTAGTCGCCTGCATGGTGGCCATCCGAATTGGGGTCCACCCCTACCCACTCGAAGCAGGTGAAAAACCTGGGGGTCCGACTGGATAGCAATCTATCCTTTGAAGACCACACCAAATGAGTAGCCGGCAAATGCTATGGCATTTTAAAAAGCCTGCGGAAAACTTTGGACTTGCTTCCCGCTATGAGTAGGAAAACGCTCATTCATGCACTTGTCACCCCCCATGTAGATTATGGGAACTCATACATTGGTCTGAGCAAAATAGGATTGCAGCGACTTCAATGTGTGCAGAATACGGCCGCCAAGCTGGCACTGAATCTTTCCCGTAAATCTTCTGGGAACCGTGCCTTAGCCTCATTACACTGGCTGCCTGTTGAGGAACGAATTCTGTTTAAAACAATGTGCATGGCTCAGCGTATTGCTCAGGGAAAGGGGCCTATTTATCTGCAAAAGTTGCTGACCGTGTACCATCCTAAGCGGCTTTTGAGATCGTATGGGAGTATGCTGTTCCAGGTGCCACGTATCTATAGAGTGCGGATGGGCGGCCGCTCTTTCAGATACCTGGCCAGGAAACAGTGAAACGCGCTCCCGATTGAGCTGCGCATGGAACCATCTGAGAGGAGGTTCCGTCAGAAATTGAAAACCTACCTTTTCCCAACAAACTGAGGGATTCTTTCCCACTCCTGAACCCCCCTTAGCTCTGACTGGATAGATATTATTGCCTTTGGGTTCTGTTTCCACAGTGCAGGGACACACTGTTTTTAGTGTAACCAGGCGCTTTATAATTATTTTTTATTATTATTATGTATTATGCTTGTCAACTGTGGACCAATCATGGAGACATGGCTACCAAGGAGAGCTGCAACCAACGGCCTGTAGGCGGCTAAAAATTAACTGTCGCGGAACCAAGGGTCCCCTTCCCTCCCTTTCCCCTTTCCACCCCCCCCCCCCAACTCCCCCCACCCTACACTTCTGAAGTGGAAGCATCGGTCGCCCCAAAACCCCAACTACTAACTACCCCAGAAAGAGGTGATTCGCTACTCTAAAAGGGTTAGCAACAAACAGTCAGGAGCATGGTGAGTCGGACCCCCCCTCCATGTATACGGATGCATGGCCACGGTAGCTAAACGGAGTGGATAACAAAAAGGTCAGGATGGTTCAGATCCAGGATTGCAATAAGGTAAACCCTGGCCGGGTCGTCCAGGGGAGCCAGGTAGAGCCCCGTTCACAGGGACGGGAATAGGCCCACTGTATCGGGTCCTGAAGGGTGAAATGAAGATACCCAACTTATAACACGCATCACACCCCCTCCTCCCCACCAGAGCCACGGATCACGGGGCTCTGAGACAGGTCCGAGTCTGATAGGGCCCTTCGCCGAGTGACGTCTGATCCTGGGGCGCTACCCATATCGATAAGTGAAGACACCAGAGTAGGGGAGGAGGCCCTTTGGCTCGAGGTTTAAATCGGGGAGCGCCGGGACTATGCCCCCGGCGACAGAGTCCCCCCCCCAGCAGTTGCCTCGTCTTCTAGATCCAGTTCGGCGCCGCTGCGCCTTGGGTGCCTCCTGGCCAGGCTGGGTCGTTGCTTTCCAGGCAGGGGAGGGGGACGCACCAGGTAGGAGGGGCCGTTCCTCTGTGAGCCAGGTCCACGCCTGTGGGGTGTCAAAGAAAAATGTTTTGTCCTGGTAAAACACCTTAAGGCGAGCCGGTAAGAGGAGTCCATATCGGAGGCCCATGGCCCTAACTTTAAGTGTTTTTTAAAGTTGTATTAATGATACTCCGGCTGAATGAAGCTTATGATGAAACGACTACTAATCTCTGAATCCCGATAATTTTGCCTGCCTTGCGCTCCAAATGTGTTGGTTAAAATGGATGAGGCCTATTTATTTGTAGCTGTCTGTACATTTTGCCTCAGATGCACCGTAGGAGAGTAGGGTCTGCTTTTCTATGGTCACCCCAATTTTTGCTTTTTGCTTCACTGGTTTTCGACTTAATGTGGCTGTGGGCCTGCTAATCGGACCCACAGCCTGCTGTTCTCTCTCTAAATTCAACACCATGTACTTTAGGTACATCACCAATTGGGTATTGGGTCACCTTATGAGCCCCTGTACAGTGTACTATAGGTACCCGGGGCATAGGTGCATCCAAGGCCTACCAGGGGCTGCAGCATATCTTTTGCCACCCCTACCAGAGCCTCAGCATCACAAAATGGATGCTGCTGCCACAGACACTGGTCTGGCCTCCTGCTGCTGACCGAAACTCCGGCAGGGGAGGCCTGGACAAAAGGTTTCCTGTCACAGGGAGGTGTTACACCACCTCAGAAAGGAGATAGTGGATTGAGGCAGGCAGGGCGAGTGAAAGTAGTCACTGCCTGGGGCGCACAAGGCGTCCCATGCATAGCCCAGTTCAAACCGGTGCTGGGGCAAAGGGAAAGGGGTGTAACCACGCCCTTCCTGGGTCCCACCCATAGGAGGTACCTAGCAGGTAATCCAGCCCCTTGATTTGGAATAAAGGTAGGAGCTGTGTCCATAGACTTTAGATAATCCTGACTGAAACTTTGATACATAACTCTGGACCCTTCGACATCCTACTCGACGTAGAAGACTGAAGAATCTCCCTTGTGGTCAAGGAGTGACCACCCTGTACAAGCAGGCACCATCAAGTGCCCAACGGTTTGCTTTGTTGCAGCTCCCGCCGGAGCTCGAGCGACAGAGATCGACAAGAACCGGATTCCCAGACATCCAATAGCCCGATCCACAGCCCCAGCAAAGCGGAGACCCGTTGAGGCGACGTGGGACCGGCCATCTTGAAAAGACTGCAAAGTGCTTCCCGTGCAGCTCCCGAGGCACCCTCGAAGCTGTGCATTGGGGACTGAGAAGCCCCAGCCCCGAACAGCTTTTGCACCGAAGATCACCTCTCCACACTCACCGAGTGCTGCGTGGGGCCCTTTTGCATTTTCCTGCTCGACGCATCTGTCCGGTTACTTGCCCGTTGGCTAGTGGCCTCTGTGACGACGAACTTTCGAATTTACACCGCTGGCCTGGTTGCTCCAGAATGGCCCTTGCTCCCCTGAAAAGGAGCAGCCCATCAGATCTTGCTGATCTGATCCAGAAGCCATCTTCGATTCCTGCGTGGGTTGCCTTTGCCAAGGCCTGTTGACTCCAATCCGGAAGCCAACACCGCCGACAGCCAGAGCCTTCGTGGGACAGCTCGTGTTCAACTCCTGGCCATCGTCGATGCCCCCGGGTCCACGTGGCAGCGGAGACAAGCTTCTCGACAACTACCTGATTGTGCCCGACATCGCCTGGTTTCTTCCTGGTCACTGGCTAGTGACCCAGACTTTGTCCCCTATGCTTTTAGGTACTCTACATCTTCGATCCAACTGGACTCTTCTCTCCTGGCCGCCTGCAGCATCTTCATCTCCAGGCTCCATAGAACTCCACGACGAAACCAGACACACTTTGGCACCTATGCACCCGCTTCCTGTGGGTGAGGTAACGAGAAAACACTGGTGCTCCCGTAGTGGTTTACACCCCTAGTGTCCTAGTTTTAAGTGGGTAAGTTCTAGTCCAGTCGGAAGACCTCCAAAACAGTAACTTTGTAACTTTTACGCACCATTGACTTTGCATTGGTGCACGCGTGCACTTTAGACACTGCACCCGTATCCTGTGGGCCGCCCCAGTCCTAACTACTGTTAGTCCAGTGTAGTCCCAGCAATTCTCAAGGCCCTAGGCCTTACCATTGTTCGTGACGTGGTTCTTATACCACTATTTTAATATATGGTTTGAATGGCCACAGGCCCTATCCATAACTGTGCAACTTTTGTATGTTTAACTGTGCTTTTGTTTAAACGCTTGTGCCTCTGTCCTCCTAAAGAGTACAGAGGATTATTCTTGTAATAAATACATATATTTTTATAATATATAACTTATGTGGTGTCCTTTCATTTGGTATTAAAAGGATTGCAAATGGTAAAACAGCTGGCTTCACATGCCCTCTTGAGTTAAGCCTAAGACTGCTTAGGTCCATGCTACCCCTAGGATAGCTGGTCTATAAGGTTGACTTACAACCACCCACCATAAGGGTTGTTTGGACTGATACAAGGTGCTCACTAGAATAGTGAACATCATACATCAGGCCAACTTCTCACATGCACCATAGTCACTTTATGTACATTCAAGTGGAATATGTTGTTTTGAAAAAAAATGTATCCTAGACATTTTTAATGTAATATTAGGATTTGAATGTTATGCTGTGGAGGTCTCAATGTACTTTAAGGAACTAACTGCACATGCTTAATTTGCTTATGCTTCTTTGAAAGTATGTATTTTGGCTAACATTTTATGCGGATCTCTTTGGAATTCCATAACATAAATAAAATAAACATTAACTTATTAGCTCCTTTTAAATAGGGACATTGGAAGGTACGCTTGTTCTAGACACCTTGAGAGAATCTGTAGCAAAATTCACCTTCAAAAAACAAAAATGGGTTTGCTGTCTTACCATCCAATTTTTTGTTTCTGTCCTCGTAGGTAAAGAGGGTATGTTACATGCCAGGACCCTCTGGAGGGATTTACAAACTTGTAATAATCCATAATCTATTACTAAAACTGGATTTTAGACAATTGTGGAACCTTAAGTAAAGACAATACACTTGAATTTGAAATTATAAAACGAAAACCAATGAATGTTCGAAAGTCTCCTATGTTTGCATTCTTCCTGGACTATTTGTTCACCTCTGATTATGCATGTCAAAATGGCCTAGAGGTCAAGGTAGCCTGTTCGAATAGTTTCACCTTCCTAGTAGCAGCAATTAATGCACTACATAATGAAACCGAGTTTTAGGTTAAAACAGGGAAGTGGGACTGTAAGAAAACATTGACTAGTCACAAGTTAAAGAAGGTTTGAATGAAAATATAAGATATGAATTTACATAACCTGTTTATTGACTCCCCTTTAGTTGCCCCTGTTCTCTTAGAGCCTACCACAATCGCTGCATAGGAGGCCCTCCCACAGCACAACTCCCTTAAGGTCATACCTTGCAACATTATTGGCATAAATCTACACTTAATGACCCTGGGTGGTGTCATTTTATTAACTGAAAGATTTGTTAATATCCAAGAAATGTGGAAACACCAATCATAGTTGCGGAGGGGTTCTCAAACTACAGTACTGAACCTAGCCCCAATAATAAAGTTGTCTTTTAGGTAAGCTTGAATTTAGGTCTGCGTTTCAGTTTGCCAATTTATGACTTCTATAAACAGAAGAAATAACAAATGCAAAGGTATATCAAGCTTACTCACCCTTGATTGGTTATTAATTATGCGCTTTACTCTAGGTACATGGTTTTAATATCACCTTTGACTCTTTCAAGTTACGGGACACTCCATTACTATCAAATCCCCATTTATATGGACGTCCTTTATGGGTCACAGCTGCAACCCCTGACTTGACCCTTGCATCCCCTGGCACTACTTTTGCTACTGCTGGCTCCAAAAAGTTTCAAAAAGTGGGGGTGGTGATGGACAGAGTATCTGAATTAAACAGAACACTCGTACCCAGTCAAAAGATCAGGGCTTGATCCATCACCGTTTTTTAGCTCACTGCACCATCCCAGCTAAGAACCTGGCTACATGCAAATTAGTCTGACCCTGGCCCAGTGCATCATGGGAACAGGGCAGACCAAACTACCAAGCCAATTCTTTACTGGAAAGGAAACAAGCTTCCGGGGACCGGTTTCTGGCATTTCAGCCGTCTTCGGCCCGGCTTGCTTGAATCCTGATGGTGCAATGAGCAAGGGACTCACATCTGAGTATACCCTTCCACGCTTAGGGTGGACAAAATAATTTACAACAAGGGGTGGTGATGGACAGAGTCTCTGAATTAAGCAGAGTACTCTCACCCAGTCAAGAGATCAGGGCTAGATCCAACACCGTTTTTTAGCTCATTGCACCATCCCAGTTTCAGAACCTGGCTGTATGCAAATTAGTCTGTCCCTGGCCCAGTGCATCATGGGAACAGGGCAGACCAAACTACCAAGCCAATTCTTTACTGGAAAGGAAACAAGCTTCCGGGGACCGGTTTCTGGCATTGCAGCCGTCTTCGGCCCGGCTTGCTTGAATCCTGATGGTGCAGTGAGCAAGGGACTCACATCTGAGTATTCCCTGCCACACTTGTGGTGGCTAAAACGATTCACGTCCCCGGAAGCTTGTTTCCTTTCCAGTAAAGAATTGGCTTGGTAGTTTGGTCTGCCCTGTTCCCATGATGCACTGGGCCAGGGACAGACTAATTTGCATGTAGCCAGGTTCTGAACTGGGATGGTGTAGTGGCTAAAAAACAGTGATGGATCAAGCCCTGATCTTTTGACTGGGTATGAGTGTTCTGTTTAATTCAGATGCTCTGTCCATCACCACCCCCTTTCATGAATCGGCTCCAAAAAGTGGCAAAACCAATGCGAGGAACACAAATGCAGCTCGTTTTTATGGACGTTAGTTGGGGATCCACTCCTTACTTCTGTCAATTTTGAATTACACTAACAGTGAACGTTTCATTATTCACTATTGGTGTAATGAAGAATCAGTTACAAGTAGCAGAAATATGCCCAACCCTGGCAGCCGAGGGAAGTAAAGTGCTTATATAATGTACGCTATGCATGTGCTAGTGGATGAGTGTGTGTTTAGGTGAGAACGAATATGTTTATGCTTGAACGTGTATGTGTGATGTGTATGTCTGAGCACGTGTGTGTGCATAAAAGTAAACATTAAATAGCATGTGATGGCACTTCCACTAAACCTACCGCTTGGGTTAAATGACATTCTTGCCCGTTTAAGAAAAAGAATATAGAAGCACATCAACTGGCGACTACTGTTAACTTTGATGGCAATCCTTGCCCAGTTTTCAAGAAGGGCCAGTGCACTACATGCTGCTTTGTCTAAGAGACTGGATGGAAATTCTGTATCGACACTGCAGTCCTACAAATACCAGAGAGAGATCATGTACCCTTCGTTTTAAGATTGAATAGGAAGCCCCTAGCCCCTAACAATGTTGATCTTACTAGCCAATACAATTTTTTTTCTGGTAAACAACCATCAAAAAGCAACGTGAGAATCCATAACCGACTGATACTCTACCACTCATGACACTACTGTTCCGTACTTGGAACCCGCTTCTAATACAGCACAGAAAAACTCTGATCTAGTGAGGGTTCAAGATTCTGATTAAATCACCAATACATTTTCTTTAGCCACACAACCAAGGACAAATCTAGCCTTCTCCACAAGGGTTGAGATGAAACATCACAAAACAATACCAAAGGGGATACCAAGTACTGCTTGTGGGAAATGTATCAACTCAACTGCATTACATCATTTTTCTCATTTGTGTTTTTTTTCGTCTCTGGCAGCACAGTGCCTTTGGCATTTTCCATAAGCATTTTAATTGCTGAAAAGGGATGTGTAAATAAGTAACAGCTCAAGAAGCACTTGAGTCTGGGGATCCCACATGATTTTCTTCAACATCTACTCCACCCAATCCAGACCACAGTGCAACTCTTTTCAATATTGGCTCTACCTCCAAAAAACATTAGGTCCATATCAAATCCCTCTTTGGCCCCTCAACCATAATTAAAATACGGCCCTACTTCCAGGTCAACTGTCAGTTTCAGCATGACCCCTTTCCTGCTCCCTTTTGCTTTGGCATACGTTCAGTTTTTCTCCATCTTACTCCTCTAGATAGTTACCAATTTAATCACACCATCTTCATCCTAGCCTATTCTAAATCTTGCAAAAATCTCTTTCCTTCATCCCAGACAAGTATTAGTCTGTCTCCACCCGACTACCCCCGCCTCAGTCCTCCCACATCTTAAACCAAAGAAATCAATTAAACCCTTCAGTGCTGCGCGAATTCCTCTGCGGTGCTGAAGGTTCTAAAGAACCTATGGACTCATGACGGAACGGTTCCGTCATGAGCACAGGCCAACCGACGCTCATGACGGAACCGTTCCGTCATGAGCACCGAAGGGGTTAAAAGGGGTATGCCATTACTTCCAGAACAATTAATACAGCAGTGCCTTGACTCGTAAATAGAATGAAACCTAAGAGTTGCTATGCAAATATTAACTGGTAGCCAGTTCAAACTGAAAACTAAATTCTCAAAAAGAAAAAAGACACTCAAAATGACCTAATGATTTTTTTTTAACTTTGATTTTGTTAACTAAGTAGGAGGGAGAGTGAGAGTGTGCCACCCTTCTACATAACTAGATATCTTCCAAGGAAAAATGGCTATAAAAATAAAACTAGAAAAAAATACACTGAGCTGGAGGGCACTGGCCACCTCTTATGAATAAAACGGTAGCAGCCACCAACTAAACCCAAAGAGTCCTGAATGACCACGAGTTCTCTTATAGGCACAACAAACATGATTTAAAAAACATAATAATAATGTTCCTAGGTCAGTGTAGTAGATACTGATAAAGCGGCGCGTTTCGGGAATCTCTCGCGAATGAGGCCTGCAAAAAATATTGAGTTAGGCCAAAAAAAAAAGTGAAACATTTTGCTCCATCGTTATATTATGAAACTGTGAATGGAGACGGTTTATTACTTAAACATTTTCCAGGGCTGCTCTTAACTACCTGACGCCTGAATGTGGTGCGATCCGAGGCTCACACTCACAGATGCCTATCCCCAACTTATCTCCTGAACCGTGTGCAGGAATCCCCACGTGGCAATACAAAGCAATTATAATGGATGTACACTACACAGAAACCCATAGCATTAAGCCAGGTAGGTTTGTTGCTATGCCAACCGTGAGTCCTTCAGATGTCCAAAGACGATCACTAGACTGACTGATTGGTATAAGAGAGAGAACTCAGTCTAAAAGCAAACAGCTGCACAATTAGCAGTATTTGAATGGCGCATTATACGTGGCTCATTTAACGGTACACCTGAGCAGAAGATCATTTTCCGATAGACCTCACAGGAAACTACTTTGGCTCAGTCTCTTGCCCACTTCACCTTGACGTCACCTTGACCGTTAGGGGAGACAGAGCGCAGAATGCTGCCTTGCAGCCTGCGCGCACTCTAGCGCCTCGTCTTGTCACCTAAGATCTCACGGCACTGACTTAAAGGAGGCTCGCAAGAGTCAAGTTCAAGATAGTCAACGGTTCTGACCATTCCCAGTGTGGTCCGGGTGCCCATGGGCATCAAGGTGCAGTACGGGCTGCCTTCCGTGGAAGACCCTCCCTGCTCCCTTCACTCCCCCCACCCTGTGGGATACTACGCGGGAGAAGTCACCCTCACCTGGAGGCGGCCGGCTGACACACAGTAGGACACCATTTTGTTCACTGACAAAGATGAGGGTCGCCTGAAGGTGCCGTCACGAGCGGTAGCTTCTTAAAGGCTCGGTTGGGAGGCGGGGCTTACAACTCTAATGAGCGTGCGCCCGCAGAGGAAGAGTACTACGCGCTGTCCGTGTTCTAACGCCTGACCCAGTAATGCTTTCGAGTTAGAAAACTGTTTTAAAACGTGTTTGTGCACATTTGAAATGAACAGGAAATCTAAAGTGATGGCTTGTTTATTCGTTTGAAAGAACAGCCCTTGAGCACGTGGGTGATTGACGTGTAGAGGTAACAGAAGGACAAGGACGACGAAGGTTGCGGAAATAGAGGCTAAGGCTGTGACATTAGTCATGGGCATAAAAAGAGGCCACACTAGTGGCGGATTGGAAGACAGACTTCTCACTCTAACAACCAATCGAATCAGCACAATCGTAGAGAAGAGCGGCGGCCATCTTTGAGTGGTGATCTTTGACTGGTTCCTGCACCAAAACTAAGGGAGGACTCACCTGTCTCATTAAAATCAAGATAATGTTTCGAACTAATGACAATCAAGAAAATGTGCCTAACTTAACTCTAGCTAAAGAATGCCCCCCCAATAGGATTTAGTTTTAAGCCCCACTGCTAATCCATTGGTCATGTTGATTGATCAGCAAACACCAGTTAGGGCAAGAATAGATTACAATCTTGCCTATATTATATCATTCTCATACTGTTGTGATTGAATTGCCCCCTCTCCTTTGTTTCAAAGTATAATATTGCCCATGTTATGGATGTATAGTTGTGATTTGATCGCCCCTCCCTCTTTCCCTTGTCCCTACTACTACTACAATAGATAGGGTGACCAGACGTCCCCGTTTTCCCAGGATGGTCCCCGTTTTTGGAGAAGTGTCCCCGTGTCCCGACACTTTTTTCCAAGTGACTCCAATGTCCCTGTTTTCAAACAGTGTCCGGGTTAAACACAGAAATGTCCGTTTTCATTGTTCCGGTTGAGCATGCGCGTGCATGCTCTCTTTTTTGGCAAATAAATTCCTTAAAAGTGTAAATGTAATAAAAAGTACTAATGCTGCTGCGTAAGGGAGGGGGGTGCCAATAAAAGACCTTGTTGTCTGTAATGCTTCATCTCGGTCTGTGGAAGGAGCTGTAGCTCATGGTATTGACCTTTATGTAACCCACTCGTCTATGTTAAGAACACTTTGCAGACAAGTAGATTTGGTTCAAGTAAGTTCTTTAATGAATTCACCAACACAGGCTCCTTGAAGGCGGAGCGCAGGGTATGAGGCTGCTCCGTGAGCCACCAGCTGTCAACGGTCAAAGAGGCCAGTTGACAGCACAGGTGGGACTGTGTCCCCACAGGGACACAGGAATGCATAACAATTATGGTGTCCTAGCAGGGACAGAGGAATGCAAGTCACAACACATCCTCCCCCGTAGGAGAAGACTAGGGGAAAAGGGAGAGAGAGAGCGCGAGAGAGAGATGGAGAAAGAGAGAGAGAAAGGACAAAAGCTGTGAGGAAAGAAAGACTGGAAGCCCTGGAGAATACAAAACTGGTAGACTGTGAACAAACGTGAAAGGCTACTCACAAATGTAATCTGAAAGTTTAACCGGTGGCAACAACCTTCTACCTGCCCTGGTAGTGCTGATGGGCAGGGGAGTGTCATGCAAAGGTGTGGATGGCAACTGTCTTCTGAATCTTTCTGTTGTATCGCAATTTGGTAAAGCGTGCACAGGTGCAGAAATGGGCTGCGTGATGGTACCGTGAGCCGTGGTGTAAACTTGTAAACTTGGAGATTTGTAGAGCGCAGTTGTTGCCCGAGGGCGTCCAAGCGCTAGGAAAGTCGTAATCCTACGGTGCACAGAGAAGGGAGGCCAGAATATAGCGGATTTAACAAGCAGAAATGAAGAGATGGGTCTTCAGTTGTTTGCGGAATATGTTAAGGTTCTTCGTGGCTCTAAGATGAAGTGGTAGGGCGTTCCAGGCCTTTGCTGCGTTGTACATGAACGTTCTTCCGCCAGTTCTGGATCTCTTTATTCTTGGAACAACTGCCAAGAGGGTCTGGCTAGAACGGAGATTCCGCTTCGGTATGTACTGACTGATCAGATTACGGGTAATGATAGGACCCATGTTCCAAAAGGCTTGGTGGGCTGTACATAGCGCCTTGAACAGAACCCTCTGCCGGACCGGTAGCCAACGGAGGCTTATTAGGCCGGTCCTAACTGAGTGTCTGTGGGGGATTTTAAGTAAGAGGCGAGCAGCGCTGTTCTGAACAGTTTGCAGCCTTCGAAGGGTATATTCAGGTGCACCCAGGTAGAGTGCGTTGTTAAAATCGAGCCGGGAATGGATGAGTCCTTGGATGGCTGCCTGTTTGGCTTCCAGGGGGAGAATGGGGAAGATTTTATTTAGTACCCTCAGAATGGAAAAACATGTGGCTGAAAGTTTAGTGGCTTGGATATTGAAGGAGAGTGAACTGTCCAGCCATACCCCAAGACTTTTGATGGTGTTTTTTGGGGTTGGCGGTGGCCCTAGGCTAGGGGGCCATAGGGAGGGGGGGAAATACCGGATCTGAGGGTCCTAGGAGCATTAGCTCAGTTTTATCTCCGTTCAGTTTCAGGGCTGATAACGTCATCCAGCTCCTCACTTCCTCTAGGCAATCTCTGAGCCCACCTGGCGCTGTTCCAGATGTCTCTTGCGCCAGTGAGACCACCATCTGTGTGTCGTCCGCATATGAGATGATGTTAATTCCAAAAGGGCGGACGACACTAGCCAGTGGCCTCATGTATAGGTTGAACAGAGCCGGGCTCAGAGAGGAGCCCTGAGGAACTCCACAATTTAGGGGTCTACTGGAGGAAGCTGAATCGCCATCAAAAACCCTGAAAGACCTGTTCCTCAGAAAGGATTCAAACCAGGTCAAGGCTCCATCCTTAATCCCCACACTGGACAGGCGGCTCAGTAAGGTGTCATGACATACTGTGTCAAAAGCCGCGCTTAGATCAAGGAGGATCACTGCCACTGATCCTCCCTGATCCAAGATTTTTCTCGCTTCCTCTACGACCATGAGGAGGGCGGTCTCTGTCCCGTGCTTGGGTCGGAAACCCGTCTGAGTGGGATCTAGTATATGGTGGTCCTCTAGATAGGCCACCAGCTGTTGGTTCACATATTTCTCCAGGACCTTGCTCAGCCAAGGGAGAAGAGAAATAGGGCGATAGTTCGCCGGATCAGACGGGTCCAGAGTGGGTTTTTTGATCAGAGACCTAACCATGGCCCGTTTCCACTCGGGGGGGACAGTGCCAGAGGAGATGGAGGAGTTTAAAACCTCTCTGATGACAGGCAAGGTAGTGTGGGAAGCTGCCATTAGGATATCAGGGGGGGCAGGGTCGGACGGGGAGCCTGATTTAACACTGAGAGCCAGTGATTCCAAAGTGGAAAGGTCTAGTGGGGGGAAGTGAGATAAATTGTAGGGGGTAGGGGGAAGTGACAGGCTGAGGGGGATGTTAGGTTGAGTGGGCGGGTCAGTGTGTGGAGAGGGGAAGGATGAATAGATTTTGTTTATTTTCTGGTAGAAAAACTCGGCGATGGCATCACACTGGGTGACCGATTTCTCGACATGCACCGCAGGGGATGGATTAATTAGCTTTTTAATGATTTGAAATATCTCTTTAGGTTTGGAACTAGCATTCAGGATCTTTTCGGCGAAGTACGTTGATTGTGCTGTTTTTATTTGAGATTTGTACTCGTTTATAGTTTCACGGTACCGAATTTTGTTATCCACCGAATTATCTAAGCGCCAGCGTCTTTCCGCTCTTCTACAGAGACGCTTTTTTTCTCTGAGGGATTGAGTGTACCACGGGGCGCTTTTTTGAGGTCGCTTCAGTACAGTCTTGCTCATTGGGAGCGTACAGTCAAGAGTTTGGGAGATCCAGTTGGTATAAGCCAGGTTTGCTAAGGCGGGATCATCCTGGATTTCTGGTTGTGAGCTGGCCAGTTTTGTGCACCACTTATCCACCTCAAGGCGTGCCCAAGCCCGCCTGAGTTTGACGGTGGGAGCTGAGGGAGAGGGTTTAAGTGTGGTCAATTTAAAGGGGATTAAAAAATGGTCCGTCCATGGTAGGATAATGCCTGGGCCCACTGAGATCTCAGAGCAGTTTGAAAAAATTGGATCTAATAAATGACCTTTTTCGTGAGTGGGGGTGGGGACGCGTTGAGTCAGTTGTAGGGCTGCTAGGTCATCTAGTAGGATAACAGCTGGGCGATCTGAAGGGGAGTCGAAATGTAGGTTCAAGTCACCCAACACAGTATACCTAGAGGAGGTACTGACTCTACTGGCTACATTCGATGGGAGGGATAGAAGAAATTGGTTCGGAGGGCCGGGCGGACGATAGATGAGAGTGCCTGCGAAGCAGATGTTAGGTGAGAGGTTGATGTTAAAGTCCGTGCTCTCGCAGTCTGAAATGGTCCCCGGGGAGAGACGACAGAGGTATTGCTCCTTGTGAATAATGGCAAGGCCTCCTCCTCTCCCTTTTGGGCGGTCTTGCCGAGACATTTGATATCCAGTGGGGAGGGATTCAACTATCGCTGGATTGGAGTCCCTGGTAAGCCAGGTTTCCGTAAGGAAGAGCAGGTCCGGGGTGTGCTCTTCTATCAATATTGCCATTTCCGTGCTGTGCTTGGGCAGCGAGCGACAGTTTAGCAAGAGCATTTTGAAAACCTGTGTAGTTGTTGTGCGCAGGCAAGGTTTAAGAGGCACAGAACAGTTAGGGCAGATAGAAGGAAGGTCTGTGGCTTGGAGGAAGTGCCACGGGCATGAGGTAACCGGGGGTCTTAGTTGATGAAGGCAGTCTGGCGAGTAACGTATAAGTGCTGGCCGTTGGGAGATAAGGGGGGTGGCCCGGAGCACGGTCTCGGCGCGGACGAGCGCAGACGAGCTTGCCTTATGCGCGCCTTCGGCGCGCAATCGGCGCGCCCGCTGCGCTCGTCCGCTGCGCTTCCTATACATGCACATTCTTATGGGCTGAGATTTGTTAGGGGGGCGTGGCCTCGGAGTGGGCGTGTCCTGCTCCGGGCGGGGAAACTGAGTTTCCACAGAGCAGTCCCTGTAGCCTTCCCAGCGCTCGTTTTTGTCAGGGACAGGAGCCTGCACACAGTATTCGTGTGTAGGACTAAGGAGGGACGTGCAGTTTTAAAAGTTACAATTCAAGTTTTTAAGTTTAAAATCATACAAAACGTAAAACACAGAAAGCAGTCTCCCGGCTGTGCCTCAGGAGGAAGTGACTAACCGGCGCACTAGTGACTCAGCGCGCTATTTGTGCGTTCTGATAAGGGGGCGTGGCCTCGGAGTGGGCGTGTCCTGCTCCGGGCGGGGAAACTGAGTTTCCACAGAGCAGTCCCTGTAGCCTTCCCAGCGCTCGTTTTTGTCAGGGACAGGAGCCTGCACACAGAATTCGTGTGTAGGAGTAAGGAGGGACGTGCAGTTTTAAAAGTTACAATTCAAGTTTTTAAGTTTAAAATCATACAAAACGTAAAACACAGAAAGCAGTCTCCCGGCTGTGCCTCAGGAGGAAGTGACTAAGGTGTTGGGGGTGGGAAGCTCATAGTCAGAATCATAGTCTGAAATACACTGGTGTGCATTGCTGTGTATGTCGTTTGAGGGAAACTTTCTTGAGTGATCGGAGTGTAAGATCTCGGGTGTCTTTTGGGTTGTCTGCATGAGTAGAGGGCGGAGAAATGCCAAACCCTTCCATCGCTCAGCAGAGCAGAATTGCAGTACACCTTGCGCACAGATAGGGGTGGAGTGGTGAGTCTGTCCTGCCCCATACCTATGTGCCTACTTCTTTTGACCCGTGACTGTGTCTCCTACCTTGAGCTCCACTGGTTTACACCCATGCTTAAAGTCGTACCTGGCCTTGCAACTAGACTGTGCTAGCACTAACCTTTCCCTGACACTGTTAACTGACCAGTGTACTCTTTTGGCAGCTTTCACCCAACCCATATTGTCCTTGGACAATGGAGTCCTGCCCTGCATAAGTTCAAATCGGTTGTGATCTGTGGTGTCGCTGGGTGTAATGCATACATCCAAAGTGTTTTTAGTATCTCTTGTTTCCAGCAAAGGTTGTTGCTACTGGCCAATTGGACAATGCCTTTGATGACTCTGTTAAAGCGTTCAACTGCACCGTTGCCTGCTGGGTGGTAAACTGAAGTGGTTTTATGCTCAATCTGATTTCTTTGTATGTAAGTTTTGAAAATATCTGAAAAGAATTGTGCCCCGTTGACACTATCTGTTTGGGAAGACCCTCTCATGTGAATACATCATCAAGAAACTTGACTATGCTCAAGGCATCAGGTTTATTGACAAATTTAAACTCAGGCCACTGGGTAAAATGGTTGATTATGACTATAAGGTACCACTGCTCCAAGCGTTCTGATATTGGACCCATGATATTCACACCAATCCTCTCCCATGGCATGGATGGGCAAGGAATGGGGTGCAGATGCGGTCTGAATGTGACTTGAGTTTAATCAGATTTGAGGCAAAGAGTGCAATCTCTGACCATCCTCTCTACTGCTAAACTAATGCAGGGCCACCAGTAGTTGTTTTTGACCCTGTTTTTGTTCTTTCCTATGCCTAAATGGCCCTTGTGACACAAATTAAGTATCCTCTGTCTAAGGCTGCTGGGTGGCACCATTCTTCCACCCCTTAATAACAATCCATCATCATGGGATAGCTCATTTTTAACCTCCCAAAAGTGTCGTAATGGTTCTGTTAATCTGTTCTTGCATGACCACCCTTCGGTTAACATTTTTATGACCTGGCATAAAACAATGTCCTTTCCCTGCTCAGTGAACCATTCCTCTTTTGAGATGCCGTTTAATTTTTCAAGTACGTTAGCTAGGCATGACTCTTCGGTCTCAGCCATTTGGTCACTGTCAGTTGGTTCAACACGCATCCTGCTCAAAAAGTCTGCAACAACATTTTTCACCCCAGGCACCTATTGAATGTTATACATATAATCAAATAAGCGTACAGATAGCCTGGCTAATCTGGGTGAAGCTGCATATAGCCCCTTTGTCGTGAATACCTTCGTTAGAGGCTTGTGATCCTTGCATAAGGTGACTCTGTTGCCCCAAACAAATTACTGCAAAACTAAGGACCTCTGTAATTTAATCCAGGGGCCCCATGGGGGATTAGAGAGGGTATATGGAGTACGTCCTCCCAGTGGATACTATATAACAAAAAATACTCCAAATGCACCCTACTGAGGATCAAGGAAATTCATAGTAGGTTGTGCTCATAGGGAGAGGAAGGGGATCTATGTATAAGGAGGGATTATACACTATACCAATAGGGATGTGTCTGATATGTTAATCATATCAATGTGGATGGAAGGGGGGCAACACTAGTTGTTTTTAGTTACCCTCACACACCCTAGTGGTGTCATGCTTCATCATTGGGTCACCCCGACTCCTACAGGTCAGGGTGGGCTCAACCACAGTGTTGGGAAGCTCTTGTAATAATGAAGGAAAATGGGGTATATATAAAATACCTCAATCAGACCCCGGTATCCCTTTATTCATGGGTCTGGTTGGGTTGTTAAAAATAGAATAAAAGTAGGGTTTATAAGGATTTTTATGGTCCTATGACCCTAGTGAAGTGCCGACATGTTTCAGTCCTTAAGAGGCCATAAAGGTCCCGGACTTTCTTCAGGGCAAGATTCAATAACCCCCTTATGTGTGGGGATGTTAAGTAAGGGGAATTCCCTACTCTATCGATGTGGCGAGGGAAGAGTAGCTTCTCCTCGTGTTCGTATGAATATGTTAATTCGAAATGCCAGGCTCCATCTGTAGAGAAATTAAGCATATAAATTCTTTATCAAACACAGACTTTATCTGTATATTCATATAATCCCTGTGCATGGCATGCTGAGTGAACATGCTCAGTTTGTGGAGAACACGATTGATACCATTCCTTGTCACTTTTATGTTGTATATAGTGACCATCTCATTGTGTGACACCCAAAAATCAGTGTCAGAAACGTCACACTTCATTACATTATAATGGTGTGAGGCTGTGAAGTGAAGTATAAAAACAAGCATTGGAAATGCAATAGGGCTCGCATTAGGAAAGTTTGAGCTATTGGTCTTATAAATGATTTTTTTTTTATTTATGTGTTATTTTTTTAAATAGCTAAATTAATAGCTTTGTCATTTACAATGCCAATAGTTCTAACTTTCGCAAACACCTATAGCATTTGTATTGCAACATGTTTTGTATTTACGTGACTTAGATGTATTGATATTACAAATAACAATGGCTTTTAATTTTTTTAAATAATTAATACTTAAATAATTTATTTAATTTGTAATGGCAATAGCTTAAACTTTTGTAAATAACTTTTGTGAAGATTATGTTCAGTGTTTTTTATTGTGACGAAAATCCAAGAACAGAAGTGAAATATTAACATCTTTTTGTGATTTGTAATAAAGCAAGAAAGCTTGAAAACCGCTTGAAACATTGAAAGAACATATTTGAACCAGTGATGCTGTGGTTGCGCTGAGTGATGCTGTGGTTGCGCTGAGTGATGCTGTGGTTACGCTGAGTGATGCTGTGGTGGTGCTGAGTGAGGCTGTGGTGGTGCTGAGTGATGCTGTGGTGGTGCTGAGTGATGCTGTGGTTACGCTGAGTGATGCTGTGGTTGCGCTGAGTGGTGTGTGCATCGGTGGAGCTTAGTGGGTGCATTTGTGGAGCTGTGTGGTGGGTGCATTGGTGGAGCTTAGTTAGAGCATCGGTGGAGCTGTGTGGTGGGTGCATCGGTGGAGCTGTGTGGTGGGTGCCTCGGCGGAGCTGTGTGGTGTGTGGCTCGGTGGAGCTGTGTGGTGGGTGCATTGGTGGAGCTTGGTGGGTGCATCGGTGGAGCGTGGTGGGTGCATCGGTGGAGCTGTGTGGTGGGTGCATCGGTGGAGCTGTGTGGTGGGTGCATCGGTGGAGCTGTGTGGTGGGTGCATCAGTGGAGCTGGGTGGTGGGTGCATCGGTGGAGCTGGGTGGTGGGTGCATCGGTGGAGCTGGGTGGTGGGTGCATCGGTGGAGCTGTGTGGTGGGTGCTTCGGTGGAGCTGTGTGGTGGGTGCATCGGTGGAGCTGTGTGGTGGGTGCATCGGTGGAGCTGTGTGGTGGGTGCATCGGTGGAGCTGTGGTGGGTGCATCGGTGGAGCTGTGTGGTGGGTGCCTCGGCGGAGCTGTGTGGTGGGTGCATCGGTGGAGCTGGGTGGTGGGTGCATCGGTGGAGCTGGGTGGTGGGTGCATCTGTGGAGCTGGGTGGTGGGTGCATCTGTGGAGCTGTGTGGTGGGTGCTTCGGTGGAGCTGTGTGGTGGGTGCTTCGGTGGAGCTGTGTGGTGGGTGCATCGGTGGAGCTGTGTGGTGGGTGCATCGGTGGAGCTGTGTGGTGGGTGCATCGGTGGAGCTGTGTCGGTGGAGCTGGGTGGTGGGTGCCTCGGTGGAGCTGGGTGGTGGGTGCCTCGGTGGAGCTGGGTGGTGGGTGCCTCGGTGGAGCTGGGTGGTGGGTGCCTCGGTGGAGCTGGGTGGTGGGTGCCTCGGTGGAGCTGTGTGGTGGGTGCATCGTTGGAGCTGTGTGGTGGGTGCCTCGGTGGAGCTGTGTGGTGGGTGCATCGGTGGAGCTGTGTGGTTGGTGCATCGGTGGAGCTGTGTCGGTGGAGCTGGGTGGTGGGTGCATCGGTGGAGCTGGGTGATGGGTGCATCGGTGGAGCTGTGTCGGTGGAGCTGTGTGGTGGCTGCATCGGTGGAGCTGTGTGGTGGGTGCATCGGTGAAGCAGTGTGGTGGGTCGTTCGGTGGAGCTGTGTGGTGGGTGCCTCGGTGGAGCTGTGTGGTGGGTGCATTGGTGGAGCTGTGTGGTGGGTGCATCGGTGAAGCAGTGTGGTGGGTCGTTCGGTGGAGCTGTGTGGTGGGTGCCTCGGTGGAGCTGTGTGGTGGGTGCATTGGTGGAGCTGTGTGGTGGGTGCATCGGTGGAGCTGTGTGGTGGGTGCCTCGGTGGAGCTGTGTGGTGGGTGCATCGGTGGAGCTGTGTGGTGGGTGCATCAGCGGAGCTGTGTGGTGGGTGCATCGGTGGAGCTGTGTGGTGGGTGCATCTGTAGAGCTGTGTGGTGGGTGCATCGGTGGAGCTGTGTGGTGGGTGCATCGGTGGAGCTGTGTGGTGGGTGCATCGGTGGAGCTGTGTGGTGGGTGCATCGGTGGAGCTGTGTGGTGGGTGCCTCGGTGGAGCTGTGTGGTGGGTGCCTCGGAGGAGGTGTATGGTGGGTGCCTCGGAGGAGCTGTATGGTGGGTGCCTCGGTGGAGCTGTATGGTGGGTGCCTCGGTGGAGCTGTGTGGTGGGTGCATTGGTGGAGCTGGGTGGTGGGTGCCTTGGTGGAGCTGTGTGGTGAGTGCCTCGGTGGAGCTGTGTGGTGGGTGCATCGTGGAGCTGTGTGGTGGGTGCATCGGTGGAGCTGTGTCGGTGGAGGTGGGTGCATCGGTGGAGCTGGGTGGTGGGTGCATCGGTGGAGCTGTGTCGGTGGAGCTGTGTGGTGGGTACCTCGGAGGAGCTGTATGGTGGGTGCCTCGTGGAGCTGTATGGTGGGTGCCTCGGTGGAGCTGTGTGGTGGGTGCATCGGTGGAGCTGTGTGGTGGGTGCATCGGTGGAGCTGTGTGGTGGGTGCATCGGTGGAGCTGTGTGGTGGGTGCCTCGGAGGAGCTGTATGGTGGGTGCCTCGGAGGAGCTGTATGGTGGGTGCCTCGGAGGAGCTGTATGGTGGGTGCCTCGGTGGAGCTGTATGGTGGGTGCCTCGGTGGAGCTGTGTGGTGGGTGCATCGGTGGAGCTGGGTGGTGGGTGCCTTGGTGGAGCTGTATGGTGAGTGCCTCGGTGGAGCTGTGTGGTGGGTGCATACCAACCAACGCTGCAGCCATCAGACATAAGCAAAATGTTTCAACACTGTTGCGGACCCAGCGGCGATACATTTTTAAGACCCATTAATTGTATGGCATCAAGCCCCTCATTGAAGGCCTAAAACAGCCAGCACACTGGAAAAGTTTTAACCCACCCTGGAACACCAGAAGTGACAGGCATACTCAGTAGACAGTTCCACTAACCAGCCTTTGACCGACACAAGATTAGTCGGTGCAGGGTATTGTCTCACGACAGGGAAGCCAGAGAGGTCATTTGTGGGTTGGGTGGGGTCACAAGTGCTTGCATAAGCAGACTGGGGCTACAGGATAACTTTCTTTTCAAAGGTCACTAGGCACCCTGGCCTACCAGCAATCAGCTAGAAGCATAGCGAGGTCCGCGACATGGCGATTGTGTTAGAAGAAGCTCTATGCCTCAGAGTGCTGTGTATTAACCAGGACAGCAGAGAGAAAGAAACAGGGTCCCACGGCTCTCCTTAGCCTGGGGTTAGAGGTGTAGCCCCTTCCAAGACCGAGAATCACCCTCTGCTCACTTTACCACACACACACCGCTAGATAGAAAGCTCGGACTGTGTCGACCACTGCTACAGTGTTCCCCAACCACCGAACTGAACGTAGACCACAAAAAAGGCACTGCCCTACTTGCTGACCCATGGCCTTATCCCACCCACTCCGGATACTGTAAGGAAATAAAAAGGGGAGGATTTCTCTGTACCGATGGTAAGCTATTTGGGATGAACTGCCTACACTTTTTTGCGCAAGAGCAACAATACGATACTGTCCAATATCGCCCTGCGGGAGACATGGCCAGCAGCACTGGCAGGCAAAAGCCCATTCCTTTCAGCACAGAAACACCACAAGCTGCTGAAGCTGCAAAGCAAAGGGGAATCGAAAATGAAATGTGACATACCTTGTATGGTAGGGAAGCTGAATCACAAATGTTGGGAGGAGAATTTAATTTTAAACTCGGACAGAGTACGCCATCTATGCTAAAGTGAGTCGATATTTTGGTTAACAAAACAGTGGTGCCGATAATAGTTTAATGTAAAAGCAATCAGAACCGTGGGCTCATTTTTCACACAAACATTTATTTCAACATTTCAAGCTTAACTCACCTGTCCAGAGACAGCAGCAAAATGTGAGTCAAGTGGTGCATTTACCGAAATTTATCAGGACGGACTTTGAAAGAAACAAGTTAAACAAGTTTTAAAAGGAGACACGGCCTCCGGCCGTGAAACTGAAAGTACGGCCGGCCGGCCGTGAATAATTAGGGGGTGAGAAATGCGCTGGGAGGGCTGCCTTTGATGTGCTAATGCGAGGCAGGCAGGCAGGCGGCTGGTGGCATTGTGCACGCGCTTTTTAGGGCTTGCGCTTGCGCAATCACCTAAAAAGCACATGCACTTCATGCAATCGCCAGTGGAATCGCCAGTGGTGGTTAACCTCGGGATAAGCCACATTAGAGCTTCGCCAGCTATGCGCATGCGCACAGCAGGCGAGCCCTAACAAGTGATCGAAGTCTCAATTGCAGTCAGTGAATCACACAATACACATACATACATGCATATTTTAAATTCATATATCACACACGGAAGACCTCTGTTGACGTATTTCATGCGCTGGTTGGTACTCAGTTAGTTCACTTACCCAAATTATGTTGGGCGTAGGCATCACAGTGGGCGGGACATTAGGGCGTTCTCACCTAATTAAAGTGTAGCAGAGAGTTAGATATTGCCTATTGGTATGAGTGGGTAAGGCGCTTAACGAAATGCTCCAGCGGGATTAGGTATAGCTCTTAAAACCACCCCGCTACCTGAGGAGAGAATACACTTACTTATTCAGAGGACGTACCCTGTCCGAAAAATAAACGGACCTGTTCGCCGGCTTGTAGATGCTGTTCGAGTCGGTAGCGGGTGAAACAACAGTTTATTTCCGCATATGGCGTGATGCGTGTGACGTCATAACCGGAAATGACGCGTGCCCCGTGACAATGGGTCATGGGAATTGTAGTAATTCAACCCGAATTGTTGTCTCAATGTGTCGTAAGTGCCGCGAAACAGGGATTCAAGTCCCCACTCCTCTAAATTGTCAGCAATTCTAATGTAAGGGCATTTTTAATTTGACCTTGCTCTACATAAATAAGACGATGTTTATTAGGTCTCTCAATTTCTAATATGCCGAGTCCACTGACTTGGTAGCAAACAAACTATGCATGAGTTCACCCTGTTTACTCATGCATAGTTTGTTTGCTACCAAGTCAGTGGACTCGGCATATTAGAAATTGAGAGACCTAATAACCATCGTCTTATTTATGTAGAGCAAGGTAAAATAAAAAATGCCCTTACATTAGAATTGCTGACAATTTAGAGGAGTGGGGACTTGAATGCCTGTTTCGCGGCACTTACGACACATTGAGACAACAATTCGGGTTGAATTACTACAATTTCCATGACCCGTTGTCACGGGGCACGCGTCATTTCCGGTTATGACGTCACACGCATCACGCCATATGCGGAAATAAACTGTTGTTTCACCCGCTACCGACTCGAACAGCAGCTACAAGCCGGCGAACGAGTCCGTTTATTTTTCGGGCAGGGTACGTCCTCTGAATAAGTAAGTGTATTCTCTCCTCAGGTAGCGGGGTGGTTTTAAGAGCTATACCTAATCCCGCTGGAGCATTTCGTTAAGCGCCTTACCCACTCATACCAATAGGCCATATCTAACTCTCTGCTACACTTTAATTAGGGGAGAACGCCCTAATGTCCCACCCACTGTGATGCCTACGCCCAACATAATTTGGGTAAGTGAACTAACTGAGTACCAACCAGTGCATGAAATACGTCAACAGAGGTCTTCAGTGTGTGATATATGAATTTAAAATATGCATGTATGTATGTGTATTGTGTGATTCACTGACTGCAATTGAGACTTCGATCACTTGTTTTTATACTTCACTTCACAGCCTCACACCGTTATAATGTAATGAAGTGTGACGTTTCTGACACTGATTTTTGGGTGTCACACAATGAGATGGTCACTATATACAACATAAAAGTGACAAGGAATGGTATCAATAGTGTTCTCCACAAACTGAGCATGTTCACTCAGCATGCCATGCACAGGGATTATATGAATATACAGATAAAGTCTGTGTTTGATAAAGAATTTATATGCTTAATTTCTCTACAGATGGAGCCTGGCATTTCGAATTAACATATTCATACGAACACGAGGAGAAGCTACTCTTCCCTCGCCACATCGATAGAGTAGGGAATTCCCCTTACTTAACATCCCCACACATAAGGGGGTTATTGAATCTTGCCCTGAAGAAAGTCCGGGACCTTTATGGCCTCTTAAGGACTGAAACATGTCGGCACTTCACTAGGGTCATAGGACCATAAAAATCCTTATAAACCCTACTTTTATTCTATTTTTAACAACCCAACCAGACCCATGAATAAAGGGATACCGGGGTCTGATTGAGGTATTTTATATATACCCCTTTTTCCTTCATTATTACAAGAGCTTCCCAACACTGTGGTTGAGCCCACCCTGACCTGTAGGAGTCTGGGTGACCCAATGATGAAGCATGACACCACTAGGGTGTGTGAGGGTAACTAAAAACAACTAGTGTTGCCCCCCCTTCCATCCACATTGATATGATTAACATATCAGACACATCCCTATTGGTATAGTGCCCCAAACAAATTGTCTAAAATGTTCCAAGGCCCACACGCACGCTAGTGCTTCACGCTCTATGACCGAGAATGTTTCCTCAGCAGCAGCTAGGCCAAAGGGTACCCTGGAAAACCTGAAACACCCAAATGGCGGGATGAAGGTGGTTAGATTCTTACTGTAACAATGTAGGGGCACCTGGTGGTAGGACGACTTCAAGTCACAACATTATTTGTTCTCTATTCTTTACTGTATAATCTAGGCTCCTCAGAGTTATGCGCCACTGCCTCCTTATACTTCCCCATGCTTCCACTTTCCTCCTGGCTCTCTCTTCATCTCCATTTCCACCTCTCCCCCACTACCTCACAATAATGTCAACCAAGCATGGGAAATATGGTGCCAACTACTATAAGATTATTTACCCTCCCAACCATAACACTGTCAAACAATTTCCTGATTCACCCTTTGTCGAATAATACCACAGCGACCAATACGGGAGACTCAAAACCAACCTTATCTTCTTCTCCCACATCATTTCATCTTGCAATACTATCTTTAACAACTCACTTAATGTAATGTCCTCCTCAAAAATACCTCACAGCTACCAGCTTAAAATTTCCCCTTCAGCTCACTTCAGTGGCTCAATTACTATCTCCCTATAAAACAACGGCAAAGTCTTGATTCAAGCTAAAGACAACTGTCTATTTTCAATCACCTATTTCTTTCCTTGCTCTGACCACCTGATTCTCCAATGCCTCCTGACTCTCCCACAGACTCCACCCTGTCTACACACTCCCCTTTCCCACTCCACCGTGGTTCAAGAAGACCAATCTCACAAATGGAACAGGCTTCTCTTCAGACCCACCAGCTTCCACCTATCTCCTCAGCCACCCCTCCTCTCGATCTGTCCAGCCAGGACTCCACCATCAACACTATGTACCAGCCTTAGGCCAGTACTTTTCCTGGCCCCCATGCATCATGCTAGGATTGCAAAGAAACACCGCCAAACAGATTATTCACCTCCTTACCCAGACCTCTTTTCCAACAGCCAGACCTTCCTGGTTACATATGGAACTCTCCACCATCTGATCTTCCTTATTTTCCCCCTCGTTATCCACCGCCTTTTACACCCTACTCTCCTTCCCCTGCTCCCTCTCCTCTCTCCCTGAATCTTCCCCATTTCCTTTACACCACTATTCCCCACACCCTTTTTTCTTTATAACCACTCAATCGTTACCCCTCTATGACATCCTCACCATTCCCCCCACATTTTCTCTAACCAAAAAGTATTTTCTACTTTCTCCCTTTACACTCTTGGACAATTTCTGACCCTGCCCATGCCACAGACCACCTTACATTAATTCAATCTAGCTCCCGTGTTGCCACCCCACTACTCTCTCTTTAGTCCCTACTACTCAGACCATGTGCTCCTCTTTTCTTCCCATTCCTCCCCTCTACCTTCTGCCTATCACAGCTTTTTCCCTTCCTCTCCTCAACTATTACTCAATATGCCTGCTTCTTTCAAAGAATGCCCTGAGAATATTTCTCTTCACAACAGCACCCACCCTCAGTTACAAACTACATCAACTGCCTCTGCACCCTCCACACCACAAATCAACCTTTCCTTACTGCCTCCCCCTTCCTTATGCTACCCTTCAAGTTGAACCTTCCACTAAACCTGTGCCTCTGCTGAGTAGCCTAACATTCTGTGCACAGCTCTGCACTCCCTTGACAATAAACTAAGCCTCCTTAATTGCACTATATCCCACCTTAAAGCTACTATCTCCAACTTAAGCTCTAAAATGTCCACAGTACTTGATTCCTTACTCCCCTTAGGGAAAACACAATAGCCCATACACCTAATTATGAGTCGTTTGGGGAATCTTTCTGCCAAACTTGCGAGAACCTTGCCAGCATCCCGTTTGTGACCCTACCTGGTCGGATAACGACACACAGCGCCAGGGGTCCTTGCCTGCCCGCACCCGCCGCCTAACTCCCTCAGCCATCGTGGAGTAGGGCCGCCGAGCGGAGCGTGGGCGGGCCCTTGACAAACTACAAACCCCAGCAGCCCTAGCGGCTTGAAACTACAGCGTTTGGCGCCAGGAGGCGCTCAAATAGATCGTCATCCTTGACGAGTGGGGGAATCTTTCTGCCAAACTTGCGAGAACCTTGCCAGCATCCCGTTTGTGACCCTACCTGGTCGGATAACGCCACACAGCGCCAGGGGTCCTTGCCTGCCCGCCTCCCGCCGCCTAACTCCCTCAGCCATCGTGGAATAGGGCCGCGGAGCGTGGGCGGGCCCTTGACAAACTACAAACCTCAGCAGCCCTAGCGGCTCGAAACTACAGCGTTTGGCGCCAGGAGGCGCTCAAATAGATCGTCATCTTTGTCTCGCGGTACGCCGGGCGAAGCCCGGGCCAAGGGCAGGCCCGTTTTAGCCCGTTCTAGACCGAGCGAGGCCGGGCTGGGCCACCCCCCTTGGTCCTGCGATTTGGTCTACAGGTTTCCTAATTAAGGTATATTTGTTGTTTCCTATTATTGCCATATTACCAGACCAAAAGAACATCCCCCCCCACCATGACCAGGGGATCTAGAAGCAAGACGGCCATGAAAACTGCCCTGCTTACTGGGCCTCTCGATCAATTTATTACCAGAACTAATGAGGCCATTAGCCTAAGCATTTCTCTACTGGAGCGGAGGGTGTCACAGGACTTGGCAATCGCTAGGAGGTCCTCCTTGGGCCCCTTAGCAACAGCACAATCGCCACATCAGCTGACCACATCCATCCCGGAGTTACTGCAACCAAATGTTATAGCTGAGGTCCACTCCATCCCGAAAACGGTCGACCTGTCAGCTACTAACATTACTTCTGACTTTGATTCCACAGGGAACCTTGAGAATTCCCCAGACCTCCAGATACTGTTATCTCAAGATCAATGCCCCGAGACTCAGCCAATTGGGGCAAAGGAGGGTGCTGTTCCAAAACAGGTCATAGACCTAAAGAAAGGCAATCTCATGAATCACCAATCTGCTATTACTAATAAGAAAGGGGCAACCATTATTCCACCACAGGGTGCCCCGAATGATTTCAACTCGTTATCTAATAACCTACTGGAACCTACATCAAATTCAGTGCCTACGGCCAAAGAAGGGGGTGTTTGTACCTTAGGTGATGCCAATTCCCAGCTTCTAGCGAATATTAGGGAACTACTACACCATGTTTTGAAACCCCTAGAACTGAGCATTATGGCGATAGAAAAACAACTTGCTACCCTTACCCAGAAGCCTTCGACTCAGCTTAGTTTGGCCCAAGCAAAATCTGGGGTGGGTTTTATGATCCCTTCTAGACCAGGAGTCCAAGGGGCTCAGTTGGATAGTGTAGTTAAGTGCTCTATGTCATCAAAAACTCAGCCCAATCTAACTAAGCATAAAAAGCCAGAAACATCTTCTTTAACCCCCCTAGGGAGTGTACGTATGACTGGAAATACGGCCATCCTTTCTTCTCAGCCCACTCCCACTCAGTCTACTCGGTCCACCCAGTCTGCCCCCAACAGGGGTCTGTCTCAACCATCAAATAAAAGGCCTATCACCCCACTTTTGCCCCAGCATCCACCTTTGACTCGACCCGATGAGGGAAAGAGGGGTTTCAGGTCTAGGCGCCCCGTTCACTTATCACCAGAAGTGTCTCCCTATACCATCATTCTAACTGGGGTTCCCGAGCTACCTACAAATAAGGAGGAGCCATCTTGGTCCCTCTGGAACAAGGTCTCACAGTGGCTTACTATGAACAGGGCCCTTCAATCTCCCCACAATAGTCGAATTTCAGCAGTACGTAGAGTGCCGTGGATTGGGGACGAACCCAAAAATATACAGGGAGACTGTATTATAGTGACCTGTGATGATCCAGATATGGTGGATTACATTTGTTCCTGGCCCGTTTTGGCCAAGAAGGGGGGGATCGATGCCCATCGTCTCTCCTCCTTCTATCCCTATGAACGTAGCCACCAGAATATGGCAGCACCTAACTGGGTACCCCCTCCTGAGCGCCAGCAACCGATAGTTCCTAATTGGGTGCAACCACCTGTGCGCCCGCCCCCGATAGTCCCAAATTGGGCACAACCACCTGAGCGCCAGCTCCCGATAGTTTCAAATTGGGTGCAACCACCCGAGCTGCAGCACCCGATAGTACCAAACTGGGTCCAACCTCCCGAGCGCCAGCACCCGGTAGTACCAAACTGGGTGCAACCCCCTGAGCGCCAGCTCCTGATAGCTCCCAACTGGGTGCAACCACCTGAGCGTCAACATCCAACAGTTCCAAACTGGGCGCAACCATCTGAACGCACGTGGAACAATACAGGTTCTTGGTACCCACAGATGAATAGGAGTAGAGAGTGGGGTCAGCGGCCGTGGCGCTCTAATAGCGACCATCTTACTGCGGGGGGTGGCGGGGCATCCCCGTTAGTAATAGATTTGATTGTCTGGAAATGGTCGATTGACCATCGGCCACTCCATTTAGGGATAACTCTACCCAGGGGGACCAGGGGACAGATGTGACGACAGGCAGCACCTTGGCTATTCTCCAAGAAACCCGTACAGCCCCAGACCTACTTAACGACCCAAATTCTATTACAAACACAGCAGGTCCCCATACTTTATGCAGGATCTCTTGACACTGAAGTAGCTATTTCAGTCGCTCACCAGGAGCCATTTGAAGCGCCTATAGGTGACAAGCAGCTTGCCCCCGACATATTGCCCGCCCCACAACGAGATAGGGTTACTCATATAGTAGTCGCATTGGCGGGGCTCAATTTTGTTACCTGGAATATAGCAGGTATTTCAAGTAAATTGAATACCCCTTTTTGGGAGGAATTTATAGGGGCCGGACATGACATTATTTGTCTTCAAGAAACGTGGTGCCAAGAACCAATTCACGTAGAGGGGTATTCATCCTATTGCCTCAACGCATCCAACTCTCCATCGGGTAGAGCCAAGGGTGGCCTATTGATGTTAATCTCTAACAAGTTGATTGATTTAAAAACTAAAAGTTATTCCTTTATTGAACCACATAGCCAGGTGTTACGGTTGGAGGCCAATAAATTTAGAGACCTAATCCTTGTTAATTTTTATAATAACACCTTTGATGCCTCTAGGGGAAACATTCTATTTCCCCTGGAAACCGAACTCAAAAGTGTACTGGCATCCTCCCGTAGAGTGGCAGACATCTTGTGGGCTGGCGATTTTAACATTCAGCCATGCCCTTTAGCACCAGGTAACCCTTGTGGTTTTAGGAGAGAGTTGGGCAATAATGGGGTGATGGATAAAGTGGATTCTCTTCACTTTCCACACTGTAATTATGGTAGTCTTTTAAATAACATGATAGCCAAATTTGACTTAGACCTGCTTAGCTGTAACAGAAACAAGTCTAATCATGCTTGCCCTACATTCACAGGCAGGCATGCTAATACCAATATCGATCACATTTTGCTGTCAAACACTAGTGAATTTACCAACTTAAGGGTGAGGGAAGAATCCCTTAGCGACCATAATAGTATCTTTTTAACCTTATTGGGTTGGGGATTTAAGTCATCCAATAGAGAATTTTGTTCTACCGATATAGTCCCCACGAGACCGAATGGCCCAAGGATCAAGTGGGCCGGAATTAACCCTGCGACAAAACTTAAGGAGGTCGTGGAAAAATGTAGGAATGAGATTTTCTATTGTTTAGGAGAAGTAACCAACTCGGCAACCATGCTGTCAAGTTACATCAGGATAAACACAGCCATAGAAGTTGTATTTATAAAGAAGCAATCTAAAACCAGAGTAGCTAGGCTGGGTTGGTTTGATAAACCCTGCACCCTGTCCCTACGTGAACTCAAAAAGGCACTATGTCTTAAACCACGCAATCATAATAATATCAAAACTTTGCGTGTCAAATACAAGGAGGCCCTCTCCAACAGGAAAAAGGTCCTACAAGAAGAAGCCTGGGATAATCTTAATCGAGCAGCGGAAACGCAAAATAGCAAACTCTATTGGGAGACCATAAATAGCCCCTTTTTAAACATTGAGGGGATTCCAGAATTAACATCTTATGTGGCATGTAACGCATGGATCGAACATTTTTCCAATATTTTTAACCCGGAAGGGAAGCCCTTAGAAATTCCGGCCCAAGAGGTCTCAGCTTGGTTGCCCTTACCACTGGGAATTACTCTGGAGGAGGTTTATGAAGGCTTGTCTGATAGTAAAGGAGGAGAGGCCCCTGGCCCCGATGGGGTACCTATAGACCTTCTTAAAGCCGAAATGAACCTGTGGGCACCCATCCTAGTGAGAGTCTTCAATGCTGCAGCTGAGGGATGTTCACCACCATCTTGGGGCCAGTCGGTTATCATTCCCATATTTAAGAAAGGAAGCAAATCGGAGGCGCGTAATTATCGCCCCATCTCCTTATTGGATGCCTCAGTAAAGGTGATGAGTCGAATTATGTTGCAGAGGCTGGAAACCTGGGCGAATGAAAAGGATATTTTAACTAAGGTTCAATACGGTTTTAGAAAAGGTATGGGGACACTAGAACAGTGTGTAAATTTAGATCTTTTAATCAACAAATACACGGAAGTTAAAGAGGTGAATTTGTTTTTATGTTTTGCGGACCTGAGTAGTGCGTTTGATTTGGTTGACCACCGTATATTATGGCAGGTCCTGATAGAGGCAGGAGCACCAAAGGAGATTGTACATTTTTTGGCCAGGCTATATGAGGGACTGACAAGTAAGGTGCGCTACGGATCCCTAGGCGAATGTACCTCATTTTTCAAAGTTTCTCGAGGCATTCGCCAGGGTTGTGTTTTGGCCCCCCTTTTATTTTCCCTTTTTATTAACCAAATCGATTCCATACTGTGCCAGACCCCTGCTGATGCACCTTTGATTGGAGGTAAACCGGTGCCAATTTTATTGTATGCGGATGACGCTGTGCTATTGTCCCGCACACAGATTGGTTTACAGCGCCTCATTGACAGATTTATGATATTTATAGAAAGCAGGAAACTACTAGTAAATAAATCTAAAACCTTTGTAATGTCCTGTGGGATGAAAGTTAAGAAAACTCATTCCAGCTTTTTTATTGATAAGGTTAAGATGGTACAAGTAAAAACCTTTTGTTATTTAGGAATCACTTTTGCTAATAGTGGGTCATGGTAATCCGAGTTTGAAAACATCAGCCTAAAAATGAAGAGATCCACTAATAGCATCTTTAGATTTTCATCTAAACTTGGGGTGAGGAGCATCAAAGATATGATGAATATTTATAATGTAAAATATGTGTCCTTAGCACTGTATGGTGCGGGGGTCTGGGGTCATTGTGTCGGTCCAAATGTGCAGAGAGACGAAAATAAGTTCCTCAGAAAACTGTTATGCTTACCACCTTCAGCATCAGTGGAACTGATCCATGAAGAAGTAGGAATTGAATTTATTTCGGATCTAGCAGCATTGCGCCCCTTGCTGCTTTGGCGCTCAATCTGGACCAAGTCTGAAATCCAATTTACCCAGGAGATAATTCTTGATTGCCTCAGGTTGGATCACTCCTCACGCATCCTCTGGCTTAAGTACATACACCACTGGTTTTATCTCCTTTTTCAGTTTGACATTTTTCTCGACCCTAGATCTGTGATTTCTATCCCAAAAAAAGACATTAAACTAAGGTTTTTAAGTCATAAGAAAGAAGGTCGCGCAAAGGTGTCTGGAAAGCTGCAATCCGTGATGACCTACCGGGACTACAATCTACCCACTGGTTTTCAACCTTACCTCTCTGGTGTCACTCGTAACTCTCACCGGTTTGTCTTAACACGCCTACGATTGGGAATCGTTCATCATCTTGTTGCTTTTCCTATAATGAACTCTAGATCTGATATAGCATGCCCTTGTGACTATGTTTCTCGCCAGAGCTGTTGCCATTTCTTATTGTTTTGCAAATTTTATCATTTTTTTAGGGTAACATATTTAAAACCCGTCTTTTTAAAACACAATGTTCGTTCCACGAGGAATGCTTTATGGCTACTTAGTTCCTTAGAGGATATGGATATCTGCTTTTTCGTAGCGACATATATATTAAAATGTACAGCTGCCAGGAAAGCCATAGTTTTATGATATCTCGGACTGTGTCCTGTTTTTACCATGGCCTCCTGTCTGTATATTTTATTAATGTACAGCTGCCAGGAAAACCATAGTTTTATGATATTTCGGATTGTGTTCCGTTTTTTACCTTGGGTTCCTGTCTGTATATTTGTTTATTTATTCTTGTGCAATATATCATGTATAAAGTATACTTTATGTATTTTAAATGGATTTAGTCTTCTTGGCTTACAGTTTTTGTATAGTAGAAATCCAACTCTGGTTATATCATGTTCTTAGAATCCCCTCCTACTATGTATATAATGGTTCTCTCTGATCTTCCTTTTAACTGTCGAGTCCTTGATGCCTTTTTATCAATGTATGTTATTATGTATATAATGGTTCCTTCCTGATTGTTTCTTATTGCCGTGTCCTCGATGCCTTTTTAGCAATGTATATTACATACGTATGTGTTCTGCTTGTATGGTTTGTTTTACAAATCGAATAAAGCTTTTGAACTGAACTGAACTGAGTCGTTTGTGTCTCCCTCGACCAAAAAGAGCTGGGCATAATGTATCCCCAACTGAAATTACCTATCTACTTGCTAGCTATAACTCCTCTTACTCCCCCACCATCTCTTCTCAAGTCAACACAAATCAATGTACTATTGTGAGAAAGTGCCATCTTTCTTGCCTTGGCATGCCCACACTTTTTCTGAACTGCTGATGTGCTTTGACTGGGTGTGCCCTGGGTCCCTGCCAATCAGGTACCCAGGGCCTGTGTTCCTTCCCTAAAAAGAAAAGCTATGCTGAAACAAAATACCCAATTGGCATCTCTGGCCACCTGTCAGCCCCTAGTAAATGGTACCCTAGGTACCCAGGGCATGGTGACCAGAGAAGACCCCTGAGGGCTGCAGCACTTATTATGCCACCCTCAGGGGCCCGGTACCCTGGCACCCACACACTGCCCTTGCAGGCTGAGTGCCTAAGTACAGAACTAAAACTAGAGTCGATATGGCACACATCCCTGTGTGCCACGCCCACAGAACCCACTGCCCTGGCATTCTTCAGTCACCCCTCTAGCTGGGTGTCCTATGCCAGAGGTGAGGGCACAGGTGCATGAGCCATGTGCCCCTACAGTATCCAGGGCCATTCCTGGGCACCGTAAGTGCAGTGTTGCCATTTAAGAGTATATGGTGCTGGGAGGTTGTCATTTACGAACTCCACAGCACCATAATGGCTTCACTGAAGACTGGCAAGTTTTGTACCAAACTTCTCAGCACATTAAACCCGCACTGACGTCAGTGTGGGATTTAATGTAAAATGCACGAGATGGCATCTTAGAGATGCCCTCCAAAACCCGAACCTACAATCCACGTCTGGGCTGAGTGGCTGCAGAGGCTGCCACACAGCAGACATATTGCTGGACCCCTGGGTGGAGAGCTCCCCCGATCTCCTGGGCCTGCAACAATGCACATCCTGGGCGAGGTGCTATGTCTCCTCCCCCAGGATGGACAGGGGGAAGCAAAGGCATACCGCCTCTAAGAGCTTCTCCAGGCCATTTGCTGTACCCAGCAACTGGCCCCCAACCGTTCGACCCCCATTCTGGTGGGAAAAACTACGTCAGGAAGGAGGATGTGCCAACCTTTGCCAACTTCACCCCTCAGGTGGAGGAGGCGAGGTGAAGCACGACCCCGGGCTCCGGCCATCTTGTAGATGGGGAGCCCTGCCCAATTCCAGCTAGGCTCCTGCCCCCCTCCCACAGGAGAGGAGCAGGCTAGGGGGTGTCCTCACCCCAGGACAGGGACCCATTGGTCCCTGCCCTTGCCCTACCTGTAACGCCCCTAAATGTTGTATTTTGGGGCTCCCTGAACCTTCCTTCCTGAGATCCTGATATCAAAAGAAGAAAGAAGATCAAGAAGAAGAAGACCCGCCGCGCAGCTGCTAACAACGGGACAACAACACCTGACTTGGCCCCAGCCCTACCGGCCTGTTGATCCTGGAACCTGCTCCTGCCTAATCCCGGCGACCTCCGTGGACAGCAACCTTGGGACACCCAGAGGACCTGCCTGCCTTGACCCTCTCGAAGATTGGGACTCCCATCAGCAGAGGCTCTGCTGCAACAACCCGCCTGGTGCTCACCAGGAAGCTCTGGACCAGCCCACTCTGCACCAGCCGAGCCCGGGCCGGGCCAACCCGAACCAAGACCACGAGGACGTCCCCCCGGCGACTGGGACCCAAAGTCCAGTGCCCAAAGACCCTTTTCGACGAACCAGCCGACGCCTGCAGACGCAGAACCAGGGGCCACCCCAACCGCGACCAGCAGAGGGTAAGCTTTTCCGACCCCCAAAGACACCCCTGCACCCGGCGCCCCGCGGCCCCTGTGCCTTCCTTTGGGGTACTTACCTGTGCTCCATCATCCCAACTTACCTCTCGAAGTGCTGGTCGCCCCTGGAGAGTCACCGTCCCCGAGCCTGTAGCCTTTGTTCCTTTTTCAAGATCCTCATTGGATAACATTGAGCGCCCGACGGCTCAAAAGCACCCTGCAACCAGCCGCCCGAGTGCCGCTGGCTGTGACCTCTTTTTCCTATCCTACTTCCCCCCTTGTTCTGAGCAAATGACCAGGAGCCCAGCTCCCAGAGCTGCGTGGCCTGCTAGCCAGCAGCCACCAACCGAAGGCCCCCTTTCCCTCATTGGATAACATTGGGCCTACCTACCTCTGCACCCGGCCGCGCCTGAGCAGCTGGGACTGAAATAACTGTACTCACCTGACCCTGGGGGACCCCTGAGTCTATGCCCAGAACCCTTACTTCACCAACCAAGCACTCATCTGGAAAACGGTAATTCACTTACCTGCCATTGGACAACATTGACCCATTTTGACTCGAAAATTTTCTAAGTGCCAAGTTTTGAAAACAGAAAATATTCCTATAAATTCAGCCAAAGTCTGAACTCGAAAATACTCACCTGTGATCAGGAGAGAAGCCAGTCCTGTACCTTTCAGCCCAGTACTGAACCGCAAAAGTGATCCCTAGCGGGCTTACTACTAACCTGTATTTTCTCCATAGGAACCCATTGTCTGCTTTTCTATGAAATTTCTTCTGTCTACTTTTTAAAACTGCAAATATTCTTTAAAAATCGTATGAAATACTGAAACGCAATTACCTACCTGTTTTGAGTTAAGCCCCCAGTACTGGCCCTAGGAGACTAGTGCTGGGTTACAAAAGTAACGCGATTGTACTTTACCTGTAACCTGAATTTCCTCCCGTTGAATAACATTGTCAGAATTAACTTGAAAAGTTTCTAAGTGTGAACTTTTAAAACAGCTTTAAATTCAGGAAAATCATCACAGTAACTAAAACGTTTTTGCTAATCTGGTTTCAGCTTAGACCCCAGGACTGAATCTAAGATCTAGTCCTGGAACTACCAAAGCTCCAGAGGAAGAGGAGTTGGCCTAACGGCTTAGGCGCTCGACCTCGGACCTGGGGATCTGGGTTCGAGTCTCGGTAACAACGCCAAAACCTCCTGTGATTCTGGGCAAATTACTTAATCTCCCCGTGCCTAAAAAATGAAAGTGTGTGTCCTCATGTAAAAACGTAACTTGTACTATGTAAAGCGATCTGATACCTGATTCGGTTCGGGTCTAGTTTGTGCTATATAAAACTCTACAAAAAAAAAAGTAATTCATAAAGTAATCAACTGTACTTGCCTATGAAAAACCCATTGAGCTCAATGCTAGAGTGTGTTTCAGAACTGTATTGCTTATTAGCTATCCTGTAATTATTGTGTGTACAAACTTATTGCTCCTCTGCAAAGTATTTACATGGGAGTACTCATAACTTGAAAAGTATATTTTTATAACTGTTGGTTCTAAAAATAAAACAACTATATCTGAGGATATAACAACAATTGGCCTGGAGTTCAGTTCTTGAGTGTGTGAAACCATTTGCTGACTGAGTGTGTACAACAAATGCTTTACACTGTCCTCTGGTACTGCCTTACTGCTCGACCAAACTACCACTTTGGAGAGTAAGGTCAGTTCTGACTTTAACCTCTGTTATACCTTTGGGGTTTGTGGACTCTACACACACTGTACTGCATTATTGTCCAGTATATATAGAGACACTTTCTCACATTGGTGGAACAGCGGTGGGATACAAACTTGCATTTGTTGGACTACTTGGTTACCATCTGATCACACGACAGAACTCATAAATTACCTTTAGAATTCTGCAATTGGTCTTTTCCAAAAATACTAAACCTCTGATAGGGCCTTGCTTAAGTCCCATTAGAATTTCTGAAAAATAAAAGTCACTACAAGCTAGGGTAGAGGGTTAGTACTATCAGGTTATAATGTCTCAAAGGAACCCAGCCAGCTGTTAGTGAAGATAACACAGACCTGATGGAGGAGCTTGACCTCACACCTTACTTGCACTTGGACTTCAAGGAATTGAGGGCCCTATGCAAAGTTAAACAAATAACTGTAGGTCTGCATCCAACCAAACAAGGGCTCCAGGAGCTCCTGGCTGAGTATGCAAAAGACCACCCCTCTGAGGAGGGTGACACCCACACAGAGGAAGAAGAGAGAAGAGGGGGAGGATAATGCCCCCCATCCTTATAGAAGAAGGGGTCTCTGTACTCTTAATTCCTAGAGTCAGCCTTTGGGAGCCTGGGAACCACACAGGTGGACTGGGCCCCAGACAACCCATTGAAGGAAGCCCCAATGCAGAGGACAACTTTCTAGCAAAGTTGGCCAAGAGATTAGACCTAGAGACCAGGCTCCTGGCTGTAGAAAAAGAAAGAAAAGAGATGGGCCTCGCCTCCTTCTGTGCTGGCAGCAATACCAATAACAAGGATAGAGAGCAATCGTATGATCCTAAAATCCCCAAAGGGATTGTCCCTAAATTTGAGGAAGGTGATGACATCACCAAGTGGTTCACAGCCTTTGAGAGGGCTTGTGATATCAGACAGATAAAGACACCTCTCCGGGGGGCACTCCTGTGAGAACTGTTCTCTGGTAACTGAAGAGACAGACTTCTGACCCTCTTTGGGCCAGATTCAGGGTCCTATGACCTCATGAAGAAGACTCTGATTGAGGGATTTGGACTCACTACTGAGGAGTACAGAATTAGGTTCAGGGGGGCTCACACAACCCAGACCCAATCCTGGATAGATTTTGTAGACTACTCAATAAAGACACTGGATGGTTGGTTAACTCGACACAATGTGCATGACTTTACTGGACTGTATAATTTATTTATTTTGAGTAATTGCACAAATGAAAAGTTACATCAGCATTTGGTTGACCTAGGTCTAATTTCTCCCCAAGAATTGGGAAAGAAGGCAGACCACTTGGTCAAGACTAGGGTGACAAGGACAGCCATTGGGGGTGACCAAAAGAAGGTGGTCACACCCCCCCCCCCCCCAGGGGAAAGGTGGTGAGAATCCCCAAGATAAAAAGTCTGAGTCTTCCACAAGGCCCCAAAAACCTGTTCAGGTGGGTGGGTCCCAATCTACTCCCTATGTGCCTCAGCCCTATAGGGGAAGAAACGTTGATCCTATCAAGGCCTATTGTAACAACTGTAAGAAGTTGGGACATTTAACTGTAGACAAGAACTGCCCCTACAACAAAGCCCCTAAGGCACCCTGTAGGAAGGTGGATACCTGACTATGGTTACCCCAGATTTTTTGCCTTGTGTTTAGCTGGTTTTCGACTTAGTTGGCCTGGGATCCTGCTAATCAGGACCCCAGGCTATCTGCTCTCACTGTAAAATGGACTCCATGTACTCTAGGTACATCTCCAATTGGATATTGGGCCACCCTTGTGAGTCCCTGTATAGTGTACCATAGGTACCCAGGGCATAGGTGTAACCAAGGCCTACCAGGGGCTGCAGCATTTATTATGCCACCCCTGGCTGGCCACTCAAACTGACACAACTGGCTGATCACTCAGCTGGGGCAAGGTCGTGTAATCACCCCTTGCTTAGGTATAGTATTCCTATATCTAACCTTATATATAGACACACAGTAACCTATAAATCACTCCTATGGCAGGCCTTAACAATCCTGGAGGCAGAGTGCTTGGTTATGTGTGAGATGGTGCTCTAGCATGAGCTGAGCCTGTCTGCAGCTTTCGGAACCATGTCCTTATAGCTGTTCTATGATAGTGCCATACCATATACTCTTAAGTGCATTATGAACCTCGCGGTTAAATGCTAACTCTGGTTTGGCTTTATCAAAACATGTCGTGTAAGGTGTCATACGCTTTGGAATACTACCCCCTCGCCAATTCTGGCGACGGGGGTAGCATTCCACCCTTCTAGAGGGAGAAGACATGTTGTTGCTGACTATCCCAGTTAAAGTTAACCAGAGCCCCAGCGTCACAAAATGGATGCTGCTGCCACAGACACAAGTCTGACCTCCAGCTGCTGGGCGTCCTTCCAGTGAGGGAGGCTTGGACAATAGGTTTCCTGTCACAGGGAGGTGCTAGCACCACCCCAGACAGGCTATAGTGTATTGGGGCAGGGAGGGCTGAATGAAATGAGACACTGCCTGGGGCACACAAGGTGTCCCATGCATAGTCCAGTTCAAACCGGTGGTAGGGCACTCCAGCCCCTGCTCTGGCACGAAACTGGACAAAGGGAAAGGGGTGTAACCACCCCCTTCCTGGGTCCCACCCATAGGAGGGACCTAGCAGGTAATCCAGCCCCTAAATTTGGTATATAGGTAGGAGCTGAGTCCCAAGACTTTAGATTTATTCTGACTGAAACTCTGATACGAAACTCTGGACCTTCTGTAGTGTGTTTATCTAGGTACCTGAATCGATATTTCTATTCTTTGCCCTTGTCCGGTTATAAATCAATAATATCCCTACAACGGCATAGAAACCCTTTTCACAATTCAGTCATAGCGCATGCTGTCACATTAAGCAAGCACTATTCCTCCAGCCCCCTAGAAAGCACACCGAGTTCTTAAACAAATCCAAGCCTCCAGCAACCTGGGAAATCCCCGCTGCTTTGTTTTGTTTTTTTTTTTTTTTTTTTTTTTTTTAAAAACCTTTATTGAAACTTGCAAAGTATGACATGCGCAGGCCCACACCCACAGGGGCCGGCCGCAAGCGTATCAAATGAATCAGGATGTAGAAACAAGAACACGACCGAAAAAAGCAATATCATAGATACGGCATGTGTGAGTGCGCACTGCAAAGCAGAAGGATATATGAGGTTTTCGTTTTTTTAAAGTTATGTAGAGTAGGAACGGCTGCAGGAGCAATGGCGTCACACCACATAATAAAATAAGAAGAGGTAAGGGGGGGACGTACCCCGCAGAGAAAACAGAATCAGTTGATGAACCACACAGTTGTCAAAACAATACAGTCGCCGAGGCGGACCTAGAGCAAAAACAATACGACAGCAAACAATAAAGCAGAGCACCATTCTGAAAACTCGCCCCCCAGTAACCTAAAGGCATAGTTGAGTGTAGAAGCCGTATAAGAAAGGAAAAAGGGAAAGAAAGACAGCCAACCCTACTAAAGAGGTAAAGAACCCTCCCAGAGACAGACGGAAAAAGAAGAAAGGGACCATAGAACAAAACAAACTAAAATAACAAACCCCCCCCACACCCGCCACCCTACCCCACTAACAGCGTGCCTGTCGCCCAGGAACTGCCCCAAAGGAGAGGGAAAGAAAAGAGAAAGTGGAGGAGGAGAAAGCAGACACACTCCCGGACTCCCGTGCCCACCGCCAACAGCAACCACCCGGAGACACAATAAAACCAATATTCAGCAATTATACAAACCAGTCACGGTAGGATAAATAACAGCCACCCAATTCCCATCACAATATAGGCACAACCCCGGCATTAAGAAAAGCTATTATATCGGAACCCAGCGATAAAGTTCAGCCCTGGCCAGTACGGTCCGTCCTAAGAGTCCTTGCCACTCGAGCCGCCATTTTGATGGAAAAGGCAGAGCGTCCATAAAAGTTCTTTGCAGCATAAGAGGATCGAAAACAGGATAAAAGTACATGGCTCGAACTAGGAAAGATGTCCAAGAACAGCGAGCATCCGAAACCATCAGCAAGTAACTCGTGGCCACATGGAAGTTTGTCCATAGAAGTGATGGGTGGCAGCAGGGTCAGGCAAAAGACACTAGTGAGAAACACGGGCTGGCTAGCCGGCAATAGGGGACCGTCGAGAATCATAAAGTCCGGGCGATGCACAGGGACCCCGACCTCTGAGATGCCATGCATCGCTGGTACCATCTCCAGCTGGAGACCAAACGAGGTGTCGTCCTCAGGTGCCAGGATACCGTCCACTTTCACCATCAGTGTCCGGAACACAGCGACTGTGTGCGAATGGAGCGCCCCAATGGCGGCCACAACGGCCCGTAGTGATGGCGTGCCCTCCGTCCGCTCCATCTCCTCTCGGTAGGTGACAGAGCCGGGTTCGGACCCCGGAGGCCGGCTGCTCCGGAGTCACAGGCCACGTAAATCTGATCACAAATAATGGGCGCTCCTCGTCTTATAGAACACACCTTCGCCGTCAGGGAGGACCCAGCCCGTCGACCCCCACGGGGCAGAAAGGGCTCCGGGCGCCGGGCCTCCACCACAGCAGCCGGCGTGGCACGCTGGCGTGTCCCGGGTGTGGATCGTTCAAAGGATCGTCAGAAAAATCAACAATTCAGGCACTCTTCGGGAGACCGGGCTCAGTCCAGGTCTCACGGCCGATGTTGTTCAACTCCGACTCGGGTAGTCTAGAAATCGAGGCCCCGGCTTCAACACGATGTTAGGCCGAGAATGGAAACACGGCGTATCTTCGTCAGCCGATAAGGTAGAAATCTCGGGATTGCACCTCTGGAAGCAGTAGACCTTCATAGACAAGAAAATCAGGTGTGCAGACAGGATGAAAGACAGGATAATCGAGCTGTTGTCGGAGGTCGACGGAGCCTGGAGCTTATGCGGCCATCTTGATTCGTAGCGTAGCTCCTCCCTCCCCGCTGCTTTGTTTTGATTTCGTCCGAGAACTCCTGTAAAGCACTGTAAGAACGACCAGTTCTTAGTGACATCTTTATTGACGTCTTATGTTCAGCCTTACGTCAAACCCGGCACCTTTCAGGTATAAATATACCAACGTTGCCTTAAGCAAACACACGGTGGTAATCCTGGAGCAGAGCAGCTACCTACTTCCGAAGAGCCCAGCTCATGCGAGAGCCCACAGACGCTGCCCCTCCCTTTTGACGCGCTGAGAAAGACGCTGTCTTTTCTCTTGCCGAGAAATCCAGCCTCAGGCGTTTCCAGCTTACCCTTGCGGGTGACTGGGATACCGAGTCCTGAGAGAGAGATACCAGCCCGCCTGCCTTCTAATACCCAGGTACTGAACTGACTAAACCCTTACAGAGAATTCTTGAGTCAGATTCTTGGCAAAACAAACTTAACTTAAACTGCTACTTACTTACTCTTTCCCACGTATTAGGCTTAGGTCAGGTACACCGGGGTAGGCGTAGTTAGAAGCACCAGTTGAGTACGATTAGTCAATGTATATATGTATGTATCTATTTTATCCATTTTAAAGTATCATATGGCTAAGAAACCATATCAATGCTTTTACAGTATTATTTCATAATCCTGCTTTTACTGTATGCACTTTACTTAACTATAAGTATTGCAATTGTAGCAATTCATTTCTCTTGTATGAGGAAAGAGACTGCTCAATAAATAACACCTTTTATTGAAAACGCCCGTCTCTCTTTTTCTCTGCAATCTGGTGAAACTAAGTACGCACTTATTGACTGAGTGAAATAGCTGTCTTTTGTTTTCACACGACTCTAGAGATATACTCTTATTCAGGGAGAGCAAAGTTGTCATGTTTTATGGTTGTCAGAAACTAAATCCCTTCTTGTCTATCCAGGGAGGTTAAACTCCTCCTCGCTTATTCGAGAAAGTTTCTAGTGAACTCTGAGCTAGCTGGCAAAAAACTTAAGTCTAATATAGTCAGTAGAGACCTAGTTAACCTCAGTCCTACGTCTACACTACTGAAGATATTATTCCAATGCGCAGAGCCTATTGGGACTATAGGAACTACACTACATAGCGCCCAACGTTTGGTAAGGCGATAAATCTAACGCAAGACGTTAGAGTAACTCAGTCGTGCTTTTTCACACAGACCCTTTCTCCCGTAAATACTCCAAAGACGTCTGGAGTGGGTCAAAGGTTAAAAATCCGCCGGAAGTTAGTAGGAAGAGATTTCTATGTATAGTTTTTGGTTTATTCAACGTTGAAGGATACAGTGTTCTAAAATATTGTGCACCTAATCTTTGTTTCCTTGAAACTTGATCTGCAAACAAAAACCTTTCTGTCAGTAAAATGTCAGAAAGTGAAGAAGAAAGGGAGGCAGCTAGAATAGCAGCTCAACTCCTAGCGGATGACACAAGTCTCCTGCAGACCGACCCGGATGCAATACTCATCCCGGTCAACATAAGAAAAACTCCGGGAGTCGATTCCTAGCGCTATATAAACCCACAATTAAATTAAATTAAATTAAATAACTATTAAACTTATAGAAAATGGACTAACATCGAGAGGTGGTACAGTCATATTCGTAATTGAGGCACATGAATATCGGCAGACAGAGGTATTCTATTCATGGATAAACTTTCCAGTAGCAAACGCTGTCACACGTGAGTTCCACTATTACAAAATAGAGGAACCTCCGGATGACTACACTCCTTTCGAGGAGGTGGAAATCCCATTAAAATACCAAGAGCACCTGCTCTGGTTTAAAGGTGCCCTAAAACATAATAATCACATCACCAGGCTCGGCCCTCTAGGTAGACCAGGAGCAACGTGGCCGGTTCTAGCCAGCTACACACCACATCCAGACATCGAAAAAATGTCAATACCAGAACTTTTAGCACAGCTAAAACAACTGATTAAAATTCATAGACAATTAGTCCAATATGTAATGCGGACTTCAACAGTCCAACCAGCTATTAACATTCCACAGCTGACCCCTCATCAGTGGAACACACATAAAATTACACCACAGAACATACAGTCATGTCTGGGTAAAGTACCCATAAAACGGGAACAAATTCCATTCTGGTTAGCACAAAAAATCACTCAAATAGAGGCAGTATTTCCAGATACTACCCCTGTTGAGGAACACAGAATTCTGACTATCTGTCTTCCAATGGGGGTCGCACCACATGTGGAGGACTGTGACACTTGGGGCACAGTCTTTGCTTCCATTTACACAAAAACACATGGTATTCCGTCCATGGCGGTAATACCCGATGTGCTAAGACAGATTCAAAATGAATACGGTCCAGAACCTGCTTTAACTCTGGGTATGAAATTACTGAAAGACTTCAAGCAGGTCTCAGCTTTATTATTATCCAACATAAAAAGAGAAGCAGCATCTGTGGCGATCCGCCAGAAATTGAAAGAAACAGATATAGCAGAACAACCATTTGAACTTGCCAGAATGATAGAAAAATCCTATGAAGAACTAGGAAGAGATAGTTTGGGTGGGAAACCAGTAAAACCCCAACTAACTGAAAATCCTGAAAAGATATTTATTAAAAATAATCTAAACACTCCAAAAAAGAGCTGGGATGGAAATAAACAGTCCACTCCCAAAGGAAAAAGATTCCAATCCAGAGGAAGGTCTCCTCGGCGGAGAGAAAGATCTCCGGACCAAGGACACAAGTCTCCCCAGAGGGAGCCCTCTGAGAAAAGATACAACCTTAGAAATAGGGATAATTTGAAGAAACCTGATAGATATCAAGATATTGATACACGTCCCTCTCGATCTTTTCAGACTTCCTCGCAGAAATCGGAAAGAAGAGGACGGTCAGAACACAGGGAAGAGCACGTCAAGTCCAAAGACAAGGAACCTGCTCATCAAAGTAAAAAATTACAATTTCCAAAAAAGAAGGTAGCCAGTATTAAAGTAATCAAACATGCCGAGGATACTGAGGACACAGCTGAAAAACGGAGAGTGGGCTCAGACAATGCTAGACAGCGCAGCAGAAGTGAGCATAGCTCGCAAGATCCTGATGAATCATCTGGAGACAGTGGACACGAATGAATACATTCAGGTGGAAACTGCAGATACCAGAGTTAGCAAACCTCATAAAATATACAAAATAACATTAAGTATAGAGGGAGATAAGACTAGGAAAATAAGGGGTCTATTTTGGGATAACCTCTCCAAAGGCTATGACATCCTTTTAGCTGAAAAAGACTGGCCACCAGAGTTTGTCAGAGAGTGCCCTCATGGCGAAGAAATGATTATGCCTGCCTTCTCAAATCACATTCCAATTCATAAAAAATATACACTTGCAAGAAAGTGGGCAGTAGCCCAAGCTCCTGCATTATATAAAAACCATGTTGGATGGGATGAGGACTCTCCTCCTCACAAAATCCAGATAAAATGTCAACCAACTGCACAGAGGCAGTACCCAATCAAGCAAGAAGCTAAAAAACAGGTCAGGGAGATCTTAGATCAACTTGAATACCAGGGGGTGATTGAAACTTGCACCTCACAAATGAACAATCCTTGGTTTCCTGTCTCCAAGCCAGACGATTCATATCGTCTAGATTTGGACTACAGACACCTTAACTCATGTTGCAAAACTTTTGCAGTACAAAACTCACATAGTGCAGCACTAATGAATAACATCGTGCGCAAAAAATACAAAACAACATTAGACATCTCTAATGGATTCTTTTGTCAAAATATAGCACCTGAAAGCAGGTATTTGACCGCTTTCTCAATAATGGGCTCGCAGAAAAATTCTGTCGACTCCCACAGGGGTTCAAGAACAGCCCAGGATTATTCTCAGCAAGAGTAACAGAGTTACTACAAATGTATGATGATGAGGCATTATCTTATGTCGATGACATCTATCTAACAGATGATGACTTGGATACTCACTTGAAAAGAGTGAACACCATAATACTTGGGTTCGCAGCAGAGGGTTACAAATTCAACTTTAAAAAGTCACGAATTGCCCATCTAACTGTCCTGTTCTTAGGATATGAATTATCAAGTGAAGGCAAAAGCCTGACAGACAATTTCTTAGAGAAATGTGCTGTAATCCAAGCACCAAGAACGCTGAAAAACTTACAATCAATTCTAGGTTTCCTGAATTTCGAAAGAACTTACATTCTAAATTATGCAGAGAGGGTTAAACCCCTCTACGAACTAATAAAACCAGATTTTAAAACAATCAATTGGACTCAAAAACACACAGAAATTTTGAGATCATTGCAAACAGACATGTTAGCTAAAACAAAATTGCAAACACGCGATAACACACGCAACCTTGTGATCCGGGTCATCCCAGGAAGATGCGGATTCACATACCTAACCTCTAATGAGGGAGAAACGGTACCAATAGCATACAAATCACATTTGTACACAGAAGCTGAAAAAACATTCAGTATTAAGGAAAACATTGTACATGCGGTTCAAACAGCTGTAGCAAAAGAAAGAGACCAAGCCGAAGGCAGACGGATTACTGTTATAACAGCAGAATCAGCCTTTGAGGCATTAACAAGCCCATGTAATTTAACTACCGTGGCATTAAATCCAAAATGGATACAATGGGAAAATTCTCTTGCTACAGACAAAGTGAAATACTATTTTGGTCCAAACTTGAAAAGATTAAAAAATCTAGAATATGAAAGAGAATATCCTCTGCCAATCGACATTCTGCCCATACAACAGTACGCCTGTGTAATATATACAGACGGATATGCACAACCCTCAGTTTGGGGAAAACAAGCCTATAACGGCACATGCGAGATTGTTAAATACGTGTGGCGCGGAGGTAAATTGAGACCTCTGGTAACAATATCACACTCTGTAGAGGACAATTCAGAAAAACAAACTGAAGTAATAGCTTTAAAAATGGCGCTAGATAATGCAGATCGCGAATTCCCGACACTAATAGTGTGCGATTCATATTACTGCGTCAAATCATACAATAACGACTTGCAGAAATGGGTTCAAAATGGTTACAAAGATGAAACAGGTGCCACAATAAAGCAAAAATCGCTTTGGGAACAAGTAGTTCTTTTACAGAAAGAACTACCAAAGACTCACGTGATACATTCACTGAGTCATGAACGTGATGGCGTTCACGTTTCAGGGAATTCATTGGCTGAGACAGCCACAGCGGAAGCAACTAAACCGGCTTCCGTAGCTACAAAAAAGCGTTCAGAAAAATACATAGACGGGGAAACGATGCTGGCAGTAAAAACGTCATCAAAAAGCGACTATGCAGCGCTACCCGTCAACTATCCACTCAATTATACATACATAATTGATGCAAACTCCGTTCCTTTTGCTCAAATCCCTGGAGTGGGGGATAGGGTAATTCCAAACACGAACAGGAGAAACTTATTAATAGCAGACGCACACATGGGTGAAGGTCTAGGGCATCGAGGGATCTTGAAATCCCTGAGAGAATTACAATCAATATACTGGTGGCCGGGAATGAGCCTGCAAAACTACAAATTTGCATTTTTCTGTCAAAACTGCAACAGAGATCGCAGTGGCGAACTGCCCGGAGTATTACCGTTGCCTATCTTTTAGATATCACAAGAATATCAATAAGAAATACCCAGTAAAAATGCGTCCCATTAATATTATTAAAGCGAATAGTTTCACTTAAAATGTAGACCCCAGCTCTCGGCTGACGTCTGAACTGTTATAAAAGATTTGCGAGTCTATAGCGGCATAGACGCAATTGGCATGCTACATTCTGACCAGGGTCCTGCTTTTAGCTCTCAAGCTTATAAGGAGGCCATGACCAGCATGGGCATTGCATTGCGGTATTCTTATCACTTCCTTCCTGAGGGAAATGGGATGGTGGAAAGAAAAAAACGAGACATAAAGCAATCTATGACGGCAAAGGTATTAGGTTCGGGGGTTGGGTGGGTCAAACATTTAATAAGTGTCCAACGTAGTCTTAATAATCTGCCAAGTAATTCTCTAAAAGGTTTCAGTCCGTACGAACTATTGTTCGGGGCTAGAATGCATATCCAGGACCTCGATAGTCAGACTTCAGTGGTAGAAAGAAAATGCTTTGAAATCATAGATCGTTTGGCTATTTTACAGGACTTAAATGAAACAAGAAAAGACCTGAGCAACATAAAGTTGAAACAACAGCCAACAGCCACTGAAAAGAAACCACCTGTCCCAGCAAGGCCTGTCTGGATTCCAAAGATTGGGGATATGGTCAGAGAGAAAATCGCGGTGAAGAAGGAATTTGGGCCTTCTTACAGAAAAGCAGTACCTGTCTTAGCTGTCAACGGAACAAGATCAGTTGTACTACCGCCCCTTGTTGGTAAAAAGGAGAACCGAGTTGTATCCATCGACCTGGTTAAACCACAATCATGTGGCCAATAATAAGTAGTAGGCCAAGTGGGCTCCCAAGAAATAGCAGAACACCAAAGTTTGCTACAAATCAAGAGGTTCAAACTGAGAGACTAATCACATTTGATAAACCTACAGTGAATCAACAAGGACTATGCAACAAAGCCATGGAACTTATGCCTCTTAAAACCCAAATTGCAACAATTTGTCAAGAAACACCTGTCTACAACGATGTAGCCACAGACTATGGTAATGAAACAAAGAAAAATCCAGAAGCAATTCCAACAATTGACAGAACTGCATCAGGCTACTTCATCAATTTCGATGACTTCTCTGAGGATCCGAGCGAATCTGAGGAACAGCCAACAACAACAAAAACTTTTAAAGACAAAGCTAAAGAACTCTTTCATCAACTACAAGAAACCTATCTGATTTCCCCATGGATTGAATTTTGGGTGGTGCTAGGTGTACTTTTCCTCCTGCTTTGGCTCATCATGGTGCTATGCTTAGGACACTTGATTGAGGGAAAATATATTACAATGGACACAGCAAACCAGAATATCAACCTGGTCCTAAAGCCACACAAGTCTTCACACATCGAGAAAAGAGAACTTTCTGCAGTCAACTTCACAGCCAATCCGATACCCGGTGGGGTAGCATGGGACAAAACAGATTACGAAATATATGGCCCGGTCGAGCTCTTGAAGTATCCTCATCAATTTAAGGTTTCATTAAGTGACTTTGTAAAACCGAGCACATTCTCTGATGATTGGGACTTTGAAAGTATTAATGATATGATGTAAGACTTAGTTATGTCAGCAAAATTTACAGAACATGATTATTTACAGGGTTCATCAAATTATGAACAGATGTATTGCTACAATCACTATGCTAACCATTATTTGCATAAATCTGCTCAACCTAGACATTTTTTAAATTATAATCAATGGGAACATTGTGCAACTCCACCAAAAGGTAGTTCAAAAACATTTTATGATAAATTCCCATACTTCTCAGGGTTTAACACAAGTGAAGCAGAAACGTTTTATTTCAAACTGTTAAATAGAACAGGAATGAAAACCATGCTGACAAACACTAAATTAATCTATTCAGAATTTTTTTTTTAAACAAGCATTGAAAATGCAATAGGTCTCGCAATAGAAGAGTTTGAGATTTTTCGTTTTGCAAATGGATGAGTGGCGTTGCGTGGATGAGTGGCGTTGCGTGGATGAGTGGCGTTGCGTGGATGAGTGGCGTTGCGTGGATGAGTGGCGTTGCGTGTATGAGTGGCGTGTGTGAGTGGCGTTGCGTGTGTGAGTGGCGTTGCGTGTGTGAGTGGCGTTGCGTGTGTGAGTGGCGTTGCGTGTGTGAGTGGCGTTGCGTGTGTGAGTGGCGTTGCGTGTGTGAGTGGCGTTGCGTGGATGAGTGGGGTTGGAATGCAATAGGTCTTGCATTAGAAAAGTTGTAGTTATTGGTCTTGTAAATGACATATTAGGAGGAAACATACATTACCATTTTTTTCAAATTACAAGAGAACGGGAAAACACAGAGGGGGTGAACAAAAACAAACAAGGCGATTTTGTTAAGGAACGAAAATACCTCTAGAAGTGTGAACACGGATATTAGCATTACAATCTGCCACACAAAAAGTAATCGCACATGGGTCATCATCCATCATGACTGTGTTCTCTTTTGCAGTTTACTTTAGGCAACTAGTAAGCACGTTGTTGCAACCTGTATGTACGATAGCTGAAGACAGCTCACATCCTTCATTCAGTACAGATAACATGACCCTTCAAGGCCAACTAGGGTTCGAGCAATATAGTTAAATAAATTAATTTAACACTTTGTATAATACGCCCTAACAAAAGTGGTATTAGTGTGCTTGATGGAGCGCGGGGCTGACGCAGTTATTCATACAGCTCTAATGATGCACCTCGGGCACGGAACTGACGTACTTATTCACACAGCTCTGATAATGCACCTCGGGCACAGAGCTGACGTAGCTAATAACACAGCTCTAATGATGCACCTCAAGCACGAGACTGACACAGTTATTCACACAGCTCTGATGATGCACCTCAAGCATGAGGCCAACACCGTTATTTATACAGCTCTGATGATGCACCTCGAGCACGGGGCTGACACAGTTTTTCACACAGCTCTGATGATGGAATCTCATTTACATTTAGCAGCAGTTTCATTGCATTACCATCATGCTTAATACAAAATCAAATGCCTTAGTCAATGTACTTGCATTCTATAGCCTGCAATATCTCACTAAGGTCATGGGAAGCTTATCTCACCTTTCTGTCTTAAATATAGCTGCCTCTGTACTAGAAAATCCACAGCCTAATTACCAAATGAAGAATTATTTAAGTTCAAGCTGCAGGCAAAATTACTTTTTGGCTCAGACTGAGAACAGCAGCTGGCATAAGTTTGATGATATCACTAGATAGTTTCATAAATATATTCTCTTCTGCACTGTGGTGTTGCCTCGAATACCCAGTATTATCTTTTTTTCTAATGTCAAAGGCTCCAGTAAAGCTTCTGTTATGTGTGTGTGCTGTATGTGTGTAAAGTTGCATTTGTGGTTGAGTGTTAAATGTGTATAGCGTTTTTCCTTATGAACAAAATGGCGTCTAGTATGTCCTGTAATGCTAATTATGTTGTTTGGCGATGCGGTTTAGTTTTTTTCTTGCTGTGTGTGTACTTTTCAATGGACGTATGCTACAGCCAATGAAATTGCAGCGTTTTATTACGTAGCGTAACAATTAGTGCGCGTCAAATATTCAGATTGTAACTGCAGAGTTCGAGGAAGAAGTGTCGACTTAGCTGTGCGTCTGATCGGTAAGTGTTTTTTTAACATCGGTATTCATTTCCTGGTATGTATGTGTTTATGTATTGTTTATGTATTAATAGGAGTGTTTTTTTATGCGGGCCAGTTTTGACTGTACACTTTTTTAACTTTCCGATATTTGGATACATGGCATAATTACTCCCATAATAATTCGTATTGTGCTTTATTGTGTGCTATATATTTTAATCTAATACTTGTATGTAAAATTTACTTACATCCGTAATGTGTATGCATGCAAGTTTTTCTTTCGACACTAAAGCACACTGTAATAATGTCAATGCTCTTTCTATGCATGGCTAATAGTTAAAGGAGCTATGCAAAATCGTTGATGCAAGCGCAAAAAATGCAAATGTAATTGTACTTTTACTAATATTGCTATGTGAAACTCATACTATGTGCTTTGTAAATTTCTGTGCAGTTTATGGGTATTTCTAGTAATAATTGCATAAAGCGGTTACTTTTTTCTGCTTTAGCTTGGTGGCAAGTACATTTTTTACCAATCCTTGTAAATATGTATAGTATGCAACTATTAACAAAGCTTCTAGCATAATGGCTTGCATGCATATGTACTTACTTCATTGTTGCATCCTATGTTCAAACGTAATTATACAAATAGCAATGTATTAGATTAGCAATGGCATTTAACGGGCTGTTCTAATGGTAGCAGTTTGATTTGCTTTCGCGGCACGTGTACCTTTGAATAATTTCTGTAAACATGATTTTTATGTAATTAGCAATTATTGTAAAGTTGCGCTTTTAAAAATGGGTAAACATGTTTTTTATGCAATTAGCAACTATTGTAAAGTTGCGTTTAGCTTACAATTATATGTTGTAAGCGCTATATAGATTTTTCTGCTTAACTTTAGCGGCAAGTATATTTTTTTGCAAACCCTCATAAATATGCATAATATGCAACTTTTATCAAAGCTTGTAGTATAATCTCTTAATTCATGTGTTCTTATTTGTTATATTTTAAATTTCAACGCAATTATACAAACACCAAAATAAAAGCTACGTGCTGCAGTACGCTCTATATATGGTTGTATAAGTGTATTAGTAATGGCGTTGAAAGCATTCTTAGAACGCTAGCACTCTGCTGTACCTTTTGAAAAAGTCTGTAAATATGTATCTTATGTAATTAGCAACAATTGACAAACGCTATAACTTTATTTGTTCGTATGATTTCGACATGTATTTTATTACATATTTTTATGCAATGCAAAATACAGCAAAATAGAAGTAGGGTAACACTGCGCTTGGCATATAGTTTGAGAGTGGGTGAAAGGTACAGAGAAGGTGAAAGGTACAGAGTGGGTGAAAGGTACAGAGTGGGTGAAAGGTACAGAGTGGGTGAAAGGTACAGAGTGGGTGAAAGGTGCAGAGTGGGCGAAAGGTACAGAGTGGGTGAAAGGTACAGAGTGGGTGAAAGGTACAGAGTGGGTGAAAGGTACAGAGTGGGTGAAAGGTACGGAGTGGGTGAAAGGTACAGAGTGGGTGAAAAGTGAAGAGTGGGTGAAAGGTACAGAGTGGGTGAAAGGTACAGAGTGGGTGAAAGGTACAGAGTGGGTGAAAGGTACAGAGAAGGTGAAAGGTACAGAGTGGGTGAAAGGTACAGAGTGGGTGAAAGGTACAGAGTGGGTGAAAGATGCAGAGTGGGTGAAAGATGCAGAGTGCGTGAAAGATGCATAGTGGGTGAAAGATGCAGAGTGGGTGAAAGATGCAGAGTGGGTGAAAGATGCAGAGTGGGTGAAAGATGCAGAGTGGGTTAAAGATGCAGAGTGGGTGAAAGATGCAGAGTGGGTGAAAGATGCAGAGTGGGTGAAAGATGCAGAGTGGGTGAAAGATGCAGACTGGGTGACTGAATCAGAGTGGGTGACTGAAGCAGAGTGGGTGAATGAAGCAGAGTGGGTGAATGAAGCAGAGTGGGTGAATGAAGCAGAGTGGGTGAATGAAGCAGAGTGGGTGACTGAAGCAGAGTGGGTGACTGAAGCAGAGTGGGTGACTGAAGCAGAGTGGGTGACTGAAGCAGAGTGGGTGAATGAAGCAGAGTGGGTGAATGAAGCAGAGTGGGTGACTGAAGCAGAGTGGGTGACTGAAGCAGAGTGGGTGACTGAAGCAGAGTGGGTGACTGAAGCAGAGTGGGTGACTGAAGATTTCTGCTTTAGCTTGGTGGCAAGTACATTTTTTACCAATCCTTGTAAATATGTATAGTATGCAACTATTAACAAAGCTTCTAGCATAATGGCTTGCATGCATATGTACTTACTTCATTGTTGCATCCTATGTTCAAACGTAATTATACAAATAGCAATGTATTAGATTAGCAATGGCATTTAACGGGCTGTTCTAATGGTAGCAGTTTGATTTGCTTTCGCGGCACGTGTACCTTTGAATAATTTCTGTAAACATGTTTTTTATGTAATTAGCAATTATTGTAAAGTTGCGCTTTTAAAAATGGGTAAACATGTTTTTTATGCAATTAGCAACTATTGTAAAGTTGCGTTTAGCTTACAATTATATGTTGTAAGCGCTATATAGATCTTTCTGCTTAACTTTAGCGGCAAGTATATTTTTTTGCAAACCCTCATAAATATGCATAATATGCAACTTTTATCAAAGCTTGTAGTATAATCTCTTAATTCATGTGTTCTTATTTGTTATATTTTAAATTTCAACGCAATTATACAAACACCAAAATAAAAGCTACGTGCTGCAGTACGCTCTATATATGGTTGTATAAGTGTATTAGTAATGGCGTTGAAAGCATTCTTAGAACGCTAGCACTCTGCTGTACCTTTTGAAAAAGTCTGTAAATATGTATCTTATGTAATTAGCAACAATTGACAAACGCTATAACTTTATTTGTTCGTATGATTTCGACATGTATTTTATTACATATTTTTATGCAATGCAAAATACAGCAAAATAGAAGTAGGGTAACACTGCGCTTGGCATATAGTTTGAGAGTGGGTGAAAGGTACAGAGAAGGTGAAAGGTACAGAGTGGGTGAAAGGTACAGAGTGGGTGAAAGGTACAGAGTGGGTGAAAGGTACAGAGTGGGTGAAAGGTGCAGAGTGGGCGAAAGGTACAGAGTGGGTGAAAGGTACAGAGTGGGTGAAAGGTACAGAGTGGGTGAAAGGTACAGAGTGGGTGAAAGGTACGGAGTGGGTGAAAGGTACAGAGTGGGTGAAAAGTGAAGAGTGGGTGAAAGGTACAGAGTGGGTGAAAGGTACAGAGTGGGTGAAAGGTACAGAGTGGGTGAAAGGTACAGAGAAGGTGAAAGGTACAGAGTGGGTGAAAGGTACAGAGTGGGTGAAAGGTACAGAGTGGGTGAAAGATGCAGAGTGGGTGAAAGATGCAGAGTGCGTGAAAGATGCATAGTGGGTGAAAGATGCAGAGTGGGTGAAAGATGCAGAGTGGGTGAAAGATGCAGAGTGGGTGAAAGATGCAGAGTGGGTTAAAGATGCAGAGTGGGTGAAAGATGCAGAGTGGGTGAAAGATGCAGAGTGGGTGAAAGATGCAGAGTGGGTGAAAGATGCAGACTGGGTGACTGAATCAGAGTGGGTGACTGAAGCAGAGTGGGTGAATGAAGCAGAGTGGGTGAATGAAGCAGAGTGGGTGAATGAAGCAGAGTGGGTGAATGAAGCAGAGTGGGTGACTGAAGCAGAGTGGGTGACTGAAGCAGAGTGGGTGACTGAAGCAGAGTGGGTGACTGAAGCAGAGTGGGTGAATGAAGCAGAGTGGGTGAATGAAGCAGAGTGGGTGACTGAAGCAGAGTGGGTGACTGAAGCAGAGTGGGTGACTGAAGCAGAGTGGGTGACTGAAGCAGAGTGGGTGACTGAAGATTTCTGCTTTAGCTTGGTGGCAAGTAAATTTTTTACCAATCCTTGTAAATATGTATAGTATGCAACTATTAACAAAGCTTCTAGCATAATGGCTTGCATGCATATGTACTTACTTCATTGTTGCATCCTATGTTCAAACGTAATTATACAAATAGCAATGTATTAGATTAGCAATGGCATTTAACGGGCTGTTCTAATGGTAGCAGTTTGATTTGCTTTCGCGGCACGTGTACCTTTGAATAATTTCTGTAAACATGTTTTTTATGTAATTAGCAATTATTGTAAAGTTGCGCTTTTAAAAATGGGTAAACATGTTTTTTATGCAATTAGCAACTATTGTAAAGTTGCGTTTAGCTTACAATTATATGTTGTAAGCGCTATATAGATCTTTCTGCTTAACTTTAGCGGCAAGTATATTTTTTTGCAAACCCTCATAAATATGCATAATATGCAACTATTATCAAAGCTTGTAGTATAATCTCTTAATTCATGTGTTCTTATTTGTTATATTTTAAATTTCAACGCAATTATACAAACACCAAAATAAAAGCTACGTGCTGCAGTACGCTCTATATATGGTTGTATAAGTGTATTAGTAATGGCGTTGAAAGCATTCTTAGAACGCTAGCACTCTGCTGTACCTTTTGAAAAAGTCTGTAAATATGTATCTTATGTAATTAGCAACAATTGACAAACGCTATAACTTTATTTGTTCGTATGATTTCGACATGTATTTTATTACATATTTTTATGCAATGCAAAATACAGCGAAATAGAAGTAGGGTAACACTGCGCTTGGCATATAGTTTGAGAGTGGGTGAAAGGTACAGAGAAGGTGAAAGGTACAGAGTGGGTGAAAGGTACAGAGTGGGTGAAAGGTACAGAGTGGGTGAAAGGTACAGAGTGGGTGAAAGGTGCAGAGTGGGCGAAAGGTACAGAGTGGGTGAAAGGTACAGAGTGGGTGAAAGGTACAGAGTGGGTGAAAGGTACAGAGTGGGTGAAAGGTACAGAGTGGGTGAAAAGTGAAGAGTGGGTGAAAGGTACAGAGTGGGTGAAAGGTACAGAGTGGGTGAAAGGTACAGAGTGGGTGAAAGGTACAGAGAAGGTGAAAGGTACAGAGTGGGTGAAAGGTACAGAGTGGGTGAAAGGTACAGAGTGGGTGAAAGATGCAGAGTGGGTGAAAGATGCAGAGTGGGTGAAAGATGCAGAGTGCGTGAAAGATGCATAGTGGGTGAAAGATGCAGAGTGGGTGAAAGATGCAGAGTGGGTGAAAGATGCAGAGTGGGTTAAAGATGCAGAGTGGGTGAAAGATGCAGAGTGGGTGAAAGATGCAGAGTGGGTGAAAGATGCAGAGTGGGTGAAAGATGCAGACTGGGTGACTGAATCAGAGTGGGTGACTGAAGCAGAGTGGGTGACTGAAGCAGAGTGGGTGAATGAAGCAGAGTGGGTGAATGAAGCAGAGTGGGTGAATGAAGCAGAGTGGGTGAATGAAGCAGAGTGGGTGACTGAAGCAGAGTGGGTGACTGAAGCAGAGTGGGTGACTGAAGCAGAGTGGGTGACTGAAGCAGAGTGGGTGACTGAAGCAGAGTGGGTGAATGAAGCAGAGTGGGTGAATATATATGTCTGATGCTTGTGGATGTCTGATGCTTGCATGTCTGCTGGGGTGACAGCGTCAGTACAAGTCAAGCTCTAAGTTGGTGTGTGTCAGAACTGGTTGCCTCGGGGAAAAATAAAAGTTCTCCCTGTAAATAAAGAAAGAGGAGGTGAGAAAGGAGGGTCCGGCTTGGAGCTGGGAAAGAGGCTGAAAGGGAGGGGAGAATGCATGGAGCGCATTCCAATGAAGTCTGTTGCGAGGCGTGGGGGGCAGCCTTTGATGTGCGAGAGAGCTGCCGTGAAAGAAGTAAACAGCAGGCATGTAATTAGGGGGGAGGAGAAGTCGCGCTGGGGTGAATACCTGAGGCCAAGCTGCCCGCGGGAGGGAGGCTGATGGCTGTGATGTGGACGCGCGTCGTGAACTAGCCTCTTGTTGCCTGTGGGAGGGAAGACGGAGGGAAGGCAGAGAAGGGGAGGGGGGATGAATGCGACACGGCGGGCAGGGGAGGGGGCGGAGCGGGGAGAGCGGCATGAGGGTGTGGAAGCAGCAGGGGCCTTGAGTGCGGCTAAGGGAACTGAAGAAATGCGACACGGCAGGCAGGGGAGGGGGCGGAGCGGGGGTGTGGGAGGAGTGCGGCTGAGGGAAAATACATGCAAGCAGGCGGCTGGGGGCATGTGCACGCGCTTTTAAGCTCAATGCACATGCGCATTAAGCTTGAATTTCACGGGCACTGCAAGGAATCGCCACGATTCCTTGCAAGTTGGTTAAAGACTGTTTAAGCCCCAATAGTCTCGCAAGCTCGATGCGCATGCGCATTGACAGGCAAGACCTAAAAATGAATACATTTGGTTTTGATTTTTGGAAAAATAACATTGAAACAAAAACCATCTGGGGTACCAGAGATTGGCAGGTCCAAGGTATAGAATCATTATTCAGAGCCTGCATGATCCCAGAACAAATTATATTTTTGAATGACACAATTCAACAAACAACCTGTCTTGGCCTAGCCAAAATTAAAGACTTAAACAAACCGTCTATTCCAAAGCCAACACCTGACGGTAATAGCACTACAGATGTTGAGATAGACGTATCCCATATTTTAAACCAAAACAGAACACATCCTGCTTGGAAAAAATGGTTGATCTGGCCCACAGACACAAATAACTGTCAAGATAGATTCCTGAACAAAATACAGGGGTTCAAATTGACCAGGCCAGACCCTAGATACTCCCAGAGACAACATCCAGGGATAGTAACAACATATAGTGTAGGAAAACTCTGCCTTGAATGGCTACAGACATCCACACTGGCAGAAATTAAGCAACACTTAACTTTACTTAAAGAAGGTGCTGACTTGCGTGATTTCATTATGGGACCACGCAAACAGCGTCAAAAACGTTTCATAGCGGCCTCTATATATGCAGCTTATAACGGAGCTTGGAAAGAAACTCAAATTGAAACAGCAGAGAAAATACGGGAAATTGACCGTATTAATTTGGAAAAATCACTTTCTGTTGTGGACAATGGGTTAATGACTCTGTCTTCCAGAATATATTCACTGGACAGTATTGTATCATCTGCAATCGATATAATAGAGCAGGACTTACTAATGTTACAACATGGTCAGTCCCAATTGCGTTCTATTGTACAGCTTGGCTGGATGTTACAAAATCTGCGTTCAGGCTACATGCCTTGGCGTTTAATCAACACAACGTCACTGTTCTCTATCTTTAACCTTACTGATACACATATCAGCTTGGCACAAAAAGGAGCGGAGTATACAATTCTGAGCATTGAAAAACTTGAGAAATTACCATTGACAATGTCAGAACGACCTGTCATTGAATGGATAATTCATGGAATAATAACTATTCCGATAACAACTTTCCAATTCCGATACTGCCAAAAGTATATACAGGCAGGCCAGTATGAAAGGTTGGGTAAAGGATACATTAAGTCATCATGGAAATTACCTTACACACACACATGTTATAGTGAAAAAGGACAGAATGTATTTCTTAGTGGTAATAATTGTGAAAAATCACTAAGTGGTATACTTCTGTGTCAGGGTATAAATCTACATGGGGCCTGTGAGGGGACTTCAAATAACCTTTCATGTCACCAGCTTGGCACACCTGCAACTCGAATAGAGCCATTCTTTAGATGGCTTTCGAACGGGAGCTACATTCTAATAGTGGACCACAGATGTTGTGGCTTGGTGCCAGGAAAAGCTTATCTAGTAAGCGTTTCGTCCATGGTCACTTGTGGTATGCAAGTATTGTATCCGAACGACACTCCAGACAGGGAGGGAAACATTTGGCCCAGTTTGAAAATCTCTTCTATTCGAATTGATACTTTAAGCAGAATGAAGTCTGTTCTTCTACAGACGCCTGTGCCCTTGACGTCATCAAAAGAAACGTATGATCTCCAAGTTGCAAGGACAACGGCAGAGATACATGACCTTTTATCAACAAATTGCCCCTTACACTTCGCAGAAATGCTAAACCAAATCTTAAACATTTCAGATACGAATGGTATCCCGAGTGTATTTAAGACAATTTTTTCGGGACTGTTGACACCCTTCAAAGCAGTCCTGGGCATCTTTCCTAATTTTGTCCATTCGATCTTTGGCGGCTTTCCACTCCTGTTGGGACTCGTAGCAGGCATTTTATTTTTGATACTCCTGCTTCGTTATGGCAAGCCATGTCACAGACAAGACTCCAGCAACAATGGAAGAAACGATCCTAGCTATACGCTATCGGGACCGCATAACTAAAGTCCTTGGATTAGCCCGGCTAAGAGATCTGAATATGACCTGGTTTCTTTCATTCAGACCCATCTGGCAGAATTGTATCTTACCTGTGTTAAGATGTATGCTGTGCGGAGAAGAATGCCTGTTGGACATCTGTCTCACACTACAATCAGAAGTACCATTGGATACAGATACTTTGCTAAGTCCTGTTGCTCATGCATCGTGTGGTCCCCAGCGGTTACCCATCCTGATGACGGCATTCGTGGAAACTTCACCACTACGATTAAAGGGTAGTGAAGTGCAAGATGAGAGCAGCATCAACCAGGTACGACCTTCTGTGAGCAATGCTGATCAATACATCGATGATAGCAATCATTCTCACGACTGCACAGTTGCGGCATTTTCCAACTTGGTCGAACTTTCACCTGAAGCGGTAAACTGCTTTTTTGAAAGTCTGTCTGAAATGATGTTCTCCCCTGAACAAAAAGAATAACTTTTAAGCAAACGAGCACTCAGCGTTCCATGAACTCTGAATTTGGCCTTCAGCTTTGAAAAACAAAAGCTTCTGGAAATATTTGGAACTGTTTTGGCTTCTTCCCCTGAAAAACAAAATTATTTTTTTCCCCGATTCCAAAATATTTACTTTTTTTTTTGGCACTCATCCTCTGCTTAAAGTAGAACTATTCTTAGAGAACAGAGCTTTTAGGAACTCTAGAGACAATATATTACCTCAGCCTCTAGCATATTTACAAATAACTGTATTTATATGTGATGAAATGGTCTCGCACTTTTCTTTTCTGTATTAAGAGCCATTTTCATGTGTAATTTTCACAAAATCATTCCGCTGATATATATACATCCTATTTTATGAATGATTACTCTGCTTGAAATACTGTACCTATACTCATTTTTCGTGTATTTCGCATATGCCATTTCAAATGCAAAAAATGTATTTTGGGGTGGATCGGTATACACATGCACCGTTAGATATGTTACTATTGCTTAGTTTAGTAATTATGGACATGAATTCGTGGAGTGGGTGTAGTGTGTTTATCTAGGTACCTGAATCGATATTTCTATTCTTTGCCCTTGTCCGGTTATAAATCCATAATATCCCCACAACGGCATAGAAACCCTTTTCACAATTCAGTCATAGCGCATGCTGTCACATTAAGCAAGCACTATTCCTCCAGCCCTCTAGAAAGCACACCGAGTTCTTAAACAAATCCAAGCCTCCAGCAACCTGGGAAATCCTCGCTGCTTTGTTTTGATTTAGTCCGAGAACTCCTGTAAAGCACTGTAAGAACGACCAGTTCTTAGTGACATCTTTATTGACGTCTTATGTCCAGCCTTACGTCAAACCCGGCACCTTTCAGGTATAAATATACCAACGTTGCCTTAAGCAAACACACAGTGGTAATCCTGGAGCAGAGCAGCTACCTACTTCCGAAGAGCCCAGCTCATGCGAGAGCCCACAGACGCTGCCCCTCCCTTTTGACGCGCTGAGAAAGACGCTGTCTTTTCTCTTGCCGAGAAATCCAGCCTCCGGCGTTTCCAGCTTACCCTTGCGGGTGACTGGGATACCGAGTCCTGAGAGAGAGATACCAGCCCTCCTGCCTTCTAATACCCAGGTACTGAACTGACTAAACCCTTACAGAGAATTCTTGAGTCAGATTCTTGGCAAAACAAACTTAACTTAAACTGCTACTTACTTACTCCTTCCCACGTATTAGGCTTAGGTCAGGTACACCGGGGTAGGCGTAGTTAGAAGCACCAGTTGAGTACGATTAGTCAATGTATATATGTATGTATCTATTTTATCCATTTTAAAGTATCATATGGCTAAGACGATTAGTCAATGTATATATGTATGTATCTATTTTATCCATTTTAAAGTATCATATGGCTAAGAAACCATATCAATGCTTTTACAGTATTATTTCATAATCCTGCTTTTACTGTATGCACTTTACTTAACTATAAGTATTGCAATTGTAGCAATTCATTTCTCTTGTATGAGGAAAGAGACTGCTCAATAAATAACACCTTTTATTGAAAACACCCGTCTCTCTTTTTCTCTGCAATCTGGTGAAACTAAGTACGCACTTTTTGACTGAGTGAAATTGCTGTCTTTTGTTTTCACACGACTCTAGAGATATACTCTTATTCAGGGAGAGCAAAGTTGTCATGTTTTATGGTTGTCAGAAACTAAATCCCTTCTTGTCTATCCAGGGAGGTTAAACTCCTCCTCGCTTATTCGAGAAAGTTTCTAGTGAACTCTGAGCTAGCTGGCAAAAAACGTAAGTCTAATATAGTCAGTAGAGACCTAGTTAACCTCAGTCCTACGTCTACACTACTGAAGATATTATTCCAATGCGCAGAGCCTATGGGGACTATAGGAACTACACTACACTTCGACATCCTACTCGACGTAGAAGACTGAAGAATCTCCCTTGTGGTCAAGGAGTGACCACCCTGCGCAATCAGGCACCATCAAGCGATCAACGGTTTGCTTTGTCGACGCTCCTGCTGAAGCCCGAGCACAGAGCCTGACAAGACCCAGACTTCCAGACATCCAACAGCCAGATCCACAGCCACAGCAAAGCTGAGACCCTTGGAGGCGACGAGAGACGTGGGACCGGCCATCTTGGAAAGCCAGCGAATTGCTTTCCGTGCAACTTCTGAGGCACCCTTGAAGTTGTGCATTGGGGATTGAGAAGCCCCAGCCCCGAGCACCAACTGCACCAAAGATCACCTCTCCACACTCATCGAGTGCTGCGTGGGGCCCTTTTGCATTTTCCTGCTCGACGCGTCTGTCCGGTCACTTGCCCGCTGGCTAGTGGCCTCTGTGACGACGAAACCCGACATCTACACTACTGGTCTGGTTGCTCCAGACTGGCCCTTGCTTCCCTGCGAAGGAGAAGCCCCTCAGTCCTTGCTGGCCTGAGTAAGAAGCCCTCTTCGAATCCTGCGTGGGTTGCCTTTGCCAAGGCTTGTTGACTCCAATCCGGAAGCCGACACCGCCGAAAGCAAGAGCCTTTGTGAGACAGTCCGTGCCCAGCTCCTGGTCATCGTCGACACCTCCTGGTCCACGTGGCAGTGGAGACAAGCCTCACGACATCACCTGATTGCTTCCCGACATCGCCTGGTTCCTTCCTGGTTCCTTCCTGGTTCCATCCTGGTCACTGGCTAGTGACCCAGACTCTGTCTCCTCTGCTTTCAGGTACTCCTCATCCTCGATCCGCCCTTGGATCCAACCGGACTCTTCCCTCCTGGTCGCCTGCAGCATCTTTTCTCCAAGGTTCCATAGGAATCCACGACGAAACCCGACACACTTTGGGACCTATGCACCCGCTTCCTGTGGGTGAGGTAACACAAGTACTTTGGTGCTCCTGTGAAGATTGACTATCCTAGTGTCCTAGTTTCAAGTGGTTAGTTCCTAGTCCAGTCGGAAGACTCCTAAATCTTTAACTTTCTAACTTTACGCACCCATTGACTCCTATGTGTGCACGCGTGTGGATTTAGACTCTGCACCCGCATCCCGTGGGCCTCCTGCTTCCTAACTACTGTTAGTCCAGTGTAGCCCCAGCGATTCCCAAGGCCCTAGGCCTTACAACTGTTTGTGACGTGGTTCTTATACCACTATTTTAGTATATGGTTTAGCGGGCCACCAGGGCCTATCCATATTTGTGCAACTTATTGTATGTTATAGTGAGTTACTTGTTATGCGCTTGTGCCTCTGCCCTCATAAAGAATTCAGAGAATTGATTTAGAAATAAATACATATATATTTTGAATATATAACCTGTGTGGTGTCCTTTCATTTGGTATTAAAGGGATTGCATATGGTAAAACTGCTGGCTTCACATGCACTCTTGAGTTTAGCCTAAGACTGCTTTTGTCCATGCTTCCACTAGGATAGCTGGTCTATAAGGTTGAATTTACAACCATCACCATAAGGGTTGTTTGGACTGGTGCGAGGTGCTCACTAGAATAGTGAACATCATATACCAGGCCAACTTCTCACACACCCATTCCAGCTACTCCAGGGACAGTAAATCTACAGATGGGATCAGAGGAGTGCCCAGAGCAAATCTGGGAATACACTCAGGCTAGTCTAGTCTCCTTGGGGGATATGGAGGTTGCCAGTGTGGCTGGGTGGCCACCCAACTGTAACAAATGTCTGCAATACCCCTCCATTAATGGAACTAGAGTAGAAGCCCTGAGGGATACAGGTGCAATAATCACTATGGTAAGGGAAAAGCTGGTCTCCCCAGAGCAATACCTGGTTGGGAAGACTTACCCAGTCACCAATGCTGACAGCATTACCACCCAACACCCTCTAGCTATGGTGACATTAGGATGGGGGAGGTTACTGGCCTGAAACTGGTAGTGGTCTCACCATAATTGCCAGCTGACTGTCTGCTTGGAAATGACCTGGAAACCTCAGCCTGGGCTGAAGTTGAACATAACCCATGCAGCCATGCTGGGTATCCCTAGACTGGTGTGTGTCCAAACCAGAGCACAGAGCAAAAAGCAGGGTAAACAAGTGAGGTTGGAGCCTGAAAGTATGGCCCATCCAACCAAGAGAAAAAGCAAGGAGACTGGGGAACCAGCTTCTACACATCCAGCCTCTCAGGACCCCTCTCCTCAGGGAGAGGACTTGGAAGCCCTAGAGGGAACTGAGCCTATGGAGCTTGAGCCTTACCAGGCTGGACTCCCGGGCCCAGGGGGACCCACTAGGGAAGAGCTGTACCAGGGTCAGCGAGACTGCCCCACTCTTGAAAGCCTGAGGCAGCAAGCAGCTGCAGAAGCAAAGGGAGATGTCAGTGGTACCCACAGAGCTTATTGGGAAGAGGAATTACTGTATGCTGAGGCCAGAAACCCCAATCCCGGAGCCACCAGGAGAGTGGTAGTGCCACAGAAGTACAGGGAGTTCCTCCTAACTTTAGCTCATGACATCCCCTAGCTGGAAACCTGGGGCAAACCAAAACTTGGGAAAGGTTGGTTAGCCACTTTTACTGGCAAACCAAAACTTGGGAAAGATTGGTTAGCCACTTTTACTGGCCCAAGATGAACCAAAAAGTAAAGGAGTTTGTGGGCTCCTATGTTACCTGTCAGGCCAGTGGTAAGACAGGTGGCAAACCAAATACACCCCTGATACCACTGCGAGTGGTGGGGGTACCCTTTGAAAGGGTAGGTGTGGACATTGTGGGTCCACTTGAACCTCCCACATGCTCAGGGAACAAATTCATTCTAGTAGTAGTGGATCATGCTACTAGGTACCCTGAAGCAATTCCCCTTAGGGTTACTACAGCTCCTGCAGTAGCCAAGACCCTCCTAGGTGTCTTCACCAGGGTAGGGTTCCCTAAGGAGGTGGTTTCAGACAGAGGTACCAACTTCATGTCTGCTTACCTGAAACACATGTGGAAGGAGTGTGGGGTGCAGTACAAGTTCACTACCCCATACCACCCACAAACCAATGGTCTTGTAGAAAGGTTCAACAAGACATTGAAAGGTATGATCATGGGGCTCCCTGAAAAACTCAAAAGGAGATGGGATGTCCTGTTGCCATGCCTGCTTTTCGCTTATAGGGAAGTGCCACAGAAGGGAGTGGGGTTTTCACCCTTTGAACTTCTGTTTGGTCATCCTGTAAGGGGACCACGTTGTCTTGTAAAGGAGGGTTGGGAGAGGCCTCTCCAATAACCCAAACAGGACATTGTGGACTATGTGCTTGGCCTAAGGTCCAGAATGGCTGAGTACATGGATAAGGCATCCAAAAATCTTGAGGCCAGCCAGGAGCTGCAGAAGCACTGGTATGACCAAAAAGCTGCCATGGTTGAATTTCAACCTGGGCAACAAGTGTGGGTTTTTCAAGCCAGTGGCACCAAGGGCTCTCCAAGACAGATGGAGTGGCCCTTACCCTATCCTGGAGAAAAAGAGTGAGGTCACTTACTTAGTAGACCTGGGCACCAGTAGGACACCCAAAAGGGTTTTCCATGTGAACCCCCTCAAACTCTACAATGACAGGGCTGACCTCACCATGCTGATGGTGACTGATGAGGAACAGGAAGCAGAGAGTGAACCTCTCCCTGATCTCCTCTCTACCAGCCCAAAAGATGGGTCAGTGGATGGAGTACTCTTTTCAGACACCCTCACTCCCCAACTGCAGGCTGACTGCAAGCAAGTCCTGCAGCAGTTTGCTAGCATATTTTCCTTGACCCCTGGTCTGACCAGCTGGTGTACCCATGATGTGGACACTGGTGACAGAAACCCTGTCAAAAACAAAATCTATCGACAATCAAACCAAGTCAAGGAAAGCATCAAAGCTGAAGTCAGCAAGATGTTGGAGCTAGGGGTGATTGAACCCTCTGAGAGCCCCTGGGTCAGCCCAGTGGTTCTAGTCCCCAAATCTCATCAACAGGGTGGAAAGAGAGAGATAAGGTTCTGTGTGGACTATAGAGGGCTCAACTCTGTCACCAAGACAGATGCTCACCCCATTCCAAGAGCAGATGAGTTGATAGACAAACTAGGGGCAGCCAAATTTCTAAGCACCTTTGACTTGAATGCAGGGTACTGGCAAATTGGCATGGCCCAGGAGCCAAAGAGAAAACAGCATTCTCCACCCCTGATGGGCACTCTCAGTTTACTGTGATGCCTTTTGGGTTAAAGAATGCCCCTGCCACCTTTCAGAGGTTGGTGGACCAAGTCCTGACTTGGTTGGAATCCTTCAGTGCAGCCTATCTTGATGATATTGCTGTCTTTAGCTCTACCTGGCAAGATCACCTGATCCACCTTGGGAAGGTTCTGCAAGCCCTGCAATCTGCAGGACTGACTATCAAGGCATCCAAATGCCAGATAGGGCAGGGCACTGTGGTGTACTTGGGCCACCTTGTTTGTGGAGGCCAGGTCCAACCCTTACAGGCCAAGATCCAGAGCATCCTGGACTGGGCAGCTCCAACCACCGAGACTCAAGTCAGGGCATTCCTTGGCTTGACTGGATATTACAGAAGGTTTGTGAAGGGATATGGGTCTATTGTGACTCCCCTCACAGAACTCACCTCCAATAAAATGCCCAAGAAAGTGAACTGGACTGTTAGCTGCCAAAAGGCTTTTGACACCCTGAAAGAAGCAATGTGCTCGGCACCCATTCTAAAAGCACCAGACTACTCCAAGCAGTTCATAGTGCAGACTGATGCCTCAGAGCTGGGGATAGGAGCAGTCCTCTCCCAGATCAATGAGGAAGGCCAAGACCAACCTATTGCTTTCATAAGCAGGAGGCTACTCCCCAGAGAGCAGCATGGAAGTGCCATTGAGAGGGAGGCCTTTGTTGTTGTTTGGTCCATGAAGAGGTTGAGGCGCTACCTGTTTGGGACTCACTTCCTGGTTCAAACTGACCACAGACCTCTCAGATGGCTAATGCAGATGAAAGGGGAACATCCAAAACTACTGAGATGGTCCATCTCCCTATAGGGTATGGACTTTGAAGTGGAACACCGACCTGGGACTGCCCATGCCAATGCAGATGGACTTTCCAGGTTCTTCCACTTAGACAATGCAGACTCCCCAGGGCAAGGTTAGTCTCATCACCTTTCGTTTGGGGGGGAGGCGGGGGGGGTTGTGTGAGAAAGTGCTATCTTTCTTGCCTTGGTATACCCCACTTTTTTCTGAACTGCTGATGTGCTTTGACTGAGTGTGCTCTGCCAATCAGGTACCCAGGGCCTGTGTTCCTTCCCTAAAAAGGAAAGCTATGCTGAAACAAAATACCCAATTGGCATATCTGGCCACCTGTCAGCCCCTAGTAAATGGTAACCAAGGTACCCAGGGCATGGTGACCAGAGAAGACCCCTGAGGGCTGCAGCCCTTATTGTGCCACCTTCAGGGGCCCTGTACCCTGGCACCCACACACTGCCCTTACAGGCTGAGTGCCTAAGTACAGAACTAAAACTAGAGTCGACATGGCACACATCCCTGTGTGTCATGCCCACAGAACCCACTGCCCTGGCATACTTCAGTCACCCCTCTAGCTGGGTGCCCTATGCCAGAGGTGAGGGCCCAGGTGCATGAGCCCTGTGCCCCTACAGTACCCAGGGCCATTCCTGGGCACTGTAAGTTCAGTATTGCCATTTAAGAGTATATGGTGCTGGGAGGTTGTCATTTACGAACTCCACAGCACCATAATGGCTTCACTGAAGACTGGCAAGTTTGGTACCAAACTTCTCAGCACATTAACCCCGCACTGATGCCAGTGTGGATTTAATGTAAAATCCACGAGAGGGCATCTTAGAGATGCCCTCCAAAAGCCGAACCTACAATCCACGTCTGGGCTGAGTGGCTGCAGAGGCTGCCACACAGCAGACATGTTGCTGGACCCCTGGGTGGAGAGCCCCCCGCTCTCCTGGGCTTGCAACAATGCACATCCTGGGCGAGGTGCTATGTCTCCTCCCCCAGGATGGACAGGGGGAAGCTTCAAAGGCATACCGCCTCTGAGAGCTTCTCCAGGCCATTTGCTGTACCCAGCAGCTGGCACCCCACCCGTTCTACTCCCACTCTGGCAGGAAGACTGATGGGAAAAACTACGTCAGGAAGGAGGGTGTGCCAACCTTTGCCAACTCCACCCCTCAGGTGGAGGAGGCGAGGTGAAGCACGACACCGGGCTCCGGCCATCTTGTAGATGGGGAGCCCTGCCAAATCCCAGCTAGGCTCTTGCCCCCCTCCCACAGGAGAGGAGGAGGCTAGGGGGTGTCCTCACCCCAGGACAGGGACCCATTGGTCCCTGCCCTTGCCCTACCTGTAACGCCCCTAAATTTAGTATTTAGGGGCTCCCTGAACCTTCCTTCCTGAGATCCTGATATCAAAAGAAGAAAGAAGATCAAGAAGAAGAAGACCCGCCGCGCAGCTGCTAACAACAGGACAACAATAACTGACTTGGCCCCAGCCCTACCGGCCTGTTGATCCTGGAACCTGCTCCTGCCTAATCCCGGCGACCTCCGCGGACAGCAACCTTGGGACACCCAGAGGTCCTGCCTGCCTTGACCCTCTCGAAGATTGGGACTCCAATCAGCAGAGGCTCTGCTGCAACAACCCACCTGGTGCTCAACAGGAATCTCCGGACCAGCCCACTCTGCACCAGCCGGCCAACCCGAACCAAGACCACGAGGATGTCCCCCCAGCGACTGGGACCCGAAGTCCAGGGCCCACAGACCCTCTTCGACGAACCAGCCGACGCCTGCAGACTCAGAACCAGGGGCCACCCCAACCGCGACCAGCCGAGGGTAAGCTTTTCGAACCCCAAAGACACCCCTGCACCCGGCACCCGGCGGCCCCCTGTGCCTCCCTTTAGGGTACTTACCTGTGCTCCATCATTCCAACTTACCTCTCGAAGTGCTGGTCGCCCCTGGAGAGTCACTGTCCCCGAGCCTGCAGCCTTTGTTCCTTTTTCAAGATCCTCATTGGATAACATTGAGCACCCGACGGCTCAAAAGCACCCTGCACCCAGCCGCCCGAGTGCCGCTGGCTGTGACCTCTTTGTCCTATCCTACTTACCCCCTTGCCCTAGGCAAGTGACCAGGAGCCCAGCTCCCAGAGTCCCGTGGCGTGCTAGCCATCAACCACCAACCGAAGGCCCCCTTTCCCTCATTGGATAACATTGGGCCTACCTACCTCTGCACCCGGCCGCCCCTGAGCCGCTGGGACTGAACTAACTATACTCACCTGACCCTGGGGGACCCCTGAGTCTATGCCCAGAACCCTAACTTCACCAACCAAGTACTCACCTAGAAACCGGTAATTCACTAACCTGCCATTGGATAACATTGACCCATTTTGACTCGAAAATTTTTTAATTGCCAAGTTTTGAAAACTGAAAATATTCCTATAAAATCAGCCAAAGTCCTAACTCGAAAATACTCACCTGTGATCAGGAGAGAAGCCAGTCCTGTACCTTTCAGCCCAGTACTGAACCGTAAAAGTGATCCCTAGCGGGCTTACAAGTAACCTGTATTTTCTCCATAGGAACCCATTGTCTGCTTTTCTATGAAATTTCTTCTAAGTGTCTACTTTTGAAAACTGCAAATATTCTTTAAAAATTGTACGAAATACTGTAACACAATTACCTACCTGTTTTGAGTTAAGCTCCCAGTGCTGACCCTAGGAGACTAGTGCTGGGTTACAAAAGTAACGCAATTGTACTTTACCTGTAACCTGAATTTCCTCCTATTGAATAACATTGTCAGAATTACCTTGAAAAGTTTCTAAGTGTGAACTTTTAAAACAGCTTTATATTCAGGAAAATTCATCACATTAACTAAAACGTTTTTGCTAATCTGGTTTCAGCTTAGACCACAGGACTGAATCTAAGATCTAGTCCTGGAACTACAAAGTAATCCATAAAGTAATCAACTGTACTTGCCTATGAAAAACCCATTGAGCGCAATGCTAGAGTGTGTTTAAGAACTGTATTGCTTATTAGCTATCCTGTAATTATTGTGTGTACAAACTTATTGCTCCTCTGCAAAGTATTTACATGAGAGTACTCATAACTTGAAAATTATATTTTTATAACTGTTGGTTCTAAAAATAAAACAACTATATCTGAGGATATAACAACAATTGGCCTGGAGTTCAGTTCTTGAGTGTGTGAAACCTTTTGCTGACTGAGTGTGTACAACAACTGCTTTACGCTGTCCTCTGGTACTGCCTTACTGCTCGACCAAGCTACCACTTTGGAGAGTAAGGTCAGTTCTGACTTTAACCTCTGTTATACCATTGGGGTTTGTGGACTCTATACACACTGTACTGCATTATTGTCTAGTATATATAGAGCCATTTTCTCACAACTATACCTATTATCTCCCTGGTCTGAACCAAACAGCAACCATTTACAACCCAGACACCGACCCATAGAAACCTCATTCCCATCATTACTAAAAGACCTGACACCACCATTGACAAAACAGTTACCTCAGAGATTTGTTGTATTCTTCACAACTGCAAATCTGCAACAAAACACAAGCTGGAAATCTCAGACACTGCTAACGCGGGATTACTGGTTACTAGTTACCTTACCAAATCCCAAACTATGTCGACTGAATCGTTGGTACCTGTCATTGAGTAAAAGGTAATCTTACAATAAGTCAATCAAATTAAGAACTTACACCACTCTAAATGATCACTGACCAAATTTTAAGTTTCAAGAATTTAATATAAAGTCAAAGATAACTGAAGATACAAACTTCTCAAAATGAGATTCAGAAGATAAATCGGTATCACTATGAACATGAACTTTTTGAATAGTCTGAGTCTGAAAAACAGAATAATAAGTACAAGCTCGAAAACCATAAGGGTTGCCAAAATGGATACAAGTTGCAACCTCAAAGTCATTACAGAAAAGAAAATTAAGGTTAGTCTATCCCTACACTACACTAAGTGACATCCCTACTTAACAAGATCTTTACCCCTCTAGGTGTCAGCCGTGGTGACTTCCTAAGAAGATCACGCACTCCTCTTTGTCTCTTCTCTGATAATGGGTCTCTCCTGATCAGCCTATCTGCCTACCCATCCGCTTCCTTAGGCTCCCAAAATCATCTGCTCTGCTCTCCTCCCGGGTCTCTTTCCCTAATACCAAATCACATTTCCAAAAGAAACGCCCCTTGGGACGCCCCTCACGTGGTACATCTTTGCGCGGCAAACTCCATGATGGTACTCTTGAAGACCCTCGTTAAAGTTGACCTTGGTTCCCAGGCTTCTTCTCCAGTGCGCTGATACCCCCTGAAATTCCTGGAAACTCCTACAGGCCTGCGCCAAGCGCCACTGAACAAAGCCCCTTTCATTCTAGCTGATTAAGACCCTTGCACCTGCATACAGTCCGTCCTGCAGTGGGCCTCAAATTCCAGACTCCACCATATCTTTGAGTCATAAAACACACTCCAAGCTCTGTGCTGGACACCTCTCGACTTCTTCCTTAACGAGCACATGGTAGTTCAAACGATATGACATTATCAGTTCAGGCCTACTTGATTTACATGAAGCAGGTCCCTGCACTCTTAAAACATTAACTTGATTTAAACAACATTCTTAACTAGCATACGTTTCTAAAACAACACATCTATAAAGCATATATTTCAAACTTAGTTCGATAATACATTTGGAAGAACCACGTCAACCTTGTCTCACATTATTTTAGCAGCACGTTTAGATTTTCTGTGAATTGCCATGAGGCCTACACATTATACTGGTTTTGTAAAGTTCTATTCAACTCTAACATGATTCCTTTAACATGAGAACATGAGGTTTTCATATTCGTCCCAAACATTTCTACATTAGTCTCACACAGTTATGATTATTGTTACTCTACTTAAACATTCTATGCATTTCACCACTGAATATAAGACACTCTGTGTATTTCACTTCTAAATATAAACACTCTGGTGCAAAGTACATGTTAACTAACTACGTGCTTGTAAATATGGTACACTTATACATTTTTTCAAACTTGTGCTCTCTCAGTCCCCCCTTTGATGACCTTCTGGGGTCATCACCATCAAGACACTAAAAATGTAGAACCCTTCAAAGTGAAGTCATGGCTGTGCCACTTCTTTTCATACTCTCTAATGCTTTCAGACTCTTGTATTGAGTGTCCTGCATCGCTGTCAACTCTTCCTCCTGTTTCCTCATAATTCTCTGCAACCTATTTGCTCTATAACATTGATACAAACGCACCAATCCCCACAAAGTGATTACACAAATCACAATTATGATGATGGGTTTCAGTATGTACCAAACGATACCCTTTCCTAAGTTGGCAAACCAACCTCCAACTTTACCCATTCCATGACCTACTTTTTCCCACACATTTACCTTTGCCAGGTCCTCAATTTCGTAGTGTATGGCAGTGATGTTTCGTATATACTTCTCTAGAGGTTTTGAATTGTCTGGAATGTAAGTGCAGCATTCCTGGACCTTCAAAGCCTTACAGACTCCTCCCTCTTTAGCTAACAGAACGTCTAAAGCAAGTCGGTTCTGAAGAACCATTGCCCTAATCGATTGCATCTCCCCTTCTATCAGCATCAATGATCTTGCAGTACTGGCAGATAGCCTATCTACGACTGTAGCTAACCTCCTGATCTTAATGTCATTCAATATCAGTCCTAAGAAAGGGAATGCAGCCCCGAGTACATCTCCAACTACTTCTGCTGCACCCAGCCCTCGCTTCCATCTAGTTGGTATTTCTTTCTTTGGTGTGTCTAAATTCTCAACATGATATATTTTAGGGAAGACAACAGCCAGATAGCATGATCCGTACCAATTATCTGGTAACTTCACATAGGCATTTCTTCCACATACAAAATATACATTTGGTATTGCTTGCATCCCCTTCAAAAAATCCTTAGAGTAATACTCCAGTTGAAAGGCATGTTCACAATTGACTTGACCTACATAAAAATTCTCATAATAGGAGTAACTCCTGTGAATGCACAGTTTCCCCCGTTTCTCCTTATCTAAAGCAATTGGACCAATACTACCCTTTCTTTGGTGTGCCCTTTCCTCCTTGGTCCAATCTGTTTCCCATTGTCCTGATGCCTTCAAAATCTTCTGCCTCCTGTATCTAGTATCTACCTGTCCTATAAACTTTTTCTCAACTTCTGATACTTGACAAGTCAGATTGTTTCTTCGGGCATGTGAAGTATCTAACGTTTTCCATGGAATAAACCATTTGTGTAATCTGTCTTCGCTTTTGTAATAGTCCCACTTGTTCAAATGCTTGAAATTCGGGACCTCTGGCAATGTCGAGTCGAAATTCGAGAAATAATACTCAAATCCATCTCGTCCATAAAATATGCTCAACAACAAACTGCATGTGATTCCATATGTCAATGGAAGATGATGGTATCTGATACCCTCCTCCACAGAAGCTGGTAATTGCATACAAACGTAGCAATTCTTCACCTCCATGGCATCAACGTATTCATAAAGCAATTTAGCATAAGCATTTGACCTGTAATTTCCCTGTGACTCATCCATGTGTAACCTTTTTACTTCTGCATCTAACAATGCGTTGTCTTTATCATTGATGTTTCCCTTATCATTAGCAATAGGAGTTCTCGGTGTTGACACTCCCTTGTCCTCCTTCACTACAGTTGCATCTCTCTCGTGTCCCACTATGTATGAGACAGTAACCACTAAAACTATCAGGGAAATCACCACTCCCAACAGTGTGCCAACTATACATTTTGCCCTGCGGTTCGGGTTGCCAGCCTCCATGTTCTCAAACAGTGTCGTTCTTGACTTTCTTCCAGCATTCACTTCTTCTCTTTTCTGAGCCAAAAGTCTTTCTTTCTCGCAATGTCTTTCTTTTGAACACTTGGAAGCTTGACAATTTATTTCCGCAAAACAGTTCAAAGTCCCGTAGAAATTAGACAACCCTAGCCCTTCTCCATCCACTAAAAGGAAACCCCTACCACTTTTCTTCTTCCACTCGGCGCTAGGTTATCTTGCAACAAGTTTACAATTTCTTTTCAAAAGTCTTATTTTCATCTAAAGTTATGTATGGCTCAAGGAGGGACACTACGTCTTCATAAATGTCCATCCGAAGTAACATTCCCTCAGGTTCTGGGCAGTTCGTACCACAACATGGAAAGTCAACTGTTTCTAGGATTATTCTCCTTATTTCGCTCTGGACAAGTGGACGGACGAAATTGAGAGTTAGCGTTTTTTCAATTTCTACTCCTGGTACTATCAGTTCTACATTCACAATTACAAAGGGGTCCGTTCTAATCAGGATCACTTTCTTCACCTTTCCAGTTCTGCGCCCCCTTGAAGACATTCGCAATATGGTATTAATCCACAACTATGAGCGCTCCTAGAATTTCTACTACTCGCTCAAGCATTTCCAAACGAAGAAGAGTTCCCTCCAATATTGGATATCGTGAACAGCAAACCGGAAACTCAACTGTCTCTAAAATCAATTTTCTTATTCCGCTCAGGAGAGGAGGATGAACGATGTTGAGTGTCAGCAACCTTTCGGTCTCCGCTCCTGGCAGTAGAAACCTTATTTGCACTGTGATGATCGGGTCAGTTCTGATCAGTTCCACTTCCCGGATCCTCCCGGTTCTGTGCCCCCCAGACATCTGCAACGAGGTAGGTCCAGTCGGGAGTAGAGTATCTTCTACTAGGCACTCGCACCCTCCTTGATCTTCTAAGGCCCTCCTCGGCTTGATCCTGGATATCTTCTTCTGGATCTGAGTCTTCGGATATAGGAGTAAGCGTTTCTTCCTGGGCCGACCTCAAACTTAGCCTTCTTCTCCTTGCTGGCCAAGTGGCAGCTCCAAGCCTTATTCTCCTATTCCTTGTCCTCTCACTTGGTTCTTGGTCGCTCTGATACGGATCTGAGTCTGAGTCGTATTCACTTCTGCTCTCTACTTCAGTTGCGTCTTACGTCTCACTGCCGTCCTGCCTTCGCTCTTCTTCTGAATCCGTTGCGTTCCCAACTTCTTCCGACACCTCCTCAGCTGCTGCAATCCCTTCTTGCGACCCTTCTTCCACTTCCGGGCTTTCGTCTGGGATAGGAGCTGTTCCTTCTAGAGGTGCTGGAACTCTTCGAGTGTGGGATGCATGGATCCAATTTGGCAGCCCCCCGCACTTCACCGCGGTGTTCGTTATCAGGATTACCTGAAAGGGCCCACGCCAGCGAACATCTAGGCAGTTCTTCCGGACGTGTTTTTTAACCAAGACCCAGTCCCCTGGGTTCAGGTCATGACACAGGTTCCTCGATGCTGGAACTTCAACCGCATGCACCTGAAGGGACACAGAATGGATGGCGTCAGACAGTCCTTTACAATAATCCAAGATCAGATCATCTGTAATATTCAGTAGGGCAGTAGTTGGAACTGTAGGAAGTCTCATGGCCCTCCCCATCAGGATCTCGTGGTGAGAAAGACCTGTCCTCCGGTCAGGGGTGCTGCGCATGCTCATGAGCACTAGAGGAAGAGCATCTGGCCAACTCAAAGATGTGGATGCCACTACTTTAGCCAATCTATTCTTCAAAGTGCCATTCACTTGTTCCACAATTCCTGAAGCTTCTGGTCGATAACTACAATGCATCTTTTGATCGATATTCAGTGTGGAGCACAACATCTTCACTATTTCGCTGTTAAAATGTTTTCCTCTGTCAGATTCCAAAGAGGCAGGCACCCCGAAGCGCGGTATCAACTCCCTGAGCAACAATTTAGCCACTGTGAGTGTATCGCACCTACGTGTAGGGTACGCTTCAACCCATCTGGAAAATACGCATACAATCACCAACACATACCGAAGGCGATTAACTCTTGGCATTTCGATGAAATCTAGTTGCATTCTATTGAAAGGCCCCCCGACCTCCCAATGTGACTCAGTGTGACTGGTGTTCGCTTGCCTACGTTCGGTTGTTGGCAGGTAACACATCGCTTACATACTGATTCTGCTGCTATTCTAAATTTAGGGCAATACCAAGTTTGCCTAAACACTCTCATCATAGCATCCCTTCCTAGATGTACTGGACCATGTATTTCTCTCGCCATGGGATTAGCTAATTCTTCAGGTAACACAGCTCTCCCATCTGCTGAAACCCAAAAATCCATTTCACTTCGCACACAACCTGCGGTTTCCCATGCCCTTTTCTCAGTTTCTGGTGCATTCTCCTGCATTACCCTCAAATCTTCCCAGGAATCCACGGTCTCTAACATCATGCTTAATTCTGTCCTTTCTTCTGCACCTTCTATTTCCACCTTTGAGAAAGAATAATTTTGTTCCGCACAATAGCGTGCGACTTCATCAGCGTATCTGTTGCCTTGTGACACAAAATCTGTATTTTTAGTATGTGCTACACACTTTACTATTGCGATGTCAACTGGACCTTGTAATGCTTCTAACAACAACCTCACAAATTCTCCGTTTCGAATGGGCGAACCAGAGGAGGTCATGTAACCTCTCTGAGACCACAACTGCCCGAAATCATGAACCACACCGAAACCATATTGGCTGTCAGTGTATATGGTGACTCTCTTTCCGTTTCCTGCTATGCAGGCACGGGTTAGGGCAATAATTTCTGCTACCTGTGCGGAATGTACTCCTTCCAGGCAAGCGGCTTCCACAACTCCAGTAATAGTACAAACAGCATAAGCTGCTCTCAACCGACCAGTATCGTCTCTTAAACATGAGCCATCAACAAAATAAATTTCATCGGGGTCATACAATGGCTCATCCACAATATCTGGTCTGGGTTTCGTGCATAGTTCAGTCACATCAAGGCAATCGTGGTCTTCACATCCTTCGCCTTCTATTACAGTAGGTAATGGCATCAAAGTAGCAGGATTCAAGACAGAGCATCTCCTAAGAGTCACGTTCTCCGCAGCAAGGATAACTTGCTCGTAGCGCGTGAGCCTACTATTGGTCAGATGCTGCGTCTTCGTCCTGGTCATTAGCAATTCAACTGAATGTGGTACATACACCACCACTGGATGTCCCATCACAATACTCTCGCTCCTTTCAATGCTGACACCCGTTGCAGCAACGGATTTGAGACATCCGGGCAACGCTGCGGCTACTGGATCTAATGTAGCCGAAAAATATGCAACTGGTCTACGGGCATTTCCGTGGGTCTGTGCCAAGACTGACAAAGCACATCCTTCTCTCTCACAGCAATAGAGTGAAAATGACTTCTCGTAATCGGGCATTCCCAGAGCCGGAGCACGACACAAATCGTCTCTCAGCTGCAAGAACGCCACCAAGCATTCTTCGTCCCATGGTACCGGATCACTCACCTCCTTGTGCGTCAGTTTCTGTAAGGGCTTTGCTTTCAGTGAAAAGTTAACTATCCACTGTCGGCAGTAACCCACCATTCCTAGGAACATTCTAACTTCTCTCTGTGTTGTAGGCGCATTCATCTTCATTATCGCCTCAATCCTCTCTGGTGACACCTTACGTTTTCCTTTCTCTAACCGGTGCCCTAAATACTGTACTTCCGTCAGACAGTACTGCAACTTGCTCGGAGATACCTTATGTCCATTTTCGGCTAAATGGTTCAGTAAGGCAATTGAATCTGCTTTACAGGCTTCCTCTGTCTCTGACGCAACAAGTAGGTCATCTATGTACTGGACCAGAACCGAGTTCTGCGGCAGTACTAGATTTTCGAGATTCTTCTTCAACAACTGGTTGAAGATGGATGGGCTGTCTGTGAATCCTTGTGGGATTCGACACCATGTTAAAACGCGATTTTCCATTTTAAAAGCAAAAAGATACCTGCTCTCTTCATCCAATGGGATGGAAAAGAAAGCCTGGCAAAGATCTATCACTGTGAACCATTCTGCTTGACATGGTATTTGAAACAATATCACTGAAGGATTCGGTACCACGGGACAACATGAAACGTCTATGTTGTTAATTTTTCGTAAATCCTGAACTATCCTAAACTTCCCGCTAGGTTTCTGCAAACCCATAATCGGGGAGTTACAAGGACTACCCACAATTTCCTTCAGTATTCCCTGTTGTATCATTGACTCGATCACAGGTTTTATTCCCGCAATCGTTTCCTGGGACAATTTGTATTGAGGCGTTCTTGGAAACTCAACATTTGGTTTTACCAGAATTTTTACCGGTTCTACCCCTTTAATCAATCCTATATCTTCTCCTGTGAAATCCCACACCTCTGACGCCACTGCATCTCTTAAATCTTGGGGAAGATCTTCTACAGTCAGAGTAGGATATAGTTCTACACAGAATTTTGAATTGGCCACCTTAAAGGTAGCATCATCGTCGGTAGTCTGTACCTCCACTCCTTGTGGGGTGCAGTATATGGTGCAATTCAATTTGCATAACAAATCCCTTCCTAACAGACATACCGGACTCGAGTCACAAACCACAAACTGATGTTCGTTCATGTGGTTTCCAATTTTCACAGACACTGGTTCTGTCAAGGGACTAGTCATTCTTTTATTTGCGACTCCTACCACCTGAATTGTTTCCCCTGACATCGGCAAGTCTGGAACCACCGCTGATCTCAGAGTCGAACGAGTAGCCCCAGTATCCACTAAGAACATAGTGGGACACCCTGCCACTTCTGCCTCAACAAATGGCCCTCTTTGATCCACTTCTAGGACTGCCCCGAGGGTACAGTCCTCTTCACTGCTCACACGTTGTCCTGTCAATGGATCAATGTAATAACACTTTTCTTCCTCGATGAAGAGAGGCATCTGCTTAAAGACCTTACCCCCTGTCGCTAACTTCGGTGGCTGTGGGAACTGGGCCCGTGGGGCCGAAGTCCCCCCTTTGGCCACCTTGCCTCCTGGAACTGTCACCTTTGGAGTTGGGACTTCTTGAACCTGCTCTTCTACTTCTAGCTCTCCATTTTCAGGGTTAAAGGGACACTCGCGTCGCCAATGCCCCACCTGGTGACACTGATGACACTTTGTCGTTTTCTTTAAAGTGGCAAAGTCTATCCTAGGTCTCTGCCCTTCTTCATTATCTTTGTTCTGACCGTTTGGTTTTCGTCCCATCCCCTGCTTCTGCTGGCCACCCTTCCCAGCGGACTGCATTTGCACCACCATCAATTTCTCCTTTAGATTCTTGGCTTTAGAATCTATCTCGTCACTACAGTACCTCGCATAACGTAAAATCTCATCTAGTGGTTTGTTCTGCCAACAGATTAAATGTTGCTGTATCATCAAACAAATATCAGGTCTCAACCCCAAGACAAACTTTGACACAAACTGCCCTATATCTTTGGGATCCATTACATCTAGTCCACTGTATTGCTTGAATGTTTTCAATAATCTTTCATAAAACTCGTGAACTGTCTCCTTGGGTTCCTGCCTTGTTCGGTCTATTTTCACCCAATCTATATCCTGTGGTGGTACCTTATCTTTCAGCCATGCTATTACCCTTTCATACTTTCGCATGACAATCTCGGACGGTCCATTAGTCCGAACATCCCTCACTGGTTCAGTATTTGGCCATTCAACACTAGTCTTGCACGGGGTCCATAAATCAGATGGGACCACGATGTCAAACAACGTGTTCAAATCTATCCACAGTACTTTCGAGATTTTGACAAACCTCTCTACCTGTTTATACCATTCTACTGGATTGTCCCTCAACTTCGGAAATGAGTTGGTAAATGCAGCTAAGTCTCCTCTACTCCAGGGCACATGTACATAATTTCCATTTGATATTTCTCGCAAAGGGAATGCCTCCATCTGCATTACCCTTCCCTCAGGGGTCATCACATTTGTACTTCGCCTAACTGTGCCCTTTTTCGACCACCTTTCTTCCCATTTGTCCAATTCTCTCCACACTCTTATCCCTGATACCAGCTCTCTTATGTGTGTTTTTAATCCAGTAGTTCTCTTCTCATCTAGATCCTGGTCTGCGTACTGTAATCTGTGGTTACTTTGTAATGCCCTTGTCCTAGATAAATCCACGGCATACCTGTCTGCCAAATCAGTCAGTTTCTCATGAAACGCTCTAGCTTTCCTAGTAATATCCTTTGCCATGAACAATAACTCATCCTGTTCATACAATTCTATCCTTTCCAAAGGTAATGTTCCATCTATTATCTCGTCAACATCTGATTTTAAACTAGTAACATCAAGCCTTTTTGCCTTAATTTCAGCTTTCAAGACACTCAATTTAGCTCCTCCATCCGCATCTCTCCCATCCCAGCTCCGAGATCTACGTTTAGGTATTGGTGAATTATAGGGAGTCCTCCCCTGTTCCCATCTCTCTAGGTCCCATGCCTTTCCATCTTCTCGGGGTGGGTGGTGAAACACTCCTTCATGCCTCCTAGCCTCTCTCTCCCCATCCTGGCTAGTTTCACGGGATGCAGGGCAAGATGTTCCATTACTCCCTCTTTCTTCCTCATGCATCTGTGACCTCCGATCACTCGATGTATGACGTGACCTTTCACTGTTCCCTCTTTGCCAGTGCTGTACATTTTCCCCAGGTGCGTGTGAGTGATGAGTGCACCTAAACCTATCTCTGTACTCTTGCGTTCTTTGGTCTCCCTCTGTTTGCGTGAGGCGAGACACTTCCTCACACTCCATACTCCTCGTATTCTGTTCCTGCTGTTCTCTCTGATTTGTAGGACATGCATCCCCTCTATTCTCGGGACTTCGGCCTTCCCGACCCTGACTGCTTTCGCTGGCCCCACAGTGAGATACAGTCCCGTTACCCCTGCTTTCCCACTCTGGTTCCGTTCTTGTCCTGTTACTCAGGGATACTGTGGACCCGTCCCATTCCCTCAAATCAGCTCTTAATTCTGAATAGGGTCTTGGCCGCGGTCCCCTTAGATCCATTGGTCCTCTCGGACCTCCCTGTTCTGAATTGGGACCGACAGTTGTGTCTAATGGGGTATTCCATGTTACCGATCCTGGCAATTGCTTCCATGCATTTGTCACGTTATTCCTCCTTTCCATCTCGATCCTTTCTCTATCCAATTGCCTCTGTTGTTCCTCTCTATCTCTCTCAGGGTTATAGATCGAAACTATGGGTCCTATGGTAACAGGCACTTGAAGAGCATCTGGCAATCCAAAGGACTCAACCCTTTCGGTGGCTGGCGTTTTCTGCACCACAAACCTTCCCACTACACTCTGTGCTGTACTAGGTTGAGGTGTCTCCCCACCTTTGATAGGTGTCCATTCCGATATAGGGAGTGGTGTATACCCCTCTATGGCATTCCCATCTTCCCTTGCGAGCCCTCTATCTTCAATTTCCTCAACTCTCGGAGGTGGTCTATCCATTAACAATCTATTTATCAGATTGTCTTCCGACTCGCTTTCCTCATCTTCTTCCATGAGGTTTCCTCCTCCTCCTGCCACCTCCCTCATCGGATACATTTTTTCCACCTCAATAACCTGTACCCTCCAACGCTTTTCCTCCTCATCCCATTTGGAATCTCGCACTGCCCTTACCGATCGCGTCAGCCTTTGTTGACGCCTGTTCAAATTTCGGTCGTGTGCAGCCTTAATCCATGCGTTAAGGGCCTCAAACTGTGTTGGTCTAGGTGAGGGTTTCAATGAGGACATGGTTGCTTTTAGCCGATGTAACACCTCTAATTTAAACGTCCCGTACTTCGGGAACTGCATTTCCTCATTCCCTTCCGTAAGCTTATTCCAAGCCCCAATCCATAATATGGTATGCAGCCCAACATTCGTTGCCATATAATGAGCTGGCGTACCCTCCGGCGGAGCCTCTTCCCCGTAATAATGTTCACTTCGTTTACGTTTAAAAATCCCTTTCAAACACTTAAAACACTTCATGATTTCGCTCTTTCTCCGCGTTTATTTACTTCCTGATGACAATCCACCAATCTCAGCCCCGTTCACACTAACTGGCCTATCCGTACGCGACTTTCCTCCTACGTCACTCTAGCCGCCCAACCAGAGCGCGGCTCTAGCTAACGTCACACCAACCGCTCAATCACAGCGCGGCTCTAGCCGACGTCACCCGTCCCCCTTCGCAGCAGTTCCCCTCCTTTCTCAGCTCGTCTCCTCGGTCATGCACGCGTCCCATTCATACTCTGAAAAATGATTACTTCCGTCCAAGCGATCACCTTTCTTGACTGTACGCCCACAGTCTTTCTGTAGTTGTCACCTTAACTTGGCGAAATATCTTTCCGTTTACTTCCAGACAATCGCCTTCTCCGATAGGTTACTCACACACAGTAACTTTCGACCAGCGTCCGTTACTCATACACTCACTCTTACACTCCCCCTATCTTGGATCCACGGCGGTCAATGGTACCTCGTGACCTCCGTACTATGGTCGACAACTACCCTGGATGTTCGATACACCCAAAACCACTTAAGCTCTGGCCTGAACTTAAGATTTCACCAGTTCACCCGTTTACCAGGTAACCAGCTTACCAGGTTGCGCGCGCTCACAACCTTCTCTCATTCACACTACAGGCATTCAACTCCGCAAGACATTACAATACAAATACAACACAAAACACCGCAATCTGTTCACGCATGACCCTTTTTATACTCACTCTCCGATACTGCTGCTTTTCTCGCACCGTCTGCACCTTTCGGCACACGATTCTTCCGTTGCTCGTCTCTCGACGTCTAGGGGCCTTGGGGTAAACTAACCTCTCTAGATTACCTTCCTCAAGAAGATAACCATCCTCACTCTGCTACCAACTGCTAACGCGGGATTACTGGTTACTAGTTACCTTACCAAATCCCAAACTATGTCGACTGAATCGTTGGTACCTGTCATTGAGTAAAAGGTAATCTTACAATAAGTCAATCAAATTAAGAACTTACACCACTCTAAATGATCACTGACCAAATTTTAAGTTTCAAGAATTTAATATAAAGTCAAAGATAACTGAAGATACAAACTTCTCAAAATGAGATTCAGAAGATAAATCGGTATCACTATGAACATGAACTTTTTGAATAGTCTGAGTCTGAAAAACAGAATAATAAGTACAAGCTCGAAAACCATAAGGGTTGCCAAAATGGATACAAGTTGCAACCTCAAAGTCATTACAGAAAAGAAAATTAAGGTTAGTCTATCCCTACACTACACTAAGTGACATCCCTACTTAACAAGATCTTTACCCCTCTAGGTGTCAGCCGTGGTGACTTCCTAAGAAGATCACGCACTCCTCTTTGTCTCTTCTCTGATAATGGGTCTCTCCTGATCAGCCTATCTGCCTACCCATCCGCTTCCTTAGGCTCCCAAAATCATCTGCTCTGCTCTCCTCCCGGGTCTCTTTCCCTAATACCAAATCACATTTCCAAAAGAAACGCCCCTTGGGACGCCCCTCACGTGGTACATCTTTGCGCGGCAAACTCCATGATGGTACTCTTGAAGACCCTCGTTAAAGTTGACCTTGGTTCCCAGGCTTCTTCTCCAGTGCGCTGATACCCCCTGAAATTCCTGGAAACTCCTACAGGCCTGCGCCAAGCGCCACTGAACAAAGCCCCTTTCATTCTAGCTGATTAAGACCCTTGCACCTGCATACAGTCCGTCCTGCAGTGGGCCTCAAATTCCAGACTCCACCATATCTTTGAGTCATAAAACACACTCCAAGCTCTGTGCTGGACACCTCTCGACTTCTTCCTTAACGAGCACATGGTAGTTCAAACGATATGACATTATCAGTTCAGGCCTACTTGATTTACATGAAGCAGGTCCCTGCACTCTTAAAACATTAACTTGATTTAAACAACATTCTTAACTAGCATACGTTTCTAAAACAACACATCTATAAAGCATATATTTCAAACTTAGTTCGATAATACATTTGGAAGAACCACGTCAACCTTGTCTCACATTATTTTAGCAGCACGTTTAGATTTTCTGTGAATTGCCATGAGGCCTACACATTATACTGGTTTTGTAAAGTTCTATTCAACTCTAACATGATTCCTTTAACATGAGAACATGAGGTTTTCATATTCGTCCCAAACATTTCTACATTAGTCTCACACAGTTATGATTATTGTTACTCTACTTAAACATTCTATGCATTTCACCACTGAATATAAGACACTCTGTGTATTTCACTTCTAAATATAAACACTCTGGTGCAAAGTACATGTTAACTAACTACGTGCTTGTAAATATGGTACACTTATACATTTTTTCAAACTTGTGCTCTCTCAACACCATCACGCAATACAAACTTGATCTACTCATCCTCACCAGGACATGGTTTAATTACACTTCCCACACTATCTTCGATCTTCTGCTCCCCCTACCTATTCCATTTTCAGGATTGACAGGCTTGGCAAATTCGGGAGAGGTATCATAATCATATTCAGAACTTCTCTTCAATGCAGAGAACTGCCCAATATATCTTTCTCTATATTTGAATGCGTTACTTTGGAACTTCTTGGTCAGCATAGCTCCCCCAGGAGGATGCATGCCATTTACCACCCACTAGTTGACAGCTCTGCCTTACTGAGGAATTTATCGACTTTGCAAATGACCAATACTCACAAAGCAATAGATTGATCTTTCTAGGTGACTTTAATCTCCACTGGGGCATCTCAGTTGATTTGGCCGCCAACCAACTCGCCTAATTTCTTCCAGGAAATTACCTTGTGCAACATAATTCTAAACCAACACATTCCAATGGCTCTACTCTTGACCTTATCATCTCCAAAGTTAATCTGATAACAGTAGATGATCCTATATCAGTAGACTGGTATGACCATTTCCTCATATCCCTTTTCCATCCACCTTTCTCATGTTGTTACTCTGGGTTAATCCAAAAGAGACACCACATGGCTTCACAAAACAAAAAACATCAATCTGTAACTCTCTCAGCAATTCAGCTAAGATGGCACTTCCAGGCATCAGCCCCAACTCTGACATTAGCGACGTGACTGCTCAATGTCTCGCCAACCTTTCTGTCTTGATAGACAATTTAGCTCCACTTCAAAGCAAAAGGATAAGGCACATTCCCTCTGCCCCATGATTCAAAAAGTCTCTGTATGATGAAAGAAGAAATCTAAGGTACCTGGAGAGAAATTAAGACGATCAGCCTCTACTATTAATCTTTCTAATCTCTGTTATGCTAGATCATGCTACAACATGTAAGAGAACGGGTCGCACGCCGTTTTTCAAGCCCATGTTTATTGTAATTTTTTCAACCATTATTTCAATTAATGGCGTGCTCGCTGATTCGTGCCTAGCCCACTGCACGTGTACTACATAAACACAAAAGATGGCGGGGTATTGCTTTAACCCCACCACAGCGGCAACAGCCTCATTTTTAATTGTGCCAATGCTTCCATTATTTTCTGTTAATCCTTTTTCTTATGTCCTGTTTCAATCCTTTATACGCTGCGCAATCGTTTTTCTTTAGTCATCTTTCTTTTAACTCTTTATCATGCAAGTTAGCTGCCAATTTTCAAATTTTCACATGTAATGGCGGGCCATCCGAACCTCTCAACCAAAAACACGACTGAAGCCTGGTTCCATTCAAGCAGTTTATTTATCCAATGCATTTCGGACCCTTTCTGGGTCCTTCGTCAGGGAACATACTGTAAATGACAATAACACTCTTATTAGCATCCCATACTTTGCACCACGAACTCTCATGTTTTAAAAAAGGAAACATTCTTATTATGTGCTACACGTTAAACATATAAGTAAATACATCCTTCATGTTACACTTTCTCAGGTACCCTGTTTTAATCGAATGCGTCTGTTTAACATCGTTCCCTTAAATTGTTTACCCAAGAAAAACATACTAACAAAGGTTTCTGCACTCTCCCTGCAGGTCTACACGATATCCACATCGTTCTCCCTCCACGTTAACTCTCCTCATCCTCTTTCACGCACTTTTGTTCCTATTTCTATTCACAGAAACTTTGCATAACCCCGCCATCTGTCGTCTGTTCAAATGCTGTCTTACACCTTAACCACCCCCATCTTGATCACACCCGTCTTTCTTTTAAACATACCTGCTTAGCTGACAACATCTACCTTCCCTCATTGGAAACGGACGCTCTCCTTGCTAAATTATTCTCCATCCTTTTAAGCTGTGAACTCCCGCACTCGTGACTGAGACCCGCCCCTTCCTTTAAACCCACCATCCACACCTGAATAAACAATCTTACAACAACTACCTTCCCCATAATCCTTCTAGCAACGTGAATTTTACAATCGCAGTGGTGTAAAGCCACTGCAGCTAAAAATTATATCATATGTGCGATAAACAAGACTGATAAAAAACAACAAAATAAATTGATAAACAGATCTGTCCATGGTGAATTAATCAAATATCCATAGGTTACATATTTGCCACTGACTCGTTTAAAACAAACTTGCTGGGTGAACCACGATGTTCTAACTTGCATGAAGAGCTCGGTGCTTTTCTTCCCCATGCCTGTCAATGCAATTCATCTCTTCGCTGGGTGCTGACCCTTTGGGGCTGAATTTCGACAACATGTAAGAGAACGGGTCGCACGCCGTTTTTCAAGCCCATGTTTATTGTAATTTTTTCAACCATTATTTCAATTAATGGCGTGCTCGCTGATTCGTGCCTAGCCCACTGCACGTGTACTACATAAACACAAAAGATGGCGGGGTATTGCTTTAACCCCACCACAGCGGCAACAGCCTCATTTTTAATTGTGCCAATGCTTCCATTATTTTCTGTTAATCCTTTTTCTTATGTCCTGTTTCAATCCTTTATACGCTGCGCAATCGTTTTTCTTTAGTCATCTTTCTTTTAACTCTTTATCATGCAAGTTAGCTGCCAATTTTCAAATTTTCACATGTAATGGCGGGCCATCCGAACCTCTCAACCAAAAACACGACTGAAGCCTGGTTCCATTCAAGCAGTTTATTTATCCAATGCATTTCGGACCCTTTCTGGGTCCTTCGTCAGGGAACATACTGTAAATGACAATAACACTCTTATTAGCATCCCATACTTTGCACCACGAACTCTCATGTTTTAAAAAAGGAAACATTCTTATTATGTGCTACACGTTAAACATATAAGTAAATACATCCTTCATGTTACACTTTCTCAGGTACCCTGTTTTAATCGAATGCGTCTGTTTAACATCGTTCCCTTAAATTGTTTACCCAAGAAAAACATACTAACAAAGGTTTCTGCACTCTCCCTGCAGGTCTACACGATATCCACATCGTTCTCCCTCCACGTTAACTCTCCTCATCCTCTTTCACGCACTTTTGTTCCTATTTCTATTCACAGAAACTTTGCATAACCCCTCCATCTGTCGTCTGTTCAAATGCTGTCTTACACCTTAACCACCCCCATCTTGATCACACCCGTCTTTCTTTTAAACATACCTGCTTAGCTGACAACATCTACCTTCCCTCATTGGAAACGGACGCTCTCCTTGCTGAATTATTCTCCATCCTTTTAAGCTGTGAACTCCCGCACTCGTGACTGAGACCCGCCCCTTCCTTTAAACCCACCATCCACACCTGAATAAACAATCTTACAACAACTACCTTCCCCATAATCCTTCTAGCAACGTGAATTTTACAATCGCAGTGGTGTAAAGCCACTGCAGCTAAAAATTATATCATATGTGCGATAAACAAGACTGATAAAAAACAACAAAATAAATTGATAAACAGATCTGTCCATGGTGAATTAATCAAATATCCATAGGTTACATATTTGCCACTGACTCGTTTAAAACAAACTTGCTGGGTGAACCACGATGTTCTAACTTGCATGAAGAGCTCGGTGCTTTTCTTCCCCATGCCTGTCAATGCAATTCATCTCTTCGCTGGGTGCTGACCCTTTGGGGCTGAATTTCGACAACATGTAAGAGAACGGGTCGCACGCCGTTTTTCAAGCCCATGTTTATTGTAATTTTTTCAACCATTATTTCAATTAATGGCGTGCTCGCTGATTCGTGCCTAGCCCACTGCACGTGTACTACATAAACACAAAAGATGGCGGGGTATTGCTTTAACCCCACCACAGCGGCAACAGCCTTATTTTTAATTGTGCCAATGCTTCCATTATTTTCTGTTAATCCTTTTTCTTATGTCCTGTTTCAATCCTTTATACGCTGCGCAATCGTTTTTCTTTAGTCATCTTTCTTTTAACTCTTTATCATGCAAGTTAGCTGCCAATTTTCAAATTTTCACATGTAATGGCGGGCCATCCGAACCTCTCAACCAAAAACACGACTGAAGCCTGGTTCCATTCAAGCAGTTTATTTATCCAATGCATTTCGGACCCTTTCTGGGTCCTTCGTCAGGGAACATACTGTAAATGACAATAACACTCTTATTAGCATCCCATACTTTGCACCACGAACTCTCATGTTTTAAAAAAGGAAACATTCTTATTATGTGCTACACGTTAAACATATAAGTAAATACATCCTTCATGTTACACTTTCTCAGGTACCCTGTTTTAATCGAATGCGTCTGTTTAACATCGTTCCCTTAAATTGTTTACCCAAGAAAAACATACTAACAAAGGTTTCTGCACTCTCCCTGCAGGTCTACACGATATCCACATCGTTCTCCCTCCACGTTAACTCTCCTCATCCTCTTTCACGCACTTTTGTTCCTATTTCTATTCACAGAAACTTTGCATAACCCCTCCATCTGTCGTCTGTTCAAATGCTGTCTTACACCTTAACCACCCCCATCTTGATCACACCCGTCTTTCTTTTAAACATACCTGCTTAGCTGACAACATCTACCTTCCCTCATTGGAAACGGACGCTCTCCTTGCTGAATTATTCTCCATCCTTTTAAGCTGTGAACTCCCGCACTCGTGACTGAGACCCGCCCCTTCCTTTAAACCCACCATCCACACCTGAATAAACAATCTTACAACAACTACCTTCCCCATAATCCTTCTAGCAACGTGAATTTTACAATCGCAGTGGTGTAAAGCCACTGCAGCTAAAAATTATATCATATGTGCGATAAACAAGACTGATAAAAAACAACAAAATAAATTGATAAACAGATCTGTCCATGGTGAATTAATCAAATATCCATAGGTTACATATTTGCCACTGACTCGTTTAAAACAAACTTGCTGGGTGAACCACGATGTTCTAACTTGCATGAAGAGCTCGGTGCTTTTCTTCCCCATGCCTGTCAATGCAATTCATCTCTTCGCTGGGTGCTGACCCTTTGGGGCTGAATTTCGACAACATGTAAGAGAACGGGTCGCACGCCGTTTTTCAAGCCCATGTTTATTGTAATTTTTTCAACCATTATTTCAATTAATGGCGTGCTCGCTGATTCGTGCCTAGCCCACTGCACGTGTACTACATAAACACAAAAGATGGCGGGGTATTGCTTTAACCCCACCACAGCGGCAACAGCCTCATTTTTAATTGTGCCAATGCTTCCATTATTTTCTGTTAATCCTTTTTCTTATGTCCTGTTTCAATCCTTTATACGCTGCGCAATCGTTTTTCTTTAGTCATCTTTCTTTTAACTCTTTATCATGCAAGTTAGCTGCCAATTTTCAAATTTTCACATGTAATGGCGGGCCATCCGAACCTCTCAACCAAAAACACGACTGAAGCCTGGTTCCATTCAAGCAGTTTATTTATCCAATGCATTTCGGACCCTTTCTGGGTCCTTCGTCAGGGAACATACTGTAAATGACAATAACACTCTTATTAGCATCCCATACTTTGCACCACGAACTCTCATGTTTTAAAAAAGGAAACATTCTTATTATGTGCTACACGTTAAACATATAAGTAAATACATCCTTCATGTTACACTTTCTCAGGTACCCTGTTTTAATCGAATGCGTCTGTTTAACATCGTTCCCTTAAATTGTTTACCCAAGAAAAACATACTAACAAAGGTTTCTGCACCACTGCGATTGTAAAATTCACGTTGCTAGAAGGATTATGGGGAAGGTAGTTGTTGTAAGATTGTTTATTCAGGTGTGGATGGTGGGTTTAAAGGAAGGGGCGGGTCTCAGTCACGAGTGCGGGAGTTCACAGCTTAAAAGGATGGAGAATAATTTAGCAAGGAGAGCGTCCGTTTCCAATGAGGGAAGGTAGATGTTGACAGCTAAGCAGGTATGTTTAAAAGAAAGACGGGTGTGATCAAGATGGGGGTGGTTAAGGTGTAAGACAGCATTTGAACAGACGACAGATGGTGGGGTTATGCAAAGTTTCTGTGAATAGAAATAGGAACAAAAGTGCGTGAAAGAGGATGAGGAGAGTTAACGTGGAGGGAGAACGATGTGGATATCGTGTAGACCTGCAGGGAGAGTGCAGAAACCTTTGTTAGTATGTTTTTCTTGGGTAAACAATTTAAGGGAACGATGTTAAACAGACGCATTCGATTAAAACAGGGTACCTGAGAAAGTGTAACATGAAGGATGTATTTACTTATATGTTTAACGTGTAGCACATAATAAGAATGTTTCCTTTTTTAAAACATGAGAGTTCGTGGTGCAAAGTATGGGATGCTAATAAGAGTGTTATTGTCATTTACAGTATGTTCCCTGACGAAGGACCCAGAAAGGGTCCGAAATGCATTGGATAAATAAACTGCTTGAATGGAACCAGGCTTCAGTCGTGTTTTTGGTTGAGAGGTTCGGATGGCCCGCCATTACATGTGAAAATTTGAAAATTGGCAGCTAACTTGCATGATAAAGAGTTAAAAGAAAGATGACTAAAGAAAAACGATTGCGCAGCGTATAAAGGATTGAAACAGGACATAAGAAAAAGGATTAACAGAAAATAATGGAAGCATTGGCACAATTAAAAATGAGGCTGTTGCCGCTGTGGTGGGGTTAAAGCAATACCCCGCCATCTTTTGTGTTTATGTAGTACACGTGCAGTGGGCTAGGCACGAATCAGCGAGCACGCCATTAATTGAAATAATGGTTGAAAAAATTACAATAAACATGGGCTTGAAAAACGGCGTGCGACCCGTTCTCTTACATGTTGTCGAAATTCAGCCCCAAAGGGTCAGCACCCAGCGAAGAGATGAATTGCATTGACAGGCATGGGGAAGAAAAGCACCGAGCTCTTCATGCAAGTTAGAACATCGTGGTTCACCCAGCAAGTTTGTTTTAAACGAGTCAGTGGCAAATATGTAACCTATGGATATTTGATTAATTCACCATGGACAGATCTGTTTATCAATTTATTTTGTTGTTTTTTATCAGTCTTGTTTATCGCACATATGATATAATTTTTAGCTGCAGTGGCTTTACACCACTGCGATTGTAAAATTCACGTTGCTAGAAGGATTATGGGGAAGGTAGTTGTTGTAAGATTGTTTATTCAGGTGTGGATGGTGGGTTTAAAGGAAGGGGCGGGTCTCAGTCACGAGTGCGGGAGTTCACAGCTTAAAAGGATGGAGAATAATTTAGCAAGGAGAGCGTCCGTTTCCAATGAGGGAAGGTAGATGTTGTCAGCTAAGCAGGTATGTTTAAAAGAAAGACGGGTGTGATCAAGATGGGGGTGGTTAAGGTGTAAGACAGCATTTGAACAGACGACAGATGGTGGGGTTATGCAAAGTTTCTGTGAATAGAAATAGGAACAAAAGTGCGTGAAAGAGGATGAGGAGAGTTAACGTGGAGGGAGAACGATGTGGATATCATGTAGACCTGCAGGGAGAGTGCAGAAACCTTTGTTAGTATGTTTTTCTTGGGTAAACAATTTAAGGGAACGATGTTAAACAGACGCATTCGATTAAAACAGGGTACCTGAGAAAGTGTAACATGAAGGATGTATTTACTTATATGTTTAACGTTTAGCACATAATAAGAATGTTTCCTTTTTTAAAACATGATAGTTCGTGGTGCAAAGTATGGGATGCTAATAAGAGTGTTATTGTCATTTACAGTATGTTCCCTGACGAAGGACCCAGAAAGGGTCCGAAATGCATTGGATAAATAAACTGCTTGAATGGAACCAGGCTTCAGTCGTGTTTTTGGTTGAGAGGTTCGGATGGCCCGCCATTACATGTGAAAATTTGAAAATTGGCAGCTAACTTGCATGATAAAGAGTTAAAAGAAAGATGACTAAAGAAAAACGATTGCGCAGCGTATAAAGGATTGAAACAGGACATAAGAAAAAGGATTAACAGAAAATAATGGAAGCATTGGCACAATTAAAAATGAGGCTGTTGCCGCTGTGGTGGGGTTAAAGCAATACCCCGCCATCTTTTGTGTTTATGTAGTACACGTGCAGTGGGCTAGGCACGAATCAGCGAGCACGCCATTAATTGAAATAATGGTTGAAAGAATTACAATAAACATGGGCTTGAAAAACGGCGTGCGACCCGTTCTCTTACATGTTGTCGAAATTCAGCCCCAAAGGGTCAGCACCCAGCGAAGAGATGAATTGCATTGACAGGCATGGGGAAGAAAAGCACCGAGCTCTTCATGCAAGTTAGAACATCGTGGTTCACCCAGCAAGTTTGTTTTAAACGAGTCAGTGGCAAATATGTAACCTATGGATATTTGATTAATTCACCATGGACAGATCTGTTTATCAATTTATTTTGTTGTTTTTTATCAGTCTTGTTTATCGCACATATGATATAATTTTTAGCTGCAGTGGCTTTACACCACTGCGATTGTAAAATTCACGTTGCTAGAAGGATTATGGGGAAGGTAGTTGTTGTAAGATTGTTTATTCAGGTGTGGATGGTGGGTTTAAAGGAAGGGGCGGGTCTCAGTCACGAGTGCGGGAGTTCACAGCTTAAAAGGATGGAGAATAATTTAGCAAGGAGAGCGTCCGTTTCCAATGAGGGAAGGTAGATGTTGTCAGCTAAGCAGGTATGTTTAAAAGAAAGACGGGTGTGATCAAGATGGGGGTGGTTAAGGTGTAAGACAGCATTTGAACAGACGACAGATGGTGGGGTTATGCAAAGTTTCTGTGAATAGAAATAGGAACAAAAGTGCGTGAAAGAGGATGAGGAGAGTTAACGTGGAGGGAGAACGATGTGGATATCGTGTAGACCTGCAGGGAGAGTGCAGAAACCTTTGTTAGTATGTTTTTCTTGGGTAAACAATTTAAGGGAACGATGTTAAACAGACGCATTCGATTAAAACAGGGTACCTGAGAAAGTGTAACATGAAGGATGTATTTACTTATATGTTTAACGTGTAGCACATAATAAGAATGTTTCCTTTTTTAAAACATGAGAGTTCGTGGTGCAAAGTATGGGATGCTAATAAGAGTGTTATTGTCATTTACAGTATGTTCCCTGACGAAGGACCCAGAAAGGGTCCGAAATGCATTGGATAAATAAACTGCTTGAATGGAACCAGGCTTCAGTCGTGTTTTTGGTTGAGAGGTTCGGATGGCCCGCCATTACATGTGAAAATTTGAAAATTGGCAGCTAACTTGCATGATAAAGAGTTAAAAGAAAGATGACTAAAGAAAAACGATTGCGCAGCGTATAAAGGATTGAAACAGGACATAAGAAAAAGGATTAACAGAAAATAATGGAAGCATTGGCACAATTAAAAATGAGGCTGTTGCCGCTGTGGTGGGGTTAAAGCAATACCCCGCCATCTTTTGTGTTTATGCTAGATCATGCTACCACAAACACATTCTCTGCAAAACATCAAATTACTTCAGAACCCTCCTTGACCCTCCTCTGCCATGAACAGACCTGCCAAGAACAGACCTAAGAAACCTTTTGACTTAATCAGAACTACCACTCATACCCCCTCCTCATCTAACATCAAATTTGTAGACCCTACAAAGAAAGCAGAAGAATTTCTTCAATTCTTTGATACAAAAGATAATTCGCTCCTTTACCATATTTTGCATCCAACTCCACATGAATAATGCAAATCCAAAGGCTCTTGGCACAGTTTTGACGGCATCACCTCTGACATCCTCCTCAAGAACATTTAAACAAAACTCTCAAACCCCTCTCAAGACCCTGTCCCAAGCGACCTCTCAATATACCTTTACACCCACACATTCCCCTTTTGGTCTTATCTGATTAACCTATTTCTCAGCCAAGGTTCCTTTCCTGATGTCCTAAAAATGGGTCAGGTGACCCTACTACTAGAGAAACCGTTCGCCGATATGAACGACCATAATAACTTCCGCCCTATCACCAACCTCCCTTTCCTTGCTAAAACCACTGAAAGATATGTAACGGAGCAACTCACCCAGCACATCAAGGACGATAACCTTTTTGATGAATTTCAATCTGGCTTCAATCAATGCTGCAGCACAGAAATATCGCTGCTACATGTTATTGACGATGCCCTCAGTAAGCTCTTGCCTCTTGATCCTGCTTGACCTCTCTGCAGCCTTTGACACTGTAAACCATTACAAACTTTTCAACACTCTAAAACATCAAATGGATTTTGAAGGCATGCGTAGTTCTTAAATGGTCTGAATCATACCTCATGGGCAGATCTCAGATGATCAATTGAGAACTGTCTCTCCACATCAAAGGCTGTTGACCATGGTGTCCCTCAAGGGTCTAGCCTTGCTCTAGCCTTGCTCCCACCCTTTTCAATCTCTACATGAAACCTCTAGGAGAACTACTACAAATGTCTGGGATCCCTTATCACCCGTTCGCTGACAACACCCAGCACTACCTCAAGGTGTCCTCCGCACGTGACGTTTCACTCCTCGCCACCACCCTCAACTCTATCCAAGAATGGATGACATCTAAACACCTAAAACTAAAACCTTTGAAAAATGAGTTCTTTCTTATCACCCCTGTTCCCTCAATGGTGATACCTTTTATAAGCTGTCTTTTCTCTTACAGGTTGGATTATTGGTGCCTGTACCGAAGAAGGTATAGTTGACACATCATATATATTTTGTTTGGATACCCATATTTACACACATCATGATTCCCAATCAGGCGTAGGTTGGGTGTCACATTCTGGTCCTAACGAATTGCCTATGATCTGGTTGGCCCGGGAAAGGCAAGAAACATGTGGACCCTGATTCACATTACTTGAGATGTCAAGGTTCATTAGTACCCAGGACAACCACCATTTGTTTTTGCACTTGTCAAGGGGACCAATGTATCAAACCTCATCATCACAGCATCTTACTTTAAAGATTCCTAGAAAAGAGTCCCCACGAGTGGTACGTTGAGCATTGAAGCATCAGCTCAAAGCAGAGCTACCCGATGGTGAATATGGCACCCTTCTGGGTGTATGAGGCCTATTGCTTTTGATTAATTGGATACCCCGATCCAATTAAGTAGCAGTTTTCCGACCGACAGCTTCACTCACATCTTTCCTTCTTTGATAAGGGACAGCACACGTTTGTGGTTTTGTTACATTTAAGGAGCATGTGTGCTAGACCTGATAATTAACTCTGTGTCTCTTCCTATTCTTAAGAGAAAATATTCTACACAAAGTTCCCCCCACTGATGGAAGAAACTGTGTGCCACCTTGGGATATAACCAGTGATCCACCAGAAAACTCCTTTTTAGTTCATCCATTCTGGAGTTCCGGGACTGCAAAATATAGCTAGCCACCTCAAAAGGCGCAAAACTTCCTGGCGCAGGAAACACGACTCCACACAGCTCTGCTTGTTGCAGTTCCACACAGCTGTGGTATTGTTAATGAGAACCTGCACCAGCCTTAACTTGATGGATGACAGGAAGGCCAATCTCCCTCAGGTGACACCCACCCTCAACCCAGTAGCAATGCGTCAGTCACCACTGTTACCTCCAGGTGGGGACTGGAGAGTTGTCTGCTGCAGGAAAAACTGTGGTCTTTAAACCAGCACTGGATTTTTTTAGCTGTTTTCTCTGAGGTCTGGATGGTGTCAGAAAGGTGGCTTTGGCACTGAGCCCACAGGGGCTTCAGATTCCACTGTAGGACTTACATGTTATGTTATGTTATGTTAAAAATGCTCTTTTATAGCGCGCGGCTACTCCTAGGAGTGTCCCGGCGCTTTGACAAAGAGCCCTCAATCTGAAAGAAACATAACACTACAGAAACAGAAAAAAGCAGAAAGACAATTACTGTGTAAAAAGCCAAGTTTTTAATCCTTTCCTAAAAGAGAGCAGGTCCTCGGCTTTCCTGAGCAAGACAGGCATGTCATTCCAGCCTTGAGACGCTAAAAAGCGAAAAGAGCGTCCTCCGATTCTAGCCCGACAGATGGAAGGAATCAGGGCTTTGAATAAAGTTGCGGAGCGTAGCGTCCTACTAGGCACATAGAAAGCCAAGCGCTTCTGTAGATATTTGGGGCCAATCCGATGAAGGGCCTTGAAGGCAAAGGTAAGCGCCTTAAAGACAATCCTCTTAGCGACTGGGAGCCAGTGCAGTTTTTTTAGCAACTCTGTGGCTCCGGCCCTGCGCTGGAGACCAAAAATGGCTCTAGCCGCAGAATTTTGCACAATCTGCAGTCGCGTCAAAAGATATTTTGGAAGGCCAAGATAGAGAACATTCGCGTAATCCAAACGCGAGCCTATCAAGGCCTGCACAATGATCTTTCTGTGCTTCAGCGACAACAGCGGAAGGAATTTCCGTAACATTTTCAAGAGGCCGAAGCATTTGCCGGTCAGCCCGATGATCTGAGGGCCAAAAGTAAGGCCATCATCAATTACAAAGCCCAGATTTTTAGCTTTGGAAGAGGCAGCATCCGGCGGAGACATATCTGAAGGCCTCCAGGCCTTCCAGCCAGGATCAGGTGGACATCCCAAAAAAAGCAATTCCGATTTATCGGGGTTGCATTTTAGGCTGTGTCGCTGGAACCAGGTAAAGACGGCTCCCAGACAGTCTCTAATCCGTGGGCCATCAAAATCCTTACCCTTTTCGGAGGTAAAGAGCAGCTGGGTGTCATCAGCATAGGTTATGATCTGGGCACCATAAGATTCCGCACCCGCCGCCAGAGGGGCCATATAGATGTTGAAAAGCGCAGGGCTTAGAATAGAGCCCTGCAGCACCCCCACCTCCAGCGGCGGCATTTCCGCGGAAAACGGAGGTGCCCAGACCACTTGCCGGCGGCCGGTCAGGAATGACTTAAACCAGTTCAACACCGTCCCACGAAAACCGATCTCCTGGAGTCTTAGAAGGAGACCTTCATGGGGGACGGTGTCAAAAGCCGCAGACAAATCCAGCATAACCAAAAACATGTGCCATCTGATGTTGTTTACATGGGGGTTGCACAAGGCTAAAAGGCTAAGAAGCCTCTGAGCCACCCTCACCTGGACCCTGGAGTGAGTCTGTAACATCAGGATCATGGCCCAAGTTCCCTGGACTCATCACTGTGAAGGGAAAGTCCTGAAATGTATCCAGGATTAATGCAATTATTGGAAGCCTCTGAGACGATATGCAGTGGGACTCCAGCTTGTTTATGGTGAAACCTAACAATGTCAAAAGGTCCCAATCTTCCATAGGTGGTCCAAAACTGACTGTGGTGAGCAGCCAGTTATCAATGTATGGAAATACAGCAATGCCAGAACTCTGAAGATGGACAACGATCACCACCATAACGTTTGTAAACACCCAGGGGAGTCGGTGAGGCTGAAAGGGAGCAAAGCAAACTCAATCAATCAATCACTGTTTTGTAGAAGTGACTACTCACCCGTAAGGGTCTCAAGGCGCTGTGGGGGAGTCCAGCTGTTTAGTCGAAGAGCCAGGTCTTGAGGTCCTTCCTGAACTGAGGCAGAGATGGCGATTGCCTGACACACTCTAAAGAAGGGTTTTTAGTGGTCAGGGAAATTTCTAGGCGCTCTACTTAATAGACGCAGAAGTCTGAAGGAATACAAGATCAGTATGGTGCAACTAGGCGAGGGGATAAGCCCTATAACCCCCCAATTAAGTGTGGGTTAAACCTCACAATACGACATAAATCACTGACCTAGGCACACATAATATTAAGTAAGCAGTATGTCAGTATAAACATGAACTACAATATAATAGCCAACAGATGAGAAAAATATCTTCTGAAGTGTTGAGAAATGTTCAGTCTTTTAATTTTCATTTGAGAGCCAAAGACCAGAAGAAAACCAGCGACACGAGTTCCGTCGCATGTGGAAAAATTATTTCTGCGACTTCCTCAGGGCTGTATAAAGAAGATTAATATTTTGGTCATCGCTCAGCCCGTGATAATTCCAACCCGGCTAGGCTTAAAACAATCGAGTGAGCTTTGGTTGTCCTACAGATGTGCGGTAAATAAGAACATCCGGCACGTAATGACTTAGCATTCGATCGGGTCACTGATATTAATACGGTCACGAATATATAAACCGTCAGTGTAGGCGAGCAGGGTACTGAGAGGAAAGGTGGAAGTCTGACTCTGTGTTTGGCCAGTGAGGAAGGAGCGGATCCAGTCGAAGGCTTTGTCACAGATGCCGGTGTTGTGAAGTCTAGCACAGCGTCAAAAGCGACTGAGAAGTCCAGGAGGATGAGGGCTGTGGTTTTGCCTCTGTTGAGGAGGCTGCGAATTTTGTCTGTTGCAGCAAGGAGATTGGTCTCAGTGATGTGGTTGCTTCTGAATACCAATTGGGAGAGGTCCAGGATGTTGTTTGATTCAATGAACTCAGAGATTTGGGTGTTGATGGCCTTCCCGATGACTTTGGCTGGTAAGGGGAGAAGGGAGATGGGTCTGTAGTTCTTGGGGTTCATTGGATCGGCAGATGGTTTCTTTAGCAGGGGGTGGATCTCGTGTGTTTCCAGTCTTCAGGGAAGGTGGATTATTCGATGGAGCACTTGATTGTGCAGCAGAGTTCGGGTGCAGTGGAGGCGCTGGCTCTATTGACTATGTGGTGGGTACAGGAATCCACGGGGGCTCCAGAGTAGGTGCTCTTCATAAACTTGAAGGTTTTGTCGATGGTGAGAGTGGTCCAGTTGAGTAGGTCTGCTGGAGTCTTGGTCCGTTTGGTGGGGTAGTTTTGCTTGGGGTCAGTGGGTTTTGGTTAGTAAACCTGTCATAGATCGCCTTGATATTTGTCGTCTCCGTGCCAGGTTTGGGGAACTCTTTGACCATGGGGAAGAGAAGTTTGCTGTTGCTTGCATTAGTGTTTATGCATTCTTGTATGGCTGTTTTCTTAGTTGATTTGATGAGGTGGTGGTGTTCAGTGACTGCAGTTTTGAAGGCTGCGTGGTCTGCAGAGGTCTTGCTGCTTCTCCATCTTTTTTCAAGCTATCTGCAGGTGCACCTGGACTCTTGGAGGGTGGGAGAGAACTAGCTGGCTTTCTTTTTTTAAACATGTTTTTATTGGTTTTACAACGTGTACAAAAACAGCGGTTTCCATATATAGAAGGATCCACAAGATACTTTCCATGACAAATTCGGACATGACATATTCAATGCACAGTTTCATTTTGTATATACTTAGAACATTAAAATAAATCAACTCCAAACCCACCCTGTTAACCTTCCCCAGGTTCATCATCCTCAGAGTCATCTAGGTCTACATCAGCAATAGGTTTGCATATATCCCCTCTATAAGTGTTCCAGGCCAACCACACCTTGGTCCATTTCCCAGGGCATTTCCTGCTTACATAGACCGCTCTTTCTGTGATCATTGTGGCATCCATGTCTCTACACCAAGACTCTAACAGTGGTCGGTCAGCCGCCCCCCATTTTTGTGCAATGTTACGTTTAGCGATCATGAAGCCTAGCGTCGCCCAAATTTGACCATGTCTCGTCAGATCATTTGGTTCCCATATGTTGAGGAGGCATTGATGGAGCGAGATTCAGAAATGTTTTTCATTTCAACTCGTGAAGTCACACTTCCATAATAATTTAATTAATTATGCTAACAATTTGTGCTGTGTGTGTATTAATTCAACCTAGTTTAAAGTTGCATACACAAAAGACACGTGGGAAACTAACATGTGTGCTCATAAATGTGCATTATGTTGCATTCTCATGTTTGTGGAAATAATAAATTAATTTTGTCTATTGTTGTGTCATTACTAATAGCGGCTGATTTAAAGAATAGCATGTGCTTATTTTGCCTTTTGTCTATGTGGTGTCACTCTATTCTTACAGGTGCATAAAGAATCCTGCTGGATTAAATGAAGAATGGTAGATATAAAATGCTGCTTTATTTGTGCTTTACAGTTAGGTAATTTAGACTAATGGGTTAATCATTAGCAATGGAGGGTGGCAACAGAACAAACTGTATTTCTTTCATTAATTACTCTTTTGTGTTTGTTTATATAATAGTTTTACAAATGAAGCTTAGAGATGGCTGCAGAAAAATAGTGCACTTTTAAAAGTGCCGCAAGAGAGGTGGCGCAGAAAAATGACGCTTTCTGAAAAGAGGCCTATCGATGAAAATGGCACAAGAGAAAATAATTCTGAAAAGGATGGAAAAAGCCTCTGAGCTTTTATTTTGAAAGGTTTTGGAAAGAACTGCTAAAAGTGACTCTGTGGAGAAATTTTGCTAACGTGTCACGGGAGCTCAGAGCGGACAGGCTCAAGGTTGGAAGGAAGAGACGTGATAGATTTGCATTGCTTGAACTCCTTTCGCTACAAATTGTAGTAGCCTGAGGAAATGCTGCCAAGATTTCTACATGAACAATGAACAAGTGGTTAAGCCCGGACATGTGGGAAGGAGATGTCACAATTTACTGTGGCACGAGGTGGCTCAGCCAATGGAGAGCTAGAATTCGTCTGCTGGAATGTGAAAAATAGTTAGCTCAGCATAGTTTTAGGGTATAAGAATCAGCTCAGAGAGCAGACATTTGGCTTACGCTCGAGATTCCTGAGGGACGTGATATGCTGATGGACTACATTCGTAAGGAAAGGAGTTTTTATTATATGCTTTATTTCTAGGTGATGAGGCTAGAGACAGAGAGATAGTTAGGATTTGGAAATGTTTAATTTTACTTATTTCTGCTAATGAATAATAATTCTTGATTTATGCTCTTTTTATTAATTCTGAATAAACCTCTCTTTATGACTTTTTCTAATGCCTGTTTAATAAAATTCCAAAACCTGAATTTTTCCAGATATGTTTAAAGAAACTTTCTAAAATGACAAGCTGGTCTTGATTATTGTAGATAGTTTTAAACAACATATTTAGATCTTATCGCCTCATGATTCAGTCGCTCTATTGTTGATATGGGCCTAGTGTTGTAGTGTAAGTTTGGTGGTAGTAGATAGAGTCATTTATGCAAAACTTTGGTGAGAGCGCTGGATCAATTCCTTGGTAGCCATCGGACGGTTATATGTTGTTTATATGTTGTTTTTGACATACATGTTACATGCATGATACATATATGTTGGTATATTCATAGGATAAAAATATAACATATGTTGAGTTAGTCAGTTTGTTTAATGTAAGGGTTTTTTCCAGCAGTGTGAAAATTCCCAGGTTAGCCATGGCTAGAGATGTGTAATGCTGTGATCAGGACGCTGATATGTAAGCAGGTTACACAAGCACATTTGTTCTGCTTCAGAAGGTGATATCGCCGTGTATCATCGTGTTGTCGCCGTGCAACACATGTTAGGGCTAGGTGTGAATGTATGCATAGTGAGGATTATCTAAGAAATTTGAGCAGCATGAGAATAGGGACAATGAGCCTGTTGTAAAACTCACTGTGATAAGAGTAATAGTATATATTCAAGCTTGAGTGAAGGGTAAGATAACGCCGGTGCATGATTATCTATAAACAGGTGAGAGTCCTGTACGGATAACGTGTTTAATATCTATAAACAGGTGAGAGTCCTGTACGGATAACGTCGCTTATTTTACTAACGGTGCATGATTATCTATAAACAGGTGAGAGTCCTGTAGGGATAACATGTATGCATGATTTTAGGGTTTTCTGTTTGAAAGTGCGTAATTGTTTTGTAATGGTGTTCAAGTTAAACTTTGAATTGTCACTTGGTTGTGCATTCTGAGGGAAATGAGTTCATTATTACCTGTTAGAAGGGTAGAGTAAGAATTGCTCTACTAGCAATTGAAATTATTCTATGAGAATAGCGCCGACTATTCCAAGCTAAGAATACTTGAATGAATGTAAAACTATCCTATTTAGAGAAGCAGGCAGATGAGTCCGTTTTATGTAATTACTAAAATGTACCAAAAGTAATTTTAAGGTACTTAGAAACGTTTAAGATAAAGTCTGTGCTAATCAAAGACTTTATAAGATGTTGCGCACTGTTTAAATACTCTAAAAAGTATTGCGTGCTATTTAAATCAATTTAAAAGTAACTCGATCGAAAATTGTGAAGGAGGGGCTGTTTTAGAGAGCGAGAGCGTGTGGGGAGAGCCTGAAACCGCAGCAGCTGTCTGCGTCAGAACTGCAGCGCTCGGATTGGCTAGAGCGTCTGGTTTGTCATAGAAAAGCTGCCCCCTGATTGGCTGAGGCGTCGTTATGCAATAACTAGCTAAGCCTCCACTTTTGTTCCCTTCATTTCAATTATACTGTTAAATCAAAAACTGATGCGTTAAACAAGCGCGCTGCATAAAGAATAAAAACAGCTGTCAAACACCCAACACGTCACAATAAAGTCGCACTCCGATTAATTAAAGTGTCTGGAGTGTCTCGGCAAAGGCTCGCTCTGATTGGCTAAGACGTCAGGAGTGTCCGAGCAAAGCCGCGCTCTGATTGGGCTGGAGTGTCGAGCTATAATTCAATGAAAAGCATTTCAAATTGTTAAAAAGTAGTTGCACGTTAATGGTTGATAAGCGTCACCACAGATCTTCAAATTGTTTATAAAATAAATTGTCCCTGATTTAATTTCCTCCTTGGATTGGGATATTGTTAAAAACGAAGCGTGTTACATGAGCGCGAGGAAACATAGACTGTGGTGCAAGCGTTTCCCTCGCTACAATAGCACTGTTGTTTAGAAGAGGAGTGTTAAGGCTGATGCGTGTGGCAAGTAAATTGTACAAAAAGCACAATTTGTTCGGGAGGGACTGTTTGTGGAATAAAAGCGCTAGAGGAGAACTGAAAAGCACAGCAGCTGTGTGAGCCGCCGCGCTCTCACTGGTAATAATATCGCAGCTTCATAACTAGGCTGTGCCCTGATTGGTTAAAGTGCCGTCGCGTCATAACAGAGCAATGCTGTGATTGGCTGACAGCGTTTTAATGTTTAAAAGTGGTTGTCCGTAATATAGATACTTTACAAGTGCCCCAAAGTTTAGTAAATATTAAAGAACAAATGATGAGCTAACACACTCCATATGCGCATTGTATTTCAGTCTCAAGGTGTTTTGGAGAGAGACTGTTTGAAGCGCGGGGTGAGAGAGAGTTAGAGCGACAGCGGCCGTGTGTGTGAAAGCCGCCGCGCTCTGATTGAGTAAAACACCCGGCGCGTCATCGTAGAGTAGCTCTCTGATTGGCTAGAGCTGCCTTGTTATGAAAAAATTTTCCCGTTCAATTTTCATTCATTGTTATAGTTATAATTATTTCAGCTGATACATTTAGAGTCAGCCAGCTGATGAAGTGGTGACGACTCATGTGCATTCACTCTGCTTGCCGAGTAAATCATAATAAATACAATTTACCGCTTTAAATTTCCTTTTTGCCGAGTTGTTTTAATTTGTCTGTCACTGTTAATATGTGACAGGTGTTGCGCGCATTTGTACAGGAGGGGCTGAACGCGAGGGGAAAGGATTGTAACAAAAACGGAGTTGTGGGTGAAGGAACCGCCTTTCTATTGGCTCAGGTCCTAACTTGTCATAGAAAAGCTGCGCACCCATTAGCTGGTGACGCGCAGTGTTACTAGAGAAGCCGCGACCTTATTGGTTAAGGCTTTGTAAACTTTATAATAAATATTTTAATGTTTATTTGTTTTTAATTGATTAATACTGACTTGGTATTGGTAGCAAATGCTTTATATGCATTGCGTTACAGCTTACTGCAGCTTTCCCAAGCTAACTGACAGACAGGTTCACGTTACAGTCGTGCTTTGAAACAACTGTAAGCTGATTGGTGGATGACATCGTAGCGTCATAGGGGAGCCGCGACCGGATTGGTTGAGGCTCGAGTGAGCACTTTTATTGGCTGTGCGCTTTGTTTTAGTATTTGAGAATGCCGAGGAATTACTTGCCGAGGAATTACATTAACTAAGAGAAATTTAAACACTGTGATTGCGCTAAAATTAGAATAAAGTTTGGCAAAGCATTATAGAGGTTGGTTTCCATGGTTAGTGCTAATGAGCAAAGGAGGGCTGCAAAAAAAACGAGTAGCCAGTAACAACTAAATGCAACAACAGTATTGGCTGTAATTGAAATAAAAGATTTAAAGATTTTATAAAGGGTGTGTGGAATGGAATGGATCACCTCCTTCCTCAACGGAAGAACACAGAGAGTCCGCCTACCACCGTACAAGTCAGAGGCCACCGAAGTCATCTGCGGCGTCCCTCAAGGATCCTCGCTGAGCCCCACCCTCTTCAATGTCTACATGAGCCCCCTCGCGGCCATCGCACGCCAACACAACCTCAACATAATCTCCTACTCCGACGACACCCAGCTGATCCTCTCCCTGACCAACGACCCCGCCGCCGCCAGAGCCAACCTGCACGAAGGGATGAGAGATGTAGCCGAATGGATGACGACCAGCCGCCTGAAACTGAACTCAGACAAGACGGAGGTCCTCATCCTGGGCTCCTCGCCCTCCGCCTGGGACGACTCCTGGTGGCCCCCCGCCCTGGGCACCGCACCCAAACCGACGGACCACGCACGCAACCTGGGCTTCATCCTGGACTCCTCCCTCTCCATGACCAGACAAGTCAACGCCGTCTCCTCGTCATGCTTCAACATCCTACGCATGCTACGGAAGATCTTCTGGTGGATCCCCACCGAGACCAGGAAGACTGTCACCCAGGCCCTCGTCACTAGCCGACTGGACTTCGGCAACGCCCTCTATGCCGGAACCACCGCCAAGCTCCAGAAGAGACTCCAGCGGATCTAGAACGCCTCAGCCAGACTCATCCTCGACATCCCACGAAACAGCCACATCTCCGGACATCTGAGAGACCTGCACTGGCTCCCCGTCAACAAAAGAATCACCTTCCGTCTCCTCACCCACGCGCACAAAGCCCTACACGACCAAGGCCCGAGCTACCTCAACAACCGAATCAACTTCTACACTCCCAAGCGCCACCTCAGATCAACCAGCCACGCCCTCGCCGCCGTCCCCCGCATCCGAAGAGCGACAACAGGAGGAAGGTCCTTCTCCTACCTGGCCGCCAAGACCTGGAACTCACTCCCGACCGACCTGCGCCTGACCCAAGACCACCTCTCCTTCAGGAAGAAGCTCAAGACCTGGCTGTTCGAGCAGTAACGGCACCCCCCCCCCACCTAGCGCCTTGAGACCCTACGGGTGAGTAGTGCGCTCTATAAATGACTTGATTGATTGATTGATTGGGTCAGAAGAAAGTAGATTTGAGCTAAAATTATTGATAAAGGAGTCTAAAGGTTTTTACAGCCAAATATTTTATTTAAATTAAAAGCAATCAGATCAGGTTTTCTTTTTCCACAGCTGTTGATGCAGAAAAGGTGTGTAAGTGCAAATACATACATTTTAAAAATAGCTAATGACATTTAAGTGTTTTGTTGTTGCAAAATAAATATTTTATATTGCTGTTTTTGCAAATTAATGTTTTTCTTTCCAGGTTTATTTAAATTAGTGATGCAGGTAAATTAGGAGGAATATAAAATTGACCAAATTATAAGATTTTTCTACATCTGATAGTGTTAAATTAATTAATTAATTAATCAGCAAACGCTGTAAGGCAAAATTAGAGAGTGCATTTACCAAATTATCTAAAGAAAAAGAAAAATGACTTCCTGGTATAAGAAAATGAAAAAGGTTGTTGCTAAATGTGAGAGCAAATTAAAATTCCCAAAATTACCGAAAATAAATAATAAACATGTCAGAGTAGAAAATATTGATCAGTGTAAAATTGATGTTGTAACTATTGATCAGAACAGGAATTCAAGAAGACCCCCAGAACAGATTAATATAACGCCAAAAGTCTCAGATCAGATTGATAGAGTGCCAGCTCAGACTTCTACTAAAAATGATTTAAAACAGTCAATGAATAATATGGAAACAGTGACAGTCCCTGTGCTTGGAAAAGATGAAGCTAGTCCCACAGCTTTAACGGTTCCATTTAATTCTGAAATTCAAAAATTTACTGAAAAACTTAATTCTATTGTACTTAAAATTGAACTGGTAATGATTACAAATCAGCAAGAAAGAGTGATGACTCCAGTTCTAGCTAGTGAGAAGTCTGACATTGATCTGATTGAATTGACACAGCTTGATGAGTCAAAATTATGGTCAAATGAAAAGGAGATTGAATTAAATGAGCTAAATGAACAGCTACAAATACAGCGACAGGTAATGATTCAACAGATTGAGATGGCTTCACTGCCATTGCAAAATTTTGTTAATGAGCATACAGATAATACAGATACAAAATTAAATAAAGAACAGGAAAACAGTCCACAAGGAATAAATGTACTTCCAATATCTTGGAATGAATCTGATAATCTTTTGAGTGAAAGAATCCAAGTAACAGATGAAATTGATCAACAGATTAAAACATTGACTTCTACAAGTTCACTTATCAGAAATGCAAATTTAATTAAAGAATTGATTGATAACATTCAGTTGGCAGAAGGGATTGCTGTCATGAAAGGTACAGCATACAAAAAGAATGATGAACATGCTTTGAGCTCACTAATACTAACATCTATAGTTGAAACTTGGCAGGGAGTCAAAGATTTTCAAGATGAAGCAACTCATGAGGAGAAAAACACATGGTTAAGAGCAGATTATAGACAGCGAGATGAGGATGAGATTTGGACACATAAAGATGGCAGAGTAGTTTTACTAAATAGCATGATAACTGAAATGGACAGAATGTACCATAGAATTGTGAATTTTATTTTCCAAGAGTGTCTGACTTGCCAGCAAATGAACACAATTAAGAGAACAGTTGTGGCATTGGGAACAGAAAGACAGGAGAGGGATTCATTCACCAGATTACAAATGGTTTTCATTGAGATGGCACTGCATAACATACTGTGCTACATTTTTGTGATTATCTGTTTGATTTCAAGATGGGTGGAAGCATTTCTTACGCGACATAATGATGAAATTACTGTTGCTAAGTTATCAGATGGCAGAAGACATATTGAAAACAGACTGCTCCATTGTACATATAGACCAGAAATTTCAGATGTTTTGGAGCATGAGAATGCTACTATAAAGAAAAAAGATGCAAAATTGTGCCTAGCTGTAGGTACAAAGTGGACAGATGTCCTTCCACTTGTTTTGATGTTTCTGAGAAGTACTACTGATAAAAAGACAGATTTAAGTCCATGTGATATAATGATGGAAAAGGTCATGAGTCAGATCTTCATACCAGTGAAAAGAATGATGTCTATCAATGATAGCATCAATTTGGAGTACCGCAGGAATTTATCAGATGTAGTGACTTCTATGTCTAATAAAGTTAGAACTGAAGTGCAAACAAGAGAAAAAGAGCAAGCACATGATCTGTTACCAGGTGAAAGAGTCAGGAAAAAGGTTCGTCTAAAAAGAAATTGTCTAGTGCCAAGGTGGCAGAAAGGGAGGCCAGTTAATGTTGTCACAACAAATGCAGTGAAGTGCAAAAGACTGAAGAGGTGGATTGACACTGGCCATACTTTTCGTATACTTACACCTGATAATTCTGATGCTGATTCAGATTCTGAAAAAGGGCCTGAAAGAAATCCAGATCTTGAAGATCGACAGGTTGGTCGACATCTGGAGAATATGAATAGAAAACAAGCCTTGAATGAAGAAGACTTGAAAGTTGTGACTGAAGACTCAGAAAATGATGGAGATCTGCCAGAAAAAGAAGCAGAAGAAGAATATGGTCAGATTGTGATTCAAGACCAGGAGAGTATTGAAAAGCAGAAAAGAAACTCTGAAAGCAGGAACAGAAATTCTGAAACTGGGAAGTTGAAGGTAATTGAAGAAGAAGAAGAAGAAGACAAATTGCCAAGTACCAGCTACAAAGATAATGTTCCTAATAGAGTGAAGCTGCCGAGTAAAGAAGTACCTGAGTCCAGAATTGAAATTTCTGACACTGAAACTGTTGAGAGTGATGAAGATTCTCAAATAAGAAAATTCAGAAAAGGAGCTTGGAGAATAGAATGTAATGTGACCGAGTCAAAGAAGAAATTACCAAGAAAAAGTGATAACTGGCCAGAAGAAAATGAAAGCCTAAAATTCAAATTGGTACACAGATCAAAAGAACAGATTGATAAAATATTAAGTCAAAGAGATCCTGAAAAGAAAAGTGAGACCGGAAAGAAAATAGAAGTGAAACATGTAGTGAAGGTAAATAGTAACAGTCAGAAAGAGATTGAAGACAATAGTGACAATGATTGAAGTATTTACCTGTTAAAAATTTAGGTTTTCTGTTTTTGGCATAAGGCTGAAGAAATTGTGTTAGGTGCCACAAGGTCGAAGAAATTGTGTTAGCTGGAAAAATATAACTTGTGACATTAGGTCGAAGAAAAACTGTTAGAAGGTTTAAAGGTATATATATAAAAAAAAAAAAAATTAAAAAGGGGGGTGTTAGAAATTTTTAGAAAATTTAGCCTACATTTTTAACATTTTTGTTTTATTTTTTTCTTGTAAGCTTAGTAAAAATACGTTCATGTTTTTGTTAATAACAGCTCAAGATGCTTAATGTTAAAGAGATATTGTAAAATGTCTCTGATATATGTGCTTCCAATAATTGATATTTTGGTTAGTTTAAGTTGTCAATTTTCATTTGGAATTATCAAGGAGGAGTTTAAGGTCATTTTGACAAGTAAAGCTTCAGCTAGTCAAGACAAACATAGTGTAATACTGACACCTTTATTAGTTATAGTTTTTGCGACACTTTTGTTGAAGATCAGTTGCATGTTACACAAGAGAAGGAAATACTTGAGGAAAAGAAGAGAATTTTTAAAATTGAGAAAGGCATAAGGGAGAAAGGTAGAACTGAAGGGGTTTCTTAAAACTCAATATGAGAGTTGTAGATAAACTGATAAGATAAATCTTTAGAATTTACTAACACAGGTGAAATTGAATCATGTTCATCTTAGATAAAATTTTTGCTAAAATTTTTGGTGGTGTTTGGTGATTTTAAAATCACCAGATGGGGGAGTTGATGGAGCGAGATTCAGAAATGTTTTTCATTTCAACTCGTGAAGTCACACTTCCATAATAATTTAATTAATTATGCTAACAATTTGTGCTGTGTGTGTATTAATTCAACCTAGTTTAAAGTTGCATACACAAAAGACACGTGGGAAACTAACATGTGTGCTCATAAATGTGCATTATGTTGCATTCTCATGTTTGTGGAAATAATAAATTAATTTTGTCTATTGTTGTGTCATTACTAATAGCGGCTGATTTAAAGAATAGCATGTGCTTATTTTGCCTTTTGTCTATGTGGTGTCACTCTATTCTTACAGGTGCATAAAGAATCCTGCTAGATTAAATGAAGAATGGTAGATATAAAATGCTGCTTTATTTGTGCTTTACAGTTAGGTAATTTAGACTAATGGGTTAATCATTAGCAATGGAGGGTGGCAACAGAACAAACTGTATTTCTTTCATTAATTACTCTTTTGTGTTTGTTTATATAATAGTTTTACAAATGAAGCTTAGAGATGGCTGCAGAAAAATAGTGCACTTTTAAAAGTGACGCAAGAGAGGTGGCGCAGAAAAATGACGCTTTCTGAAAAGAGGCCTATTGATGAAAATGGCACAAGAGAAAATAATTCTGAAAAGGATGGAAAAAGCCTCTGAGCTTTTATTTTGAAAGGTTTTGGAAAGAACTGCTAAAAGTGACTCTGTGGAGAAATTTTGCTAACGTGCCACGGGAGCTCAGAGCGGACAGGCTCAAGGTTGGAAGGAAGAGACGTGATAGATTTGCATTGCTTGAACTCCTTTCGCTACAAATTGTAGCAGCCTGAAGAAATGCTGCCAAGATTTCTACATGAAAAATGAACAAGTGGTTAAGCCCGGACATGTGGGAAGGAGATGTCACAATTTACTGTGGCACGAGGTGGCTCAGCCAATGGAGAGCTAGAATTCGACTGCTGGAATGTGAAAAATAGTTAGCTCAGCATAGTTTTAGGGTATAAGAATCAGCTCAGAGAGCAGACATTTGGCTTACGCTCGAGATTCCTGAGGGACGTGATATGCTGATGGACTACATTCGTAAGGAAAGGAGTTTTTATTATATGCTTTATTTCTAGGTGATGAGGCTAGAGACAGAGAGATAGTTATGATTTGGAAATGCTTAATTTTACTTATTTCTGCTAATGAATAATAATTCTTGATTTATGCTCTTTTTATTAATTCGGAATAAACCTCTCTTTATGACTTTTTCTAATGCCTGTTTAATAAAATTCCAAAACCTGAGTTTTTCTAGATATGTTTAAATAAACTTTCTAAAATGACAAGCTGGTCTTGATTATTGTGGATAGTTTTAAACAACATATTTAGATCTTATCACCTCATGATTCAGTCGCTCTATTGTTGATATAGGCCTAGTGTTGTAGTGTAAGTTTGGTGGTAGTAGATAGAGTCATTTATGCAAAACTTTGGTGAGAGCGCTGGATCAGCATCTCCTCGGCTCAGGTAAGAACGAGACATGTAACGTCTGGGACATCGTACGAAGGACTTTCCGCCAATACTCCATCACAGAGGGGCAGTCCCAAACAGTATGGAAAAAAGTACCTTCCTCCCCCCACCCTCGTAGACAATAGGTAGGCTGTGGGGTTTTAGGTTTAAACCTATAATACCTGATAAACCTCCACTGAAAGAAAAATAGCCCTCACCGGTGAAAACATATAAACACTGAAAAAACACCTGCACAACCTCAAACTAAATGCCATTCAAAGAAAGGAAAATGAAAGTGAAAGAGTCATTTTGTTCTTACTGAAGGGGTCAATAAAATGTAACTTTGTTATACAAGCTAGCAGTAAGAAAGACTGGCTGACATTATTCTGCTTGAGTTTTGTTCTTTAGAGATGCCACTAAAATATTGTTTCTTCTTCCTTTTACTTTTTTCAGTTTTATGGCCTTTGGTCTAAAGATGCAGGGTTTAGTTTCACGTTTTAGGTTTAGTTTAATTATTTTATAAACTGTAGGGAATCAGGACAGCTGCATTATATTCTTTCACTGATAGGTAAAATGGCTAGTTACATAAAAATTTGCCCACAGAGAATGGGTAAAACCCTTAATACATCAGACCATAGTTTCTAGTAGGTCAGTATTGATAGTAGGCGAATTGCCAATACCTCAGGGGTTAAACATTAAATGAAAGGTATAGTGACAAGTATATATATCACCAAGCATCTGGGATAGTGGTTATGCTCTGCAAAAAAGGTTCTTTCCAAGTTCAACAAAGATTGGAGTGATATTGTTTGTATTTGTAGTGATTCAGCTACGTATATAAAAAATTTGTGTGATTGCCTGTCAAAATTGATACCCGAGCTTAAGTGATTCCCTGTAGGAGATCCTTGCCACTTGTTAGATGGTATGCTGAAAGCATCTTTACAATCTTCAGAGTTGATGAGGGATGCTATTGACTTTTTAGTCCATTCTGGTGCACTGTTTTCTTATGCCCAGGAACTAAAACACAAATATTTATCATTTCGTGCTTTATGTGGCATCAAAGAAAGAGTCATCCAAACTGTGCCCCTTAGCTGACGGTTCTCAGCCCAAAGGTCTATGAATGCTGAGAGGGCCTTTTCACAGAAATTTACATGGGAAAGAAAGCGTGAGCGCACATGACCAAAGACTCACTGAAGAAGTATTGTATGGTGTACTACAATAAGATTAATTAGCAAAAATCTCTTTGGACCTCATATACACTATACGTACACTGTCTATATACCATGTTCTTTCAGTGCAGAAAGCGAGCAATGATAGAAGCAAAACGTTCCATAAACACCGGAAAAACACTTTTTCTGTTGTTTTTAGTGGCGTGAAAATGTGTAACCACTGATAACAACTGTTTTTTAAGATATTGAAAACACTGATAAAACCCCACCAGAATTTACCAAAAATAGAAACTGAAAACAGGACAGCCTAACAATAGGGATGTTGCGTTTTGCCAATTTTATAAAGTGTAGGCCTAGTGAGGTAGGAGCGGTGTAGAATTTTGAGTTGCACCAACCTAAGTCTAGCCGAAATTCCCACCTCGCGGGGCGATGCCAAGGCCTCCTGCCACTCTGTCTCTTCCATGTCTCGGATATTGTCGACCCATTTTTCTTTTAAGGATGTCGTGAGATCAGGACTATTATTAAGTAACTTTCGGTATGTAAAGGACGTGGCACGTTTCTGCATAGAGTCTGTAAGAAGTCTATCCTCCAAGGGGGAGGCCTCAGGTATATCAGTGTCTTGTGGTAGGAGTGTCAAGAGAGCGTGGCGAATTTGTATGTAGCAAAATGTTTCTGTGGGTGCAAGGTCATATTGTTGCTGCAGCCTATCGAAGGGAATGACCGTACCTCCCTCCCAGAGGTCGCCCACCGTGGAAATACCAATGGCGTCCCATTGTCTGAATCCCTTACTATTTCTGAGTGTGCCAAACTGTTTCGAGTCCCAGAGTGGGGTAAGTTTGGTAATGACCCCCTTCCATCCCAGACGGGCCTGCGCCGTATACCACAATGTGACTGTGTGACGCGTCGGACCTTCTAACGATTGTGCACGTTTCGGGTTATATAGGGCTGCCAACATATTGTCCGTCCCAAGTTGCACTCGATCAGCCTGGAATGCCGGGTCTGTGTGTGGGACGTGTAGCCATTGGTTAATAATCTTGAGATGTGCCGCCCAATAATAAAACTGTACATTGGGGAGCGCTATTCCGCCGTCATACCAGCTACGGTGCAGCTTTGTCTGTGCAATTCGAGATGGTTTATTACCCCAAAGGAGCGTGGACACCAGCGCCGCTACCTGTTGAAAATATTTCACTGGCACTGGGAAGGGTGCGTTTTCCAGCATACAAGAAGTGGGGCAGGGCCATCATTTTAAATAATGCTGCTTTCCCCAGTAACGTCGCCCAGTGGACTACATCCCTTTCGCAGGCGCTCAAGGGGCGGAGTTAAATTGCTGGCATGGAACGCGGCCGAGTCAGTGGTGATATTGATGCCTAAATATTTAAAGGAGTCTTGGGCGAGTTGTATCGGGCAATTTGAAAGGAGTCTAGGGTCAGGACCATTCAGCGGGTAGAGGACTGATTTGGACCTATTGATTGTATATCCGGAGATAGACCCAAAGGTGTGGCAAATCTCCAGGAGCACAGGTCTAGCTGGCTTTCTTGAAAAGTTGCTTGCCTGAGGTTTTCCTGAGGAGGGCCAGTGTGTTGGCGTAGTTGGAGATCCATGAGTGGAGGTTGTGTGCAGAGGCGTTGGCGTCAATGGATGTCGGTGGTGGGGTTGCAGTAAGGGTTGTGGTGATCTGGTCTTCGGTGACCTTGCTCCAGCTTCTGAATGGGTGGCAGTGGGTGTGCTGGTGTATAGTGGGTTTGGTGAAGGAGAAATGGATACAGCTTTGGTCAATTCACTGTAGTTTGGAGGTTTGGCTAAAGGAGATGTTGCTGTTTGCGGAGAAGATGGAGTTGAGTGTGTGTCCTGCTGAGTGGGTTTGAGAGGTGACCAGTTGCTTGAGTCCAATGGTGGCGAGGTTCTCCAGTAGGGATGACGTGTTGTGGTCGTCAAGGTTGTCCAGGTAGAAATGGAGGTCTCCGAGGAGGATGTAGTCCATGGAGGCGAGAGCGTGGTGTGCAATAAAGTCGAGTAGGGATTCCCTGAATGGGTGGTGGTGTCCTGGAGGTCTGTAGATGAGGGTGCAACAGAGGGTGGTGTTCTGGTTGGTTTGGATTTGGAAACGGGGGTGCTCTATGATAGTGTAGTTGTCATCCTAGCAGGTTGTGATGTGGATGGGTGTTTTTGTGTACGATGGCAAAGCCTCCTCCTGGTTGGGTGAAGCGGTCCTTGTGGATGAATTTGTAGCCTTTCAGGATGGCAATGTCTGGGGCTGAGGTGGCGTTCATCCATGAGGAAGGCGATGTCAGGGGGACTGAGTCGAGCAGATCCCAAATCTCCATGGCGTGTTTGCGGAAGGAGCATGTGTTGATTAGGATATAGCTAAGGCAATCAGCTCTGGTTTTTTGTGTTGTGCGGTGGGTTGGCTTGGTGTGCGGTGGCAGGCGAAGGTGCCACTGCAGTTGTAGCAGGAGAAAAGGCCCTGGGTGTCGTTCTGCGATGTGAGTTGCCAGGTGGAGTGGCGCCTGGTGTTGAAGGCGTGGAGGGTGCTGGCGTCGTAGTGGTGGATGGTCTGAGGATCAGGGTCCATGGCGCTAGGCACGGTCCAGGCATGGACAGGCTCAGCCGGGCTTGCCTCTGGAGCACCTTTGGCACACCAGCAGTGTGACCACTGCACAGCTGCACAGTCGCAACCATTAAGTAGTGTGAGGGGGAGGGCTGGACAGCTGCGAAGTGGGAAAGTGGCGCTTGAGCGGGGAGGGGTCGCGGGGGGCAAGGAGCAGCAAGGAGCAGCAATGACACAGAGAGGAAAAAAGGTACAAAAAGTGGTGGAGAGTGACAAACAACAGAAAAGATGAAAAGAAGGTAAAAAGAGATCAGAGGAGAAAAAGACAGAAAGCAGAGAGACAGAGGGCAGAGCAGCAGCAGAGTAGAGATGCTCCCCAGTGTACAACCAGGGATAAGGCGCAGGTGGGTACCTGGGTGTGGAAGAGGCCCTCGAACTCACAGACCTGCAAGGATCAGGGGTAGCAGCTACCAGGCGGAGCTGTGCGGGTTGGGAAGCAGTTCACTGACAAAGTCAGTGAGATTGCTCATTTCACAGTGCAGCAATCATCATTAAGTAGTGTGAGGGGGAGAGCTGGACAGCTGGGAGGTGGGTAATTGGCACTGGGGATAAGCAGCGTTAGGGACACTGAGAGGAAAATGCCACAAAAAGTGAAAAAAGTGAAAGAAAGGGACAAAAGCAGAAAAAATGAAAGAAAGGTTAAAAAAGATCAGAGTAGAAAAAGGCAGAAAGATAGAGGGTGGAGCCGCAGCAGAGCAGAGATGCTCCCCACTGGGCTACCAGGGATGAGGCACAGGCGGGTGCCTGCAGGTGGCAGAGGGTCTCAAACCTACAGACCTGCAAGGGGCAGGGGCAGCAGCTGCCAGGATGAGCTGTGCGGAAAGGGAAGCAGTTCACTGACAAGGTGGTGAGCAGCCAGTTATCAATGTACGGGAATACAGCAATGCCCAATCTCGGAAGATGGATAACAATCACCACCATAACTTTTGTAACACCCAGGGCAGTTGGTGAGGCTGAAAGGGAGCATGGCAAACTGTAAAATGCTCATAGCCCACCTTGAACCACCGGTAATGTCTGTGAGACTGCTAAGTGAGTATATAAAAACGGTGTCTTTGCTAGTTTAAAGACACAGTCTCATTCCCCAGGTCCAGAGTAGATAGGATCTGGGCCAATGTATGGATTTTGAATCTGTCCTTCCATAGGCAGGCATTGAAGGGTCAACGATAGGCCTGAGGGTGCCATTCTTTTTCAAGAGGAGGAAACAATAAGAGTATTAATACCCATCTTGCTCTCAGATTTAGATAACAATATAAGTACCTCTTGTAGCAGAATGGACAGATGCTTTTCTGAAATCCTTTCTGATGTGGGAGGAATATTGGGTCAAAAGAAAGAAAAGTAGGATATAACCTTTTTGAATCATTTTCAAGACCAATATGTTGAATGTTATGAGTTGACAGACTGAAGGAAGTGCTAGGTCTTTCTTGCCTCCTACTGGGTTGGCATGCATCACCAAGGGTAAACTACAGCAGTTTGTTGGCCATTGTAGCAGAAGTGGAGTTGGTGCCCCTTCTGGTCCACACACTGCCTACGAGATCTATGTCTGCAGTCTCAAAAGAACTGGGCTGACTGTTACGCCACACTCTAGGAAGGCTGTCTCTCTCTATACATCAGCCCTTTGGAGAAGCACCTACATTCAACAACCTCAAGGAATGTGTTGTAGTAATCCTGTGTTTAAAGCATTGCAAAACTGAGTCCACATTCTCACCAAAGAGTTGAAATCATCAAAGTGCAAATCCATCATCAAAGCCTGCACATGGCCATTGAACCCATTGGAGCTCATCCAGGAATGCCGGCAAAGGACCACCTTGGTACCAACCGCCCTGCCAAGTCCATCCAGAGTATCCTAAACTGGGTGAATAACAAATGTTGTTGTGTCTTGCCCATTATGTATTGTCTGTGCCAAAGAAGCCCTACTATCTTCCTTTATTACTGTCAAGAGTTTTCTGGCCATGTCCCAAAGGGTATGGATGTACTGGTGCACTATACAGTCTGTGTTTTTACAGACCTCAATGCCAAATTGTTAGAAGAAAACATATGTTTGCCAAAGGCATCAATTCTTTTAGATTCCCTATCCAGAAGAGCAGTAGTAC
>NC_136057.1:1348278757-1348399070 GCF_964261635.1 Lissotriton helveticus | reverse complement strand
AATCAGGGAATAGCTCACTGTATCATATTGCTGGCTTCTGTATCATATATGCTGGATGTAAAAGTTGTACAAACTACAATAAAAAGAACTTTGAAAACAAAAAACAATTGTAACACATTTTAGGAGTAAGGATCAATTGAAAAAAAGGAGGGGATAAAAAGCACAATAAAGGCATTTCATGAAGTATCATTAATGCATTTCATGAGGAAATTAATATGCCCTAGTATATGAGTACAACAGATGACAGATCCAGAACTAGAGGAGTGGGTGACTGTTTAAGTGTTGAAGCAGGGGGCAGTGAGGGCTTAAGTAAAGTGGGGAGGGGGCAAAATACCCTGTACAGCAGCAGAAATAAAGTAAGGAAGCACTGTTGCAGGTGGCTGGGATGCCAAACCCACTGCTACTACTTACTCATGAATAGTGGAGTTTGAAACTGTCGCCATCTTGTGTGCTCTGGCCTGGTCTATGTTTTCTGCCAGTAGTCTCAAAACTACAAACCACTTCAAGACTCTCCATGATAATTTAGTTCCACCCTTAGCAGAGTGCTGGACTGTGGATACTCCCAACGAAAGTGTACTTCAATCTACACTGGAGAATGACTACCTGGACCCCAATGGGAAAGTCTACTGACCTCTAAGTAAATCTGTAATTCCTCAACTGGGACCCCGCTCCCCACAACTACCAGAGTGTGTTTTGACGTGCGTGGTGTACATGAAGAAAGCAGTTTGCATAGTGTCACCTGAGTGGAAGCATCATCTGCAGTACAAAATAGTAGTTTATTCACCTGACTAAGGCATTCTAGCTTCTCTGCCCTTGGAGCAGCATGTTGCCCTAAACCTCATACTTAATAGCAATTTCAGCCTTGTCTGACTTATGGATGCCACCTACACCAAGGCCTGAGCCCTGCCAGAAATAAACAAACTAACACATTGAAAACAACCTCAAATGGTGAAACAACCCGGGCAGGTTAGTCTCCAGATTGGTCCGTAGATAGTATGACCATGCTAAACCAGTCTTACTCGCTGGGAGCTCACTTTAAATGTGCCAATTTGTGGTCTCTGTTATTTTGCGGAGCTTGAACAGTCTAGAAATAGGAGAAAGATCTTGTGGGGGTCCAGTCTGTCCATCCCACAATATTACACACCTTTGACCATGTGGGTATCTCTCTTTTTAACCTTTATACAAATACCTGGAAAGATTGTCTTGCACAGAAATGGTGACAATTATAATTTTTGAAGATGGCTCCCTGCCAGTTACCCTCTTCCCAAAAGACTAGGAGGAAATGGCTTCTTAATATGCAGTTTAGTGTTCATTTTAAATCCCAGTTCAGGAAATACTTCTGCCCAGGATACCCCAGTTGCTCTGGGTCCTTAAGACACGTAGCACAAAATAGAGTTCCTGCGTTACTCTTTCTTGCTGTGGACGAACAACTGATGGACTATATAGTTAGGGGAGGAGCAACCCTGTCCTAGAGCACAAATGGCAAAGGCCAGCTGATTGACCAATTATTTGGAAGAGGCCTCAATAAATGAAATTAGATGCCACGAAAATCTTGAAGCCCAGCTGGCCCTGACTGAACAGAAGCAACAATGGAACTTCCAGACAGCCGAGGATGTGCCGAAGACAGTCAAGGACAGCGAATGTTGCAAGTAAGAATTGCCTGTACAGGGTCCGTCCATCAACTATATGGGAGACCATATCGCTCTATTTTCAGCCAGTGAGACAATGTTTTTACTCTTCAGCTTAGACTGTGGGAGTTGGGAGTTGCTGACTGGGGTCATCTGACATAGCTTGCAAGACCTTTGAACCATCTCTATAATACTTATGGTTCCAGAGATATTGCATTTAGAGTGCTGTTTGACCCAAAAGTAAATCTGAAATCCCAAGCTACAAGCGAAGACCATAGAGAACAGTGAGAGTGCTGCTGCCATCTGAACCAGATTTTTATGAGGTATAAGCCACATGTTTAACCCCTCAGTCGACATACTGTGGGTGACGGCCCACTTCCAGAACCAATAATTATTTTGTTTAAGATGTGATGTTAACCACCTGCTGGAGCACTAACAAACTAAAAACCAGAATCCCCTTTTTCACATACTGCCACAAACTAAGAACCAGAATCCTTTTATGTCTCGCGTGCGAATGCAGCTCAGCTGCTTCGCTTAGCGAGCTCTATTGCTGCCGCTTTGGTGCGCGAAGGTAAACAGGAGATGTGCACGCGTACGGAGTGCACATCTCCTTTCCGCGCGAGCCACCTCCTGTCTCCCTTCAGCAGAGAAACCGGCGGCACAGCGTTTGCATCGCGCACTTTCACTTTCCCTCCCTCCCCTTCAAGAACCCGGACATTCCACCATTTACTTTGAGAAGGCTTTGCTTTGTAGTTGTAAAAAGGAAATTAGTTTATGAGTAACTCAAAGGGCGCCGAGGAATCTATTAAAATAAACACTTATCACTCGCACTCCGGCCTTGCATCTGCGGTCCTTGAAACTCGCCTCCCATCACGCACGCAGTGGCTGGTTTTTCATCTCTCTCCTCAGGCCGTTCCTCACTCGCGTGACGCATCAGCACTCCAGCTGCATTGTGGGACTGGGAGGAGAGTAACAAACACCATGTATCCCCTCATCAGACATCACCTAGTGCTTCGGGAGCCGCTCGAACATGTGCGTCAAAAATCCAAATTTCATCATAAAAAGGAAAGGAACAAATAACTGCTTGTTATAAATGCATCTAGTGCCGGAGGCAGTGCGTGGAGTATTGCGGGTCGCAAGCCTCGTCTCCAATTTTGTGTACCATTCTGGGCACACATCTGGATTACTGGGTCTCATTCATGAGGACATTTCGGGAGTGCTCGGCTCAGAGGGTCACGTTTGCAATTCTGGGTTGCGTTCCAGAGGCCTCTTCCTGGGGGATGCGCACGGTTGCTCGATGCCTCTCCTGCAGGGTTGTGGGTAGTTATGGAGGCCGCGTGCGGGTCTCGGGATCTGGGATTCACTGCCCAGGTCTCGGCACTCTCTTAACTTCCGGAGAAATGGAAAAGTGAAAATCTACATTGATTCAGAAAGGCCGCCTGAGGCAGTCTTTTTTGTGACAAATTTGTAGCATTGTTTATCTATTTTATTTTGAATAGTTCTTAAACTTTATGGAATGTATATATTATGTTATATCTGATCTGACTGGGCAATCGGAGAGCCAACAGCAGTGGAGCGAGCAAAGACGCATCTGGGTACAGTACATGGCTGCAGCTTGAAAAACAGAAATGGAAGTGATCACTTTGTCCAGGAGCATATCTGATTTTCCTATCATAAACTAATGCGTGCACTGGTCTCTTCACGCAGTGCGTTCACAGGCTGTGTGTGCTGTGCAGGTCTGTCCCTGCAGTGTGTGCATGGGCTATGTGTGCTGTGCTGGTTTCACCCCCACAGTGCTTGCACGAGCTCTTATGTTTTTTTGGCACCCTCTCCCCTCGCTTGCATGTGCTCTGTGTCCTATGCTGGTCCCTCACTGCAATGCGTGCACAGGCTGTGTTTGCTGTGAAGGTCTCTCCCCGCAGTGTATGTATGAGCTGTGTGTGCTGTCTGCCCACCATCCTGCCGTGCCTGCAAGCGCTGTGTGTGCTGTGCAGGCCTTTTTTTCCATCCGTATCTGCATCGGGTGTGTGTGTTGTGCTGAACTTCCGCTGCGGTGCCTGCATGCATCTGTGTGCTGTGCTGGTCCCCCCCCCGCAGTGTCTGCATGGTCTGTGTGAAATGTGCTGGGCCCCCCGTGTGCTGTGGTTGCTTAACCCTCCTGTCTGTTTGTGCTATGCCAGTCTCACCCCGTAGTGTGTGCGCGGGATGTGTGTGCTGTGCAGGTCTCTTCCCACTGTGCAGTGCGTATACCGGCTTTGTGTGCTGTGTCTGCCACCCCTCGCGGTGCCTGAATGGGCTGTGCAGGCCTTTTTCCCCCATCGGTATCTGCATGGGCTGTGTTGATGTGCTGGACGCCCCCTGCGGTGCCTGCATGGGCTGTGTGCTGTGCAGGTCTCTACCAAATGTACCTCCAGGCTCTGTGTGCAGGCATTTTCCCCATCACTGTCTGCGCAGGCTGTGTGTGCTGTGCTGGACTCCCCTCCCCTCCCCCCCCCTCCTTCTGCGGTGTCTACACGGGCTGTGTGCTGCACCCCCGCATCGCCTTTATGGCTTTGTGTGTTGTGCTGAACTCCTCCCTCCTTCCCCCATCCTCCCCACGGGCCTGCTGTGCTGGACTTCCCCCTCTGTGTTTGCAGGGTTGTGTGTGCTGCGGTTGACTCGGGCTGTGTGCTATGCTCCCCCAATCAATGCCTGTACGGACATTGTGTGCTGTGTGTGCCCTGCAGCGTGTGCATGGCTGCCTCCACCCCCTGCAGCTGACACCACCAGTATGACAGTGCGGGGTAATAGACAGTGACGGACTTGACTGTGCATTAGGGCGCGTGGGCGGGGCTTCCAGCTCTGATGTAGCACGAGGAGGAGGAGGCAGTGTCCTGTGGACAGGTTGTGGCAGAACGATGCCAGTTGAACAGACTGAGGGCCCAACCTGACTGCCCTTCCCCAGGCACGTGCCATAGAGATGCAGCCAATCCAAGGCCATAGAGATGCAGGATGTCCGAGGTCCAACCACGCGGTATTTGCAGGTCTCAGCCATACAGAAGCAGGGATTGACGGTCCTTTACATATATGTTAGGGGAATGTAGGTTAAATTAAAGACACAGAGGCTAACATTACGCACAACTCTTTTAACACCTCTCTTACACGGCAGCACACTTTAAAGGAATCATAGAGAACTCTAAAAGCAAGAGTGTCTCTCAGCACACAACAGTGCTCTACCACATTCCACAATCCTCCTGTTCCTGCTTCTGAAGACAGGCCAACTTTAACTTCCATATAGGACTCGTTCAAATGACAACCTGCATGTACTATTCCTTGAAAACTCACTTCGTCACACAATCTGGCCTCCTGATGATGTAAAACAGACTAATGTTAGCAAAAATGACATTCGCAACATCCGAGCAACACTAAAGGCACAGATGGTACTTCACTTCTAAGCACATCCAGTTATCTTCTTTTCTATCTTTCAGATAGGGGAGGCCCCACCATACGGACTTCAGCCCTGTGTTTCCCGAGGTTAATATATGACCCAGAACCAGCCGATCCTTAGGCATCTATACTGAAATGGTTTGTTTTGCCCCCAGATACTAGTCTTGCAGTCTCACACAGCAGCTCGATCCCTCAGGTTACTGCTCCTCATTTCATCCAGTGGCGCAGTCTCCCACAGTAGAGCTATGCCTCGGGTTACACAGGCTACACCTACTAAGACATGACAATTCTGCCTCCAGGTGTAACAGGTACCCCAGCTATACGTATATTGGTATATTTGCTGATGTGTTGTAAAAAATATGGAGTTTCGAGAGAGAATGTACTACAGTACAAATGCAATGCAATAGATTTCGCAATTACAACAAAGTGAGCTATTGCCGTTTTCAATTACACCATTTGATGAATGCTTACCGAAGGGAAAAAAAAACAACATTTTCAATGCCAATAGCTCAAATCAATGTCATTGCGAGACCTATTGCATTGTAAATGCTTGTTTCACATACTGCCACAGCCCAAATGGCTCAGGTAAATGGATAATGAACTAAGACTTTGGACTAGTTATTTGGCACCATAAAACCACAATTTTGGCTAATTAGTGTATTTGTGCTTTCTGCCATTTTTGGCAGATTCTCACCGGCCTGTGCTCACACATGTCAAATTCCTTCTTATTGCATGACTACCATCTTGTAGATACATTGTGGCTCGGTCCTGAGCCTGCTGTGCCACGCTGCTGTGCATGTAGTGTATAGAATATGGTGTAAAATGCAATCCTTAAGTCGGAGTGTGACAACATTTTTTTCACAGTGCATTATATGAAACAGTTGCCTCTTAATCACAAGAAAGGCTATTATGTATGAGTCAATAGGTAACCCTGGCTACCCCATAGTACACTTACCTGGTATCTAGAGAATCATGTAATCAAATCCAGGATTATTGTGTGCTGCATTGTGGTTTTAGAAGACTTACTCATATTAAAAAAGTACCATCAGTTATGAGTCTTCATGGACACCATACCGTCTGTGGGGTAAAAATCTGATGAACCTGTAGCACTATAGAGGGAACACCACTGTGCAATCTATCTACAAGACAGTATTCATCCAATAACCAGCAATTTCAGTCAAGTTATATACACCCAATATGACATCGGTGACTAATTACACAACCACAAAGTGCAATTATGCCTCAGAATCTGCATATCGGAACACAGGAGCTTCTGGGGCCGACTGCGGACACAAAAGGCCTCATTATAGCTCCAATCAGGTACAATATCGGCAGCAACTCTGCTTAATGGCTCTCATCTTCGGTGACCATTAGTTTAAATGGCCTGACCCTAAAATGGCAGCGATTTTCGTAATTCACGGGGAGCGCCCCAACCACTACTGCATAATTACGCGGTAACACGGCGGATAAACCGAGCATCTAATACTGAGGCAGTACCTGATAGGTATAAGGAGCGATACTATGTTTCTTAGGTTTCTCATGCTATCTCTTCAACGCAGCGGTTTTTTCTTAGGTGCATCGCCTGACCTTAAAATGGCGCCCATGTACTAGATATTATTGTTTTTAACAATGGATACGATCGTCTACAACTGGCTCCTGAAGTCCTTGTATTACAGCTGATGTAGTCCCTGATATCTACAAGGAGCGAGCTACTGCCAAGCCGATCATTTCGACACAGCATTCTCATGGGTGCAACGCCTGACTTTAAAATAGCGCCCCTGTACCAGTTCTGGGCGATCATTTCAGTGATCAAGTGTTTTACAATTGGCCAGCGACGTGCATGTTCTATAATGTACAGATGTGGTACCTGGTGATAAGGAGCAGCACTTCTTCGCAAGGCCAATTTCACCGCCAAGATGATCTTCAACAGAGCACTGCCTGCCCCTAAGATGGCGCCCATGACGCAGATCTCAGTATATTCAATCAGAGTCATGGCCGTCTGACACTGCTGCTACGAGAGAGACGCAAGATGCCTGCCAAGAATGAACACCCAAAAGGAGCTATAGGATGCTTGAGCCCGGACTGTGACTCGGCATTTCTTCTTCGGCTTGAGTCCTGATGGTATCTCGGAATTTCGACCATTCAACCATGCGGCCACCTAACCCCACCCGGAACTCGAATCTTGTGCGCTACGGACCAAACTCCTGATCCATTAACTACCCAGACAAAATGACCAGTAATGCAAAAAAGAATTTCAAGCATAGTACTCTAAAACAATACCTGGAAACACTCATTGTTGATAACTACCACACATCGACCAACGGCAACACGAAAGGAATATGCTACTTACCAGTATGCATCTGTTCTTGGTATGTAGGGCTGCTGACATTCATATCGGTGCATAGATCGCCGCCTAGTGTTGGGTCTGGATGATTGCACTTTGTTGTCCTGGAAGAGTCTTCGAAGTATCACGAGATAGGTGACTCCTCCCCTGGACTACAGTGCGCATGGGCATCCTCTCCATGCTCAAATTGTTTTTCGCCATTGTGGCAGAGATGGAGATAGGAAAGTAAGAGATGTCCATGCTAGGGATAGTGCTGCAGCTGCGACAGGCGCCGGGGAGGAGGGTGGGCCATATGAATGTCAGCAGCCCTACATGCTGACATTCAAGAACAGATGCATACTGGTAAGTAGCATATTCCGTTCGAGGCATGTGGGCTGCTGAATTCGTATATGTGCATAGACTGAATAGCAGTATCTCCTCTAGCGGTGGCCACCTGTGCCAGCTGCAGCAGTTTGGAAAAAAGTTTTGAGGACAGCCTGGCCTACAGCAGCTTGCTGTTTTGCTTGCACGTCTACACAGTAGTGTTTAGTGAAAGTGTGTATGGTGGACCATGTGACTGCCTTATAGATGTCTTCGAGAGGAATATTCCCTAGGAAAGCCATGGATGCCCCCATTTTCCGTGTAGAGTGCGCTCTAGGGGGGACGGTTAAAGTGCGTTTAGCTTTTAGATAACATATTTGAATGCATTTAAGTATCCATCTGGCTATTCCTGACTTTGAAACGGGATTTCCTTTGTGTTGTGGTGCAAAAGCAACAAACAGTTGTTTTGTTTTCCTAAAGGATTTAGTTCTGTCCACATAGTAGAGATCTTTTAACGTCTAGTGTGTGCAGGGCTCTCTCAGCTACTGACTGTGGATTCTGAAAGAATACTGGCAGTTCAATTGCTTGATTGATATGGAAATTGGATACGACTTTAGGCATGAATTTAGGGTTTGTTCTAGGAACTACCCTGTTAGCATGTACCTGCATGAAGGGTTCTTGAATTGTTAGTGCTTGCAATTCGCTCACTCTCCTGAGTGAGGTGATGGCAACTAAGAATGCAACCTTCCAGGTTAGGAATTGCAATTTGCATGAGTGTAGAGGTTCGAAAGGAGGTCCATGAGTCTGTTAAGCACTATATTTAGATTCCAGAGTGGGGAAGGAGGGTGTCTTGGAGGGATCACTCTTTTTAAGCCCTCCATAAATGCTTTAATTGCTGGTACCCAGAACAGTGAAAGGTGTTGCATGTTCTGAAGGTATGCTGCTATAGCAGCTAGGTGTAGTCGTATGGAAGAGTACGCTAAGTTACATCTTTGTAAATGCAGCAGGTAGCATATAATATTTTGTATGGAAGCGTCTAATGGGTTGATTTGGTTATTGTTGCAGTAAATATAAAATCTTTTCCATTTTGCTGCATAGCACGCTCGTGTGGTTGGTTTTCTTGCCTCCCTAATGATGTTCATGCAGTCTGGGGGCAAGTTAAGGTATCCAAACTCTAAGACCTCAGGAGCCAGATCGCTAGGTTCATCTGATTGGGATCTGGGTGTCTTATTTCTCCATGGTTCTGAGTTAGAAGATGTGGAGCAAGGCACAGTTTTTGATGAGGAACTACTGAAAGTTCTAGGAACATTGTGTACCATGGTTGTCTCGCCCATGTGGGAGCAACTAGGATTAGGGTGAGTGAGTGTTGTCGCAGTTTGCGTGCCACCAGCGGGATCAACGGTGCTGGGGGAAAAGCGTACGCAAATTTGCCTGACCAGTTCATCCATATCGCATTGCCCAGTGACAACGGATGTAGGAATCTGGCGGCAAAGTACTGGCATTTGGAGTTTTCTTTTGTGGCAAAGAGGTCTACCTCTGGGTGACCCCATTCCTCGAAGAATGGTTGGAGAACTTGGGGGTGAATCTCCCATTCGTGTATTTGTTGGCTGTGCCTGCTGAGCAGGTCAGCAACTCGATTGTCCTTCCCTGGGAGGTGTTCTGCTAGGAGAAAGATGTTCTTTTGAATTGCCCACTTCCATATGCTCTGCGCCAGATGGGACAGCTGTGGAGAGTGGGTTCCTCCCGGTTTCTGGATATAGTACATTGCGGTCATGTTGTCCGTCCGGATCAACACCGTTTTGTTGTACACGTATTTTTGAAAGGCTTTTAGGGCTAGGAAGATCGCTAGCAACTCTAGTTGATTGATATGCAGCCTTCTTTGTTTGTTTGTCCAGAGCCCTTGTACTGTGTACTGAAGGAGATGGGCTCCCCAGCCTGTCAGTGATGCGTCTGCTGTTAGTACTAGTTGTGAAACCGGCTCTTGGAACAGGTTGCCCCTGTGAAAGGTTTTGTGGGTTCCACCACTGCAGAGATTTGTGTGCGCGACTGTCCACCAACACTAGGTCTTTTAGTTGTCCACGAGCCTGGTTCCATTGCCGTGCTAGGCATTCCTGTAATGGGCGAATTTGAAGTCTGGCATGGGGGACAATGAATATGCAGAAGGCCATCATGCCTATCAGCTGCATGAAAACTTGGGCCGGCAGGGAGTGCTGTGGCAGGAATTTGCGGATCAGTATCTGCATGCTGGCTATCCTTGCTGTGTTTGGGTACGCCTTTGCCACTGAGGTGTTTATAGTGGCTCCCAGGTATTGCTGTATGTGGGAAGGTTGCAGATGCGATTTTGTGTAGTTGATTGTAAAGCCTAGGCTGTGTAGCAACTGGATAGTGTGGGACGTGTGTGCTGCGCACTCTTGGTACGATTTTGCTTGTATTAGCCAATCATCCAGATAAGGGTACACATGGACGTGTTGCCTCCTGAGATGCGCTGCTACTGTCGCTAAGCATTTTGTAAACACTCTTGGGGCCGTGGTAACCCCGAAGGGCAAAACCTTGAATTGGTAGTGTTGCCCTTCTATTGTGAACCGGAGGTATTTTCTGTGGGCTGGATGGATGGGTATGTGGAAGTACGCATCATTGAGGTCCAGTGTTGCTAGGAAGTTTCCTTGCCGTAGCAGTGGGAGCACTTGTTGTAGTGTGAACATATGGAAGTGCTCCGATAGTATGTATTGATTTAGGGGCCTGAGGTCCAAAATCGGTCGTAGAGAACCGTCATTCTTTGGGATAAGGAAGTATAGGGAGTATACTCCTTTCCCTTGTTGGTGGAAAGGGACTTGCTCTATTGCCCCCTTTTCCAGCATGCTTTTCACCTCTTGTTGAAGTAGGGTGATGTGTTCTATGGACATTGGACAATGTCTGGGTGGTATGTTTGGTGGCGTAGAAGTTCGTTCTTGATGATAACCAGACTGGATAATTTCTCTTACCCACCTGTCCGTGGTGATTGCGTGCCAGACAGGTAGGAACTGTTGTAGTCTGCCTCCGACTGGTGTTAAGTGGTCTGGAGGCAGCGTAATAAAGTCACTGTTTTGTGGTGGCAGAGGCTCTGGTGTTATTGCCTCCCCGCCCTCTTCCCTTATTACTGTTACCTCTGTAACCACCTCTGGAGGTGTTCTTTGCGAAGGAACCTTGTGTGTTACCTTTGTAGGAGGCAGATGTTTGTGAAGCATTTCCTCGTGTATTTGCTCTGTATGAGGAGCGTCGAAAGGAGGCCCTATGTTGCAGAAATTGCAGTGCACCCTTGGATTTTGCGGTTTCTGTGTCCTTTCTCATTTTGTCCAAGATGGTGTCTACTGCAGGACCAAATAAAAAATCTGGGTTGACGGGTTGGTTTAGAATGGTGGACTGCATCTCATTCTTAAAACCTGAAACCCGCAGCCATGCGTGTCTGCGGAGGAAGGCACTAGTATTAATGGATCTAGCTGCGGCGTCTGCAGCGTCCAGCGCACATTTAATGGAGGCATTTGATATGAATTTTCCCTCCCGAATGAGATCATTTGCTTGTGCTTTAAACGGCTCGGGCAAATGTTGCATAAGGCTTTAGAGCTGATCATAGTGTGCCCTATCGTAACGAGCCAGTAGGGCTTGTGTGTTAGCAATTCTCCAAGAATTGGATGCTTGTGCCGCTACCCTGATGCCTCTAGAATTTTGGACTCCTTATCAGGGGGAGGTGCTTCCCCTGTAGTCTGAGAGTTGGCTCTTTTATGTGCGTTAGCAACCACTAGTGAGTCTAGCGGCAACTGGCCCTTGATATAAGTGGGGTCTGTAGGAGCCGGTCTATACTTTTTTTCTATTCTGGGATTGATTACCCGTGCCCTGGCTGTGTCCTTGAATATGTCAGGTGCATGTTTTAGAACTCCCTTCAACATGGGAAGTGTTTTGACTTTTCTCTGCAGTAGTGAAAGTGTCAAAGAGGAAGCCCTCTTCCACTGGGTCACTGTGCATGTCCACGTTGTGGAATTGTGCTGCCCTATCTAGGAGTTGGTTAAATACTACTGTGTCATCAGTGGGTGATGGCTTAGTGAGATAAGTGGGCACATCAGGGATGGGATGGGTGTCATAAGGGTCTGTAGGCTCCTCCCAAGGTTCCTCTTGGGCTGGATCTTGAGGAAAGTCATATAAGGGCTGTGGTTCATACCCTTTGTCCCCCTCACCGTCCCCGTGGTGAGAAGGTGAGGTAGGTGCAAAGGGTGTGGAAGGCATAATAGGTTGAAAAGGCATTGAGGGTCTTGTGGGAGAAGTGCCAAAGTCCTTTTTCTCCAGCGGGATAGGTGAATCAGGTTCAAAGTCCAAAGGTCTCTTTCCTATGCAGGATGGTAATTTACCAGTGTCTGGGTTAATGTAAATTTTTGCTTGGTCCTCGGATGGATCTGGGTGGAATAGTTCTTCCTCTACAGTCCTGGGTTTAGTGTTGGACCTTTTCGGGTCGACCAAATCTGGTTTTGATGACCATTGGTGTTTTTCTGGTTTTTTTCGGCTCGGGACCTGATTTCGGCTCGACGAGTGCTTTCGGATCGACCGGAACTTTCGGGTCGACACGTTTTTTGTGCTCCGTAGGCTTCTTTGGATGAGTGTGTTTCACTGGATCGATGTTCTTTTTTGGATCGACCGGTGTCTTTGGAGCTGTTACGTTTGGGTCGACAGGTTTGTCCGGCTTCGATGGTTTCGGTACGGCACCGGATCGACAGTTTTCGGAACCGCAGGTTTGGTCGGCTCGGCGACCTTCCACGGTTCGGCTCCCTTCGGCTGCGTGCCCTTGTTCGGGTCGACCGATTTTTTGGGGTCGACGGCTTTTGGCTGAGCGGCCTTTGCGGGGTCGACAGTCTTCTTCGGCTCGACGCTCTTTGGCTGGGCGGCCTTTTTTGGATCGACGCCCTTTGGGTCGGTGACCTTTTTTGGCTCAGGAACCTTCTTCGGGGCGATGTTACTAGGCCCTGGGGTTTCAGAAGGTTTCGTATTCGTTTTCGGAGCCGAGCTGGAAGGCGGGGCTGTCGAAAGTTTTTTATGATCTTGGCTAAGGCCTGTTGGCGATGCCTCGACCGGAGCCTTTGGTGACGGGTCAATTGGTGTCGGGGGCAGTGTACTCATGAGTCGGAGTAGTCCTCGACTGTGACGATCTCTAGGTCCGAGTCTTGAGCGTCCGGTAGGTCCTGGTCATCATCGAAGATGTTGTCCGGTTCCAGTGCCTGTCGCTGCATTTCTTGCCTAGCGGCCCGTCGGATCCGTATGGTTTTCTTCGACCGGAACTGGGAAGGGCCGGGCAGGTTTCTTCCCTATGGTCTGGGAAAGGCACTTGTTGCATACTGAGTGTTTATCAGTATGGGGGAACTTGGAGTGGCATTGTGGGCACCTTTTAAACGGGCTTCTTTCCATCGACGGTCGGCTCACGTGGCGTCGAAAAGGCCCAGCGGGCCGCGTCGACGACCGATTCGAGATGGAGGTTTGTATCGAGTAGAGAGGTAACGAACGAGACAATACCGACGAAATCGAAGGCCTTTTGGCCTTTCGAAAGTTTTGTTTTCGATTCAGAGTTGGAGTATAGGAGTTTGCATCCGAACCCAATGGCGGAAAAAAACAATCTGAGCATGGAGAGGATGCCCATGTGCACTGTAGTCCAGGGGAGGAGTCACCTATCTCGTGATACTTCGAAGACTCTTCCAGGACAACAAAGTGCAATCATCCGGACCCAACACTAGGCGGCGATCTATGCACAGATATGAATTCAGCAGCCCACATGCCTCGAACACTAACTTTATTTTCTACACAAATCGCCCGACTAAATGGAAAACCACCTTTTCTCTACACCTTCAAGTCGCCAAGTCAGTAATCATTCCCTATGGTGAAAAAATCTCCACTACAAAAGGGGATGATGGACGGAGTGTTTGAGCAAATCAAACACTCACCCCCAGTCAACTGATCTGGGTTTAATCCATCACCATTCTTTAGCTCACTCGGCCACCCCAGTTCGGACATGGCTATATGCAAATCAGTCTGACCCTGTGCCTCATGGGAACAGTTCAGCCCGAACTGCCAAGCCATGTCTTCCCTGGACCGGAAACAAGCATCCTGGGACCGGTTTCGGATTCATAATCCTCATCAGCCAGGCTATCTTGAATCCAGTGGCCAAGTGAGCAAGGGACTCACGTCTGAGCATACCCTGCCACACTTGGGGCGAACAAAGCGATACAAAAGGGGATGATGGACGGAGTGTTTGAGCAAACACTCACCCCCAGTCAACTGATCTGGGTATAATCCATCACCATTCTTTAGCTCCCTCGGCCACCCCAGTTCAGACATGGCTATATGCAAATCAGTCTGACCCTGTGCCTCATGGGAACAGTTCAGCCCGAACTACCAAGCCAGGTCTTCCCTGGACCGGAAACTAGCATCCTGGGACCGGTTTCGGATTCATAATCCTCATCAGCCAGGCTATCTTGAATCCAGTGGCCAAGTGAGCAAGGGACTAACGTCTGAGCATACCCTGCCACACTTAGGGCGAACATTCTGTCCATCAACTGTGTTTTTTGCAATTTTCAACCCGAGTGTGCTGGGTATGCTCAGACGTGAGTCCCAGGCCCTCCACACCACTGGAGTCAAGCTATCCAGGCTGATGAAGGCTGATAGCCAGAAACCGGTCCTTGGATGCTTGATTCCGGTCTGGGAAAGACATGGCTTGGTAGTTCGGACTGGACTGTTCCCATGAGGCACAGGGTCAGAGCTGATTTGCATATAGCCAGTGTCTAACCTAGGGTGGTGTGGAGTGCAAAAAAACGATGGATTTAGGCCCAGATCCTTGTACTGGGGTGAATGTATGACATTGTTCTACATTCTGTCCATCAACTGTGTTTTTTGAAAAAATCTCCACTACCATCTCCACAACCTTCAAAGGGGAACTCACCAACTCCATCTATAGAACTGGAACCATTCTCATACAGGCCACCGACCCGCACCTCACCACTTTTGACCGCCACTTCTCTCCTTGTTAACTCAACTGAGCCATCAAACCATATCTCCCCTACCCCCCAACCATCACCTTCACTAATAACGTGGAACTGATCCAATCTCCCTGCCCTGAAGAACCTCTTCTGAACTTATGAACATCCACCATCACCCACTACAATCACACTACCCCTATCATTACTCTCCGCCCCAAACACCCACCATTATTACATCAATGGATCACACCAGGAACAACAAACTCACAATTACATTACCAAGCACCACAAGACTGATCTAGATCTTGACAGCTCGGACTCTAACCTCTGCCCCCCACACTCCCCCCCCCCCCCCCCCCTTCCCTCTCGTGACTGAAATCCCCACAGGCACTCTCCGCTTGACCCATGTTAATCTGAACCCTCCCTCAGAAACTCCCTCTTCCTCAAACACTGACCTTTTTCCCCCCGGCCCTTACTTTCCCCTTGCCCAAAGTCATCTCCAATCCAGTGGTCACTCTCCCCCCTACTGCCACTGCACACTCCCCTTCAGATGTCCTACATCCACAGGCACGACTGGTCTCCACCGCTTACCTCACTGACAACCCCCGTGACATCCCCATGTCCAACGTCGTCACCAATCCAGCAGACACCTTCCCCCCCATTATCATTGCAAACTCCTACTCCGCTGTCGCACACCCACATACACAACCTGACTCCACCGTCGATCTCATTGACATTCCCCGGAACTCGGACTTCCTACCTAGAATTTCTCTCCCTCCTTACTTGGACAGCAGACCCTCTACTCCTCCTCTGAACACCTTGTATGGGAGCATTTCTAATCCGGCTTCCCGCGCCCAACCTCTCTCCTCTCCTAATCCCACTGATTCCGTCCAATCCCTAAACCCTGCTCACTCTCCCTCCATAGACCCAAGCCATTCTCGGCCCCTGCCTAAAACCTTAAACTTTTTCAGCTCAATAGCACAGCAACTGAACAGAAAGGAGCTGAAAATTAACTCCCGTGCAGCTGATTTCCTATACTTACAACAAGACCTTCTCAACAGGATCAAGCCTCTGAGCTCTCTCCCCACTCAATACCTCTCCCTTAACGAACAGAGCACCCCTCGACCCTCCAGTCCGTCAGTGAGTCAGGCACTTCAACCTAACCAGGATCGCCAACCCTTTTCGATACCGAAACCTGATGAGATCAACGACCCTTACCTCGATTTGAGCTAGAAGTCAGCCCCTTTCCCCATCCCGGTTATTATCGGCACTAACAGAATCCCTAAAGCCGTCCACTCACCTAGACCTCCTGCTCAATACTCCTCTATCCACCTAACTCCCCCCCATCAGAGGCTCCACGTCTTCTCTCTTGCATGCTACTCAACTGCAGATCAGCAGTACAACACGCCACAGACATTGCTGACATTCTACTCGCTGAAGAAATTGACATTGCTTTCCTCACCGAAACCTGGCTCAATGTCAATGTGGGGGAGGACTAGCCATCATCTACAAAGCTGGATTACAGATTACCAAACTTAAACCTGCAGAATATCAATCGTCTGAATACCTAGGCTTCGAACTCACTGCCAAGGGCCCCTCACCCATAAAATTCTACACCATCTACCATCCTCCTGGAGAGCGTACCCTTTTCCCTGAAGAACTAACAGACCTAATATCACGGTTCTCCATGACAGACGCTAAAGACGTGTTCCTGGGTGACCTCAATATCCACTGGAACGACCCTGAAGACTCCACTGTCCAGAACCTATCCAACCTACTTGAAATATATAACCTCAAACAACTCATCAATAAACCAACTCGCATCAAAGGTGCAACACTGGACTCGACCATTACCAACAATGAACTGGTCTCTCTGGGAGCGATTTCTCCCATTGACTGGTCCGACCACCACCTCATTCTGCTCAAGATTGATGCACTGGTCAGCCACCAACCTATTCATGATGACAAACCTAAACACTGGACCAGAAACATCAAAGAAGTCCCTTTATCCGAACTTGAATCCAGGATTCATGCCCATCTTCAACTCCAACCCTCATCATGGACGACCGATGACCTCACTACACACTTTAACTCAAAAATGACAGAGGTTTTAGACCAAGTAGCTCCACTCAAACTCAAACAATTGAGGCGAACCAAATCTTTAATGTGGATCTGAATGAGGAAAGGCGTCAACTCAGACAAACTGAAAGGTCTTGGAGGCTAAACCCCTCGACCTTACATTTAACGCAACTTAGATCAGCTAGGCAGGCATACAAAAAACACATTTTCAGTGTAAAGGCGTCTTTCTTCCGCAGCCAACTAGATCTGACGAAAAACAGACCAAGAGAACTCTTCAACATTGTCAAAAGCCAAACAAACTGCACCCCCTCTAAAGAAATCCAAAGCCACCAATGAGCGATGTGAAGAAATTGCCACCTTCTTCAATAATAAAGTCTCAAAAATTGATCAATCCTTCATCCAAACCGCTAAACCTCCTTCCCTCTTAACCTGCCCCCCTTTAACCACCCTTAACCATTCAGAAAGAATTCTTAACAAGGACAATCAGGCCTACCTCCAGCTAAAAAACAATGCACATTGGTTGACTTTGAGCTAATGTCGGAAAATTAGGTCTTCAATATAATTTCTAACCTAAAACCTTCCTCCCACACTATGGACCCCATCCCAGCCACAATTATACTCAACCACACCATTTCCCCTTTCTGGACAAAAATCATCAACACCTCTCTCACCTCAGGCTGTGTCCCAGTCTCCCTTCAACCTGGACAAATCACCCCGATTCTCAAAAAACAAGGAGCCGATCCTAATGATCTTAACAACCTCAGACCTATCTCCAACCTCCCATTCTTTGCAAAAACATTGGAGAAATGCATTCTCCACCAACTCAACAAACACATTGATGAGTCCAACCTCCTCGACACCTTTCAGTCAGGATTCAGGAAGGCTGTAGCACGGAAACAGCTATGCTCAACGTCTGACGATATTCACAAGGCTTTAGATGAAGGTGATGCCTGTCTACTCATCCTTGTTGACCTATCTGCGTCATTCAACACAGTGAATCACCCAGCGCTTCTTGAGACCTTGTCAAAGTGCTCCGGCATCAATGGCACAGTAGTAAAATGGTTCACATACTTCCTTCAACACCGATCGCAACAAATTAAAATCAACTCCGGTCTCATGAAGCCAACAAAAGTTACACTTGGGGTCTCGCAAGGCTCAATCCTCTCCCCGTCCCTCTTCATGGAGTCCCTCACAATCATCTTGAAAAAAGCTGGAGTGAATTACCACCTTTACGCTGATGACACCCAAATTTACTTCAAAATCAAATCTCCCAGCGACATCCGACACCTCAATGCCACTCTAACCGAGATTCAAACTTGGTTCAACGCTAATCACTTAAAGCTCAACCCAGATATAACGGAACTAATCCTATTCTCTCCAAAAAGCAATCATAATCCAATCCAAGAGTGGCTCAAGAATCTGGTCGCCCTAAACTGCCCCATCGTCCTATCCGACTCAGTTAAGCCTCTAGGCATCACCCTTGACAAGAACTTGTGTATGGAGGCTCACATCAAAAACTGTTCTTTTCTCTCTTAAACACCAAGAAATTGAAACCTTTTTTCCCCAAGATGAGCTGAAGACAGTAGTACAATCCCTAGTTCTCTCTAAAATCGACAAGGGGAACGCCATCCTAACACGGACCCCAAAAGCTCACCTAGCCCCTCTAAGGGCAGTGTTGAACATGGCCGCTCGACTCGTATCTGGAGTAAAAAGATTTGCACACATCACTCCAGTTCTCAACTCCCTCAGCTGGCTTCCCATGGAAGGGGGGTGTATTTACAAGCTGGCCTGCATCACACACAAAACCCTTCACTCTACAGCCCCTAACTACCTGAACAATAAACTGGTAAGAGCAGGACAATCCAGAATTCTGAGAAGCTCCAACTCACTCCTTATTCCTCCGAAACTGAAAAAAAAAAAACACACAATATAGATAGTTTTCTGGCAACGCTCCCAGGATGTGGAACGCTCTCCCTACAGTCCTCAGATGCAACCCCTCCTTTGCCGGTTTCAAAAAGGACCGGAAACTCCATCTCCTTAACAAATACTTTCCTGACCAACGCCAACCAACCTAGACTTCAATATCAGAGTTTATTCCTCTCTTGACATTCAAGGATAGTTGGTGACCGGACTGTGTTAACCACCTTATTTTTCATGCTGTATTTTTTTTTTTATCCCTGGTTTGCTTCCTTACTGCCTGCTTACTATGTAATGCAATTTCAGTCTGCTTTATTTTACAGGGTTTATGTAACGCGTTCTGATACCTACGGGTCTAGCTAGCGCTATACAAAACTTAACATAAATAAATAAATAAATGATTATCTATCTATATATGGAAAATGTTACTTGTAAAAATCGGTTTGCAGCTTGAAGAGCTGTATATCACATGCTTTGCACACTACTGCCATCTAGTGTTGGGTGCTGATGTTGCAAATTGTTTTTCTTCAAAGTAGAGGTTTCGATATAAAGGTGCCTTGTGGTCCCCTTCCTGAAACTCACAATGCACCAGGTAAGATCCTTAGATTGTGTTTTCCCATGCAGGAGAGAGAAAGCAGGTGTAGTGATATGAAGATGGACAATATATGTATATTGGTTTAATGTAGAAAAAGATTTAAAATGTAATTAATGTTAAAATATTAAATTACGCATGAGCTCCCATCTGGAGAGTTGGGGGACGTAGTGTAATGTAATGTAAAGCGCTGCAAGCTACAAATCGATTGTTACAAGTAAGGAATGTTTCGCTTGTGCAGGAAGTCCTGATGCCAGTCACAAGCTTTGCATGGACTCGAGAAGCAGAGGTTTTCTAAAGCGGTGGCTTGTAGGTACTGTTGCACAAGATATTTGAAACAATTTTAAAGACATTTTGCACGACCTGTGTGGTCATTCAGGTCTGCCAAGAAGCACAATAATTGGTTAAAGTTTGAATGCCGGACTAGGCCACAGCTTAACATAAACCTAAAAGTGGGCTATTATGTAGAAAAGCCAAGAGCCTTAAATATTTGTGATTGATATACGATATATCTGGCCAAAACACCAGCATCAGCAGTTAGTGCGCACTGCCTTGAGACTGGTTTGCTTTGGGCAGAATTTTTTCAGCGGCGCCGGCCCGCAAGCAGTTAAAAGAGAACTTTACTTGTGGCAAATTGGATGCGATACGAATCGTTGCATGGTGTACTAACACTAAGGGACTATGATAGCCTGGAATGCAAGGACTCAAAATGTCACCCAAGCAAACCACGAGAGGGTGCATCTCCAGGAGGCAAGGAGGTATATCCTTTTATCGCAAATTTGGCTTCGTTGCGGCCCGTGACTGAACAACATATGCAGTTATGGGCCCCGGAACGTCAGCTATTTTGAGAGGCATTGGATGTTTTCTACACAGGAGGAAATGTATGTACCATCGCCCGCACCATAAGGCAGAGATCACAATTTTGGAGCAGCATTTGACTCCGTGTTAAGAATTTTTAGACTCCAACATCCAGAATGCCTTTTCAATTAAATCTATGAATAGCCAGTAAAGAAGGACTCATTAAGTTTGAACCATGCCACTTGAGAAAGACGAGAAGTCGAAAGGCGTCAGTGACGTTTAGGAGTGTCTTCTGAAAAAAAGACAAATTTCACAATTCCTGGGAGTGCGGTGATAATCTTGTTGAATATTATAATTATTGGGTTGATGGTCTGCCCAAAACACCAGCAGTTAGTAAGTGCTGCCTTGGGACCGGTTTGCTTCTGATATATATAATTCACATAATATAAACACATACACACATATATCTTCAAGCTTTCCATAAAATATTTGTACAACAGTCAATGGTTATTAATGAACGCTTGTCTGAACCGGAACACAAGCAACTGATAAACAGTTTCGCCCTTGTTAAGGGCTCATCAGCCGGGTACAGCTTGGTTCTGGTGACAGAGTGCACGGGAACCCACGTCAGAGCATTACAGTCCTGCTTAGTGTGACATACAGCTGTCCATCCAGCAAGGCCTGCTTTGTAAATGGGTTTTCGTAAGAGTCGCTTGACAAAAGCTAAATAGGCTTGCTTTGCCTCTCTAGTTGATTGAGGACTGTCAATATAATACATGCAGGCTCTTTTTGAACACTTAGAATGTGGAAAACCCTTTACACAACTGACTGAGGTTGGTGGTGGGGGGAGAAGGGCAGGTTGGGTGGGGGGACAGAGGCATTTGAAAAAACGGCATATCAATGGTTTGACTGACATGGAATGTGAGTGATGTTCTTAGGCAGCAAACAAGGGTTTGTTCTGAGGACGACCCATCTTTGCGGACTACAATAAAAGGCTACTCCACAATTAGAGCCTGCAGTTTTGCTAACTTTACAAACAGAAGCTCCTGCAATCAAGAGGACCACCTTGCATGACAGAAGCTGCAGTGGACTCAAATGGCAACCCAGGAATCGAATAAGAACATTGTTGAGGTCCCATGAGGGCACTGATGAAGCTGTAGGAGTTATTATCCTTTTAAGGCCTTCTGTAAAGACTTTGACAAATGGAATTTGGAATATTAACTGGTCACTTTTTTCAGTAAGTTGCCATGGAGGCTATAAGTACCCTGAAAGAAAGACATACTAACCCTGCCTTTTCTAGATGCAACAAGTAACAGATAATATCTTGCAATGAGGCCTGTAGGGGCTGCGCAATTAAAGTATAGCAGTAGTGAACAAATATTTTCCATTTGGCCGCATAAATAGCACTTGTTCCAGGCTTAGAAGCCTTGTTAAGAATTTGCCTGCAATCTTTTGGAGTAAAAGGTTCTCAAATTTCAGGTGCCAAACTACACGATTCAGTACCATGAGGTCAAGGTGTTGCAGTGATGTTATGTGAAGAGTTCTGCTAACAGAGGCAGCCTCTTGTGTGGATCTTTGGACAGTTCCAGGAGTACCGCGGATGTCTTGCCCAGGTGAATGCTAGAAGGAGCACTGTTTGGTTGCAAGGCATTTTGTAAAACACTCCTAGTGTTATTAGAATAGACATTAGCCCCAGCACATTTATGCGCAGACTGTCACTGATTGTCAGTTGTCCCAGATGAGCTTCTTGTTCCGCATAACAGTTTGTGGACCAATGTCTGTCAAGGCACTCCTGCAATGGGTGCAGGTGCGAGCGAGTATTTAGTACTACTGCAACAAAACAAGACACCATAATTCCCAACACTTTCATTCTCACCGTCAAAGAATGCAGGGGGAAGCAGACTCAGAAATGCCATCACTGTCTTGCTGTTAAGAGTTGCACTTTGCCTGCAATGGTATTCAGTGTGGCTCCCAAAAAGGGTTGCATTAAAGAGATGAGACTTTTAGGCATTGACAGTGAACACTAATGTTTGGAGGATAGAGACTGATTTTTCAGTGTGAGCAAGGCGCTGCTCTCAGATGCTGCTTTTAACCAACCAGACTTCCAGATATGGAAAGATATGTATGGCACAATGGCAAGGTGAACTGCCACTTCTGAAAAGACATTTACTGAAAACCCTCTGGGCTGTTGTCACCACAGAAGGTAGTACTTTGATGTGATAATGCTTTCCACGTACCACCAACCTGAGGTACTGGTGGTGTGCTGGGTGGATGGGGACCTGGAAGTAGGTGTGCTTGAGATCGAGTCACTATGCTCCTAGCTATCACTGGATAATGGGAGGCATTCGAGGAAAAGCTTACTAAGAAAGGCCTTATTAGGCCCTGTGCTTCCTGCAGTAAGAAGAGGCTTCATGTCGACAACCAACACATAGACTGCCTCTACTGTCTTTACCCAGACCACTCCTCAACGGACTGTAAGGTATGTCGTACCTTTCCTTCAAAGACCCTTAAAGACCGGGAGGGATGCCTTTTAATTTGGCTGCAGAGACTTAAAGACAAAGACCAAGCCTGGTCTTCCGAGGAGAGTGAGGGCTCCTCCAAGTCTTTAAGATCCTCACAAAAAAGGCCCAGAGTTGCTTCTCCAGGGCCTTCGTCGCAGCCCCCTCAGAAGAAGACGCAGACAAGTCTTCAGAGGCACACCTTAAGGCTTTACCAACAAAGGTTTCTCTTCAGGAGGTTCTACACCTTTAAATAGCCTATTTCCACCTCGTCGACGTCTGCCTCGTCAACGGTGGCTTTGACGGCGAGAAAATCCCTGTGTACAGCTGTGGGAGTAACGTCGACGACGACTGTCTCTACCTCCTTGGCATCCTCAGCATCGTCCACGACGGCGACTTCCTAGTCGATGGCTGTTAAACCTTTATCGTTGACGATAAAACTTAAAAAATCATAGTCAACGTCCAAGCCAGCGCCGATGCTACGATAGACAACAAGCGCGTCGACTAGGAGTGTTCTGTGACGTCTACTCCGTTGACGATGATGACACAGTCGACGAGGGCTCTGTCGACGGGAGCTTTGTCGACGTTACCTTCAGTTGTGTCCGTCGGTGCTTCACCATCGACGACTACACCTAAGTCAAGCTCGTCGACGACACCAGAGTCCAAAGTGGAAAGTGCGTATGTCCACCTCAAAATAACAAACCGCATGTCGAAACCTGCCCTGACTTCCCCTAGCAGGGTCCAGCCATTACCTCCGACTCACCTTTTGGAAGAGGACGAAGATTCAGATGATGGCAGTATGTTCAGAGCTGCGACAAGTCCTTCTGAACTTCATGTTAAGTACCTGGAGAGTTCAGACTATGACTAGCAAGACCTCCAATTTCTTATTACAAGCAGAGATTTCCTACTTCTGCTACGTCTCATACTCCAGTTGTCTCTCCGCCGCCAAGGCCACAGGCTACACCTCTACCTCTACAGTCTCTGCCTGCCACACTATCTCCACCACCTTCCACGGATGATGAGGAGGATGATCAACAAGAGGAAGGGGAGCTCCAGGATTCACAATCGACTCATGATGAGTGGGATGATTACGTTATCCCTTGTCCAGCGTCCCCGGTGCCTACTCAAGCTGATTCGCCTCCTGAGGATATCGGGGGTTTTCATAATTTCTTGGAAAGGGCTGCACAGCGTTTCCAGATTCCTATGCCTTCTCACCAGCAGGATTGCTTCCTTTACAACTTTAAGGAGCCTTTTAAATAGTCTGTAAGATCTGTGATTATTATAGACTACATCTGGGATCAGGGTGTTAAAATCATGCACAATCCTTTTTCAGTTCCCCCAGTGTTACCTCGTCTAGACAAAAAAATACAGAGCTCCGGACACCGCTCCAGCCTGCCTTACCGCACATTCCAAGCCTGATTCCGTCATCACTCAGGCTGCCCAGCGGAAGTCTAAAAACCATTCTGCTCCGCTCCTCCAGACAAGGTAGGCAGACATATAATATTGGAAAACGTTTTTCTTCCATGTCTGCATTGACAGTGCGTGTGTCCAATTCCTTAGCGTTATTAGGGCGCTACAACAGGCAGATGTGGGCGGACATTGCTCCATACTTGGGGGCCTTGCCGGACGACTTGAAGGAAGAAGCAAAGAAGATCTTGCTGGAGGGCGAACGTTTGGCTTCCGAGATCGATTGTGCAATGGATATCGCCTCTACTGGTTTCCGCCAACTGTCTGGCACTGCTGTTCTACGACGCCAAGGCTTACAGTCTGACTAGGAAAGGTTTTCCACTCACTGAAAGTATTTCTCAGTGGATTTCAGGAGCTATTACTTTCTGTCACCAGCAAGCGGGCCAACCCTTGCACTCCACAGTTCATGCCCACTCCACGAGGGCAGTCTCTACATCCATGGCACTCTTTGCAGGTGTGCCTATCACAGACATTTGCAGAGCGGCAACATGGAGGACACCGCACACATTTACCAAGAACTACTGCTTGGATACAGAACTCATAAAAGATGCTGCAGTGGGACAGGCGGTGTTACGTCATCTATTTCAATAGAGGTGAGCCTTCTTTTCTGTTTATACACACATTTCTCCATTGTGTTTTCATTGATTGCAGTATTGATATTTGCTACTTTCACATTGATATTTTCTTATCTGGTGAACTTGTACATTCTGTGCCATTCGAAATGTGCTTGTCATTACTTGCTACTCTGATTCAGGCATGTGAATCAATGAAAGATACTCTAATACTGCATAATAAACGCGTTACTTAAATGTAACTGCAGTTTTCAGTACTGGTATCTTTCATAGCTGCACATGCAACCCACCCACCTCCCCTGAAAGGGCTCACCTGGTTCTCTCAGTGTTACCTCTAATTAGCACTGTGCTTACAAAAATCTGAGGGACTAGAGCTCCTTCCAGGAAGGTTCCAGAGGGTGGTGATAGCTGATTGGTTGTTCTCTAGAGTTTGGTCCTCATTACAAAAGGACCTGGATATGTTATTAATGTGAGGCCTTTGGCCTCTTTTTATGTCTAGTGAGACATTACTTTTGTTATGTACCGGGGACTCCCATCCCGATGAAAGGGAATGATTCAGGCATGTGAATCTATGAAAGATACCAATACTGGATAACTGCCGTTACAGGTAAGTAACACATTTCCTCCTGCTTGCTGTCAGTAGAAGGGGCGTCCCCTGGGTTGGGAAGATCAGCAGCAGGATGCAAATCTTTGTAGACAGCAGGGGCGGTGTCTCCATAAGGGCAGAGGAGTGTCGCCCACTGCTTTCTCACAGTGGGAGAAACAGAAACATAAAATGGTATTTTAAAAACTATTTGATCTTTCCGCTTCTCGCTCTGCGAGAAAGCAGAAGGGTATGCCTGGTTGGGGGCGGGCAGGTCATGGAGGAGTGGCTTGCCCAATGCTGTGGGCCCTGACTGTGTGGTCGGCCCTCTGACGCACTCTGCATTTTCTCTATGAAAATGGACTCCCATACGTGCCCGGCTGGGCGCTGTCCCCACCAATCACAACGCTGCCCTTGCAGCGTTGTGATTGGCTGAGGGGAGGGAGGCTGCCTGCTTCCTGTTCTTGCTGGAGGAAGGCGAACAAGAAAGCAGCAGGAAACCACTGGACCTGGCCAGGAGCAGATGCTGCTGCGCAGGACCTGGTAATGTAAGCTTTTTTTATGTTTAAATCCCCTCCCACGTGACCGCCGCCCCCCCTTGCCACCCCACCACACTCACCCGTGACTGGTAGACAGTGTTAACAGGATAGGGAATGTGGAGGGGAATCTGCTGTTGATGGGCTGTGTTCCTAGACCCAGTCTTTTAAGGAATTGGGAAAGTTCCAAGCTCTTCTGGAAATGCCTCCTTAAATGTTAGGAATTTTTTCTTAGTTGGGGTTAGCCACCTAGTGTAAGATGTGGGGGCCAAGCTACAATGTACGCCATGAACGGATCTATATAAATCTTTCTCTGACATTAAGCTGCTTGCCCTGAACTTCTGACAGTGTTGAATCCCTCTGCGCCCACCCAGGTATTGGTTTCAAGGTCAATTTCGGAGTCAGTCTCAGTTTCAAAGCGACTGTTCAGACTCTTGGTGCAGAGATGGTGTCTCGACATAAAGGCCATGTTCTTGAGGCTTTACCAGAGCAGAGACTCGCTTTTGATGCAGGGCTAGATTTGGATCAGTGGCCGGTGAAGGCTGACTTGGCCATTTCAGTGGTGGTTCAAGGCTTGAGGCATGCCCTCTTGAGTCATTCCTTGCTCTGGAGGAGAAACTCCACTCAAGGTCAACCCTGATGCAAGAAACTCAGAAGGTGGTGGATGGGAAACACGAATCACAGTCTTTGCCTTGGGTGGGGATTCCACCTGGGGCCCTGGGAAGAATTCTCTCTGATGTCAGAGTCACTGGGAGAAACATATTGCAACTCTTTTTCATCTGAGCCCTTGAAATACCAAAGGGCCTAACCTTTCTCCATCTAAGTATGTACCCTTAATGACTTCGACCCCAGTCATGGTGGATGGCTCTGGAGAGTCTTGACACTACATTCTGTAATGTGCCTACCACCATTCTCTACAATGCGAGAACTTTTTTTTGCTTCCGAAGGTCTGGCGGGGAAATAGGTGGATTTGTCATGGCTCCTTAAGAGGACAGAATTCACTCGCCTTCGATGATCTAATAATAGGAACTTGCTGCTACACTTAGGACAGAATTGGAAGGGTGTATTTTCCATAACCCCTTCGCCCTCAGTTATTCTCCTACGACCGGGCCTTGATATCTTCGTTACTATTTACTTGCAAAGTGGGTGCTGGGTGGATAATGTTTTTTAAAAGTGTTGCAGGTAGGGATTCCGGTGAAAAAATTTAACATTTTGCTTCTGTAATGCAACGGTCCAGGAACTCCAAAGTTACACTCTAATCATTTGATTAAAAAAAATATATTTAAAATCGACTTAAGATGGAATCTAAGACTTCAGATATTTTGGGTGTCGGCGAGGGATCACAAATCACCTTGCATTTGAAACCTCTGTTTGAAAGGAAAACAACTTACAAAGTCAGTGTCTAACATTAGATGACAGGCTGATATGACACTGACTTTCACTGAGTGCTACTAAGTATTATTCCTTTGTGTCAGGTTGTATCGAACTTCTAAACTTCTAAAGTATGCTTTGACTCTTTCATCACCTTACATTCTGAAGGCACATACAGTAATACTTGGCCCTGGGACATAAAGGATAAACAACAACTACTATGCAGGAGAGGAGCAAGAGACATAGCAACTGAAACCATGCCCTTAACAGATGGTAGCTGTGGCAAGGCTAGTGACTTGGAACTGAAACATCTGAGGAGACCGTCTCTGTACAGGTGCAAGGAGGAAGATTGGACAGCCCACACACTGCAGGAGTAGTGTTGAGACAGTCTCAGTACTGTCATAAGACACTGTACTGGTGAGGCAGTGGGTAGGGCAGGAGTGAAACATGTGTCTAAAGCATGGGGGGCAGAGGTTGGTAGAAGGGTTAGGTGTGGGGAGAACCAGTACCTTCATCTCCTCTGGTGTGTAAATCTTCTTTGCTTTCTTGATCATTGGCTGTGGCTTCAGTTCCTCCTCTGCAAACTTATGCTTCCGGGGGTCGAAGAGCTCCCCACCAGGTACGCTGGAAAGCATAAGGTCTGTGGGATCAGGGTTAAAGTTGACATTGACCTCAATGCTGTCAGGATCGATGGGGCTCGGAGTGTCACACTGGTCCTCCTCTTCCTCCTCCTCCTCCTCCTCCTCCAACTGCTCCTCTGTAGGCAACGAGGTGTCTGAAAGACAAAGATGAGTGAACCAACAAGCCAGAGAAGGTAGCATGCTTCAGGGGCTGCAGAGTTCAACGCAGAGATAAAGAGGGAATCAAACACCCTGAGATGATGACTGACGTGCTTATTGTGGAGGTGAAAGTGGAAGAGAGGTGAAAGGTGAAAGACAGGCGAAGCAAGTGCACAGAGATGGTGGCTTATAATAAGCTGCAGTGTATTGTATGAAGGTAAAGGTGGAAGATATGTGAAGGCTAAGGTGGAAGATATGTGAAGGCTAAGGTAAAAGAAAGGTGAATCAAGTGCCTAGAGATGGCGGCTTGCCCTAGGCTGCAGTGTTCGCTTTAGAGGTGAAGGAGGAAAAATTATCACTTAACAAGAAATGCAGCAGGCCAAGGGATGCAGCTTTAATATGTAGGCAAAGGTAGGAAAAAGGTAATTAAGGGCCAAGAGGTAAAGTCATGTTATGGCTGGCTGGATTTAGCATGATGGCAAAGAAAACCTGTTGCAGCTCCTACAAACACTCAGGAACCAATCACAATCTATTGCAAATCAGACCGGCAAAACATCCTTTGGGACACAATGGGTTACAATTACGATCTTAAAAGAACAACTTGAGATAAGACGAGCGTAGCATGGCTATCACAGTACGTCACTCTACGAAGCTGTAGGCTAGATGACCATACAGATACTACACTAACAAGAACCATGCTCCACCATTTGACAGTACCAGGCTTGGCTGGCCCTTATCTGCACAGTGCTCGCATAACCCAGATTCAGTGAAGCATCCTTTTGATACCTGGGCGGTGAAAGAAGTGAAAGAGCATTGGGATGTTCTACAGAGAGAAGTCTCACGAAAGGAACTACAGGAGTACAGGATCTCTTTCTCTGCAGAGGGTTATAGGACTTCAAATGTTTTTCACTGCAGTCATGGAGCAGGGCTGCTGGTGTCAATTCTTCAGGAGGGCACAGTCTGTACTATAAGTAACCCCTATGATGAGGGCACAAACACTGCCAAACACAAATATTCCCTAGGATTCATGGTTGACCGCAAGGAGAATGAGAATCTTTGCTGGGCCACTCTGCAGGAGCTGAGGAAATCAAGGTTGCCTACAAGCTCCCTACTGCCACAGTTCCTGAAAGAGTGCTCCAAACCACTATACTAGTTGAGTTTCTGACTCAATGTATTCCACCGGTTGATAGCATTCCCTTATTGTAGTAACTGGGAGCATAATTTGGATTCCTGTTATTCTATTTCCTTACAAAGTACTTCACACGTAATGATTTTTTGTGGTTTTATGCTCTACCAAGATCACGCACTATTTGAGTTTTTTTTTAAATAAGACATTACATGCAGGCACTACATCTTCAATGGCTAGCCTCTGTTCATATTATAGAAACTGTTTCTACCTACCTTACAGTAGTAATCAAGATTAGGAAGAATTTGAGGACTACAAAGGAAGTCACCTCTGGACTCTTATTAATCTACCAATGATTTGGGACCATAAGAAGATTGTGTAGATATATGCTGGACCAGTCTGTAATTCTTTCCCACCGTTGCCATGCTCACATCATATTAATGGGGTTTGCTCCCTACCCAGGGAGGCCTGATTTTGTTTTTTGCACTTTTACAGTCTCATTAAGGTTCCCAGATCTGTGGTCAGTAATTCGATGACTAACTAGGTCTTTTTAACTTTTCATGTACTGTATTTTTAGCATCGCAGTTAGCTGCCCCCTTGTAGCCCTCATTAGCCCTTCTGACTCCCTTGATGTTTTGAGGTGTGAGTTTTTGGCTCTGGCTTTGTGTCGTAGCTCTGTGATTAATTCTGCCAGGAGGTTACCATTGTCATTATGCCTTGCTCGTATTTCTGCTGGGCGTAACATCTGAATATACCTGCCACACTGGCGCCCCCCCACCCCTTAGTTCATTTTAGACACTGTGTACTATTAATCATGTTGAAAGGAATGCATAGGGGATCCTTTTCTTGAGGTTCTTGTTCTCCCACATAAATTGTTTTATTATGTACTTGTGGATATTAGTTGTTTTTTAATGCAGTTGCTAGTTTTCTTTAATGTTTAAGGTTTATTTATTGAGATCGATTAAAGTTATTTCCGCTTCTGATTCACTATAATAGTAAACCCCTAAGCCACACATTTGGGGAGATTTTGTGAGTGGAGTATGATGGTGGGCTATATTTGTAGGTATCAAAGAAGTAAAGCTTACCTCCATCCTTGGAACACTGGAAGATGCTAGATGGCGAAAGGGGTGAGGAGGCAGTGGCTGAAGTGCTGGCTGTCTCGTCAGGTGCTTCCAGCTTCGCGACAGGCAGCAGCTGAGCTTGGAGGTTTATGTCCAAATTGCCTGGGCCCGTGGGGATGCCGTTTTCCAGGAGGAACTCATCTAGGTCCATGTACTCGAGATGAAATGACTGCCCGTCGTATGGGATGGTCTTGTCCCAAATGGGTGGCATGAGGGCAGCTGAGGACAAAAGAGTATTGCCCAGGGTCTCACCATCATCTGATTTGACCTTGTCGTCCTTATCTGCAAGAGATGGCATGTGAAGGGTAAAAAAGGCACATTAAGATTCTCATAGCAGCCCTCACAAAGTAACAGAGCGCCAGAAGTCCACATTGTGCTGCACAGACCAGAACTTCATTTTTACTTTTGCACCCCCAAAAAGATATGCCAGTGACACCTAAAAGCTCACATTATTAGAAATGCCTCTCACAAATTAAGGAAGTTGCTACTTCTCCCCCCATTTGAGCGTCACACCCTGACGCACTCTCACAGACTTCAACAGACCACAATTGTTATCCACTTTTCACCCCTAGAAGTTAGCTACTCACTCAAAGAAACATCAAGTGTCACCTAATGGTATATCACGTATCTTGGGAACCAAAGAATATATCTATTTCAGTTAAGCATATAGTTACACAAAACGTAAGGATTTTAAGCGCGAACTTGCTGTAAACAAACCCACATTGACATCTAGGCAACCTACAACTAAGCAACAACAAATGCTGGTTGGTGGCATTACCCAAAAGAACATGACCAGGGTGGTATGAGAGACCAGAATGTCCCACAAGCAGTGTGTAAACGAGCAATGAGGCTGGTACGAGGCCTCAAAATCTCAGCAGCACAAATGCAGCAGGACTTTCAGAGTGATCAAGTGGTGACTGACCTCAAATTTGTCAGCATTATAAACAGCCTCAATTCCATTCCACCTGTAGAGCCCCTGGCCCCCTTAGACACCATCACACACGGTGTCCTTTTCGTCTATACAACAGATGTGTATCAGTCAGCATATCAACTTTAGTTTATAACATAAAATAAAAATTCTGTGTAGTTATGTAAATATAGTTGAATAAGTGTACATATTGTAAATATGTTTTTGTATTTTGTAGCCCTGAAGAAGTCAGTGTAGGACGAAACGCATTGGCTACTGTTGTAAGGCGTTGGACAAAAGAAGAAAAATTAATAACGAACTTTTCCCTATACACATTGCAAGCATATTGTGCATTATGTATTATTGAATAGAAGTATTGTGGATGTGAAACTATATGATAATTGTGCTGAACTCATCTAAATTGAGGTATATTCTTTAGTAATGATAGAGTCCTGAACTACTATGAATTAAAAAAAAAAACATACATTGTGTTCCTTTCTATGGCCTGCTGCACCAACCTGCCAGCTAATACATTACAATTCTTTCCTGTACAGCACTCTATTGCTTCATAGATATGTTTGCACTATATAAATGTCATACATACTAGAAACAATCTGCTACTTTACCCCTTATCTCTCCTTGGTGTTAATCTCAAGCTTTACATGAGAAGGGAAACCCTGACTCTTCCTTACTTTCACTTTAAACCCCCACCCCTTTTATCTTCTGATTGTACTTCCCTGTGGCTCCTCCCTTGCCATATTCCCACTGGCTAGGGGAATCTGTTGTACTGTCCAAACTAGACTCATGGCTTCTTCTGTTATGCCAGAAGAGAACCAGCACAGCCACCAACACTTTAGCATTCAGTTCATTACACGTGTTGGGGATATTTTGCCATCCAAAGTAATCCTCCCATTTGATAGCCCTCTTTTCTCTGGCAGGTAGTTGCGTATTTAGAAGATGCGGTTTGTGAGGTCTCAGAACGGATACACCATGGTGCTTTCATATCTGATAACGAAGAAAAGGGTAACTCTGAAAAATTAAATATTTGCCTAGGATGACGCAATGAGACCAAATTTTGGGTCAACTACATTACAGTTATGTCAAGTAGATTATTCAAGTTACTAGACCTGCAGGTCTAGTAAAATATTTATGATTTTCAAGGCTTGAATGACAGCACAGCACTCCAATCTTCGTTCTTCCACTCATCCCACTCGACTCCAATGTACCCCACTCCAATTGCCTACAATGTACCCCACTTCAATCTAACCAACTCTACCAAAGTTTACTTCCCTACAATCCAATCTACCTCACTCCACTGAATCCAACCCAATCAACCCCACTCTACCCCCCAATCCACCCCACTCCCCCTCCAATCCACCCAAATCTACCCCCAAACCACTCCAATTCAATCTACCTCAATCTACCCCAATCCAATCCAACACACTCCAATCTAACCTAATTGATTCAGTCCACTATAATCTTCACAGGTGCTTTCCAATTTACCCCACAGCACTCCAAATTCCAAGGCAATCTAACTACTCTCTATTGCAATCTACCCCACCCCACCCCCGTCCAATCCAACCCCCTCCTGTCCAATTCAATCCACCCCAAACAACCCTACACCAAACAGAACCCACTCCAAACTAACCCCACCTACCTTCACAACATTTTACCCTACTATAATCTACCCAGTCTACCCCACTGTAGTCTAGGCCACTCCATCCCATCTGTGGGAAGAAGGATTCAAACCACATCTATTGTGGGAAAGACTCCCACCAAAACATCAGATCAAGGCTTTATAACTGCTGCAGTATTGAGGCATGTTGCCCTCATCATCGTCGATGCGGCCATTGTTTCCACTACAATACCCAACTAAAGCATAGCAAGTCAAACGCATCCTTTCATTAATACGTGGATTTCAGTGGACTCTACCTATAAATCTGCACCATTATGGACATCTACCTTCTCAAAACATGTCTCATAACAATCCACAATTGGATGTGAACACATTTTCTTCTACTAGTTGTGCTCTTCTCCCACTTACAAAAAAAGGCAAAGTGAAGATTAACCTTCTCAAAGACAAAGCTCCATGGCTTCCCTTCCAGAGTCGATCAAACTGTAAAAAACTCATGCCTTCACTATTGCTCCTCACTGACCTTAATTCCTCACATTAACTAGGTGGCCACAATTTCTAGCTTTTCATCCACATCCTCAAAAAGTAATTGACATCATACCTAAAAATCTAATTAAAACAGCACCTATTTATCTCTTGCCTGTCCTTTCATGACTCTAACCTAGCAAAGGCTCATTAATTTCACTTAGCTTCACTAAAAGTCGTTATGTTCCACAGCAATAGGTCATATTTGAGGAAATATGACTACATTTCTCCTATCTCACATGAAAACATTACCTCTAAGAGCAAAGGTAACCTTCGAACTTTGAGTTTAACTTACATGCTTAGAATTCCAACACACCATATCTTTCTGTTGTAGTACCCAATTCAGGAGGGAAAATGAATCTTCACTGCCAAAATCACCTCAGAATTGAGATTACCAAGTTTAAAACTTTCTTTTCCCAGAAAAGATACTTTGCCGAAGCAACAATATCAACCTGGAACTCACTACCAATAAATGTCAGAAATCAACCTCCTCACACTAGGGAAACATGAGAAAATAGTGAAAACACACCTGTTCCACCTTTCCTATGCTAAGTTCCATCTGCATCAATCCCAGACATTCCTCGCTCTAAGTTTCTCTTCCTCCACGTTTGATCCTCTCCTATCCAATCCACCTCCATTTACTTGATCAGCTATGAACTGTCAATTACTACAGTCTGCCTACAGCAGCCTCAATGTTTCAACATTCTTATGCATCAGGTGTCAATTGTCTGAATAAATGTAATTTTGGATCCCACTATCTTACTCAGAATCCCCTTTTACCCACTCCCTCTTTTCATGAGCAACTGTAAATGGTGGAGTCCTGATGGTTTTCAAACCAAACTAATTTGTAAACATCCCTGCTTCATATCTCGGTGTTGTACTTGTAACTCAATTGTGGTCTTACTACAAAAATGTTTTTTGGTACTGCTGCTTACTGTGCTGTATGTATTGTTCTTAGTTTTAATGTAAAGCGCCTTAATGTCAATGGGTGCCAGTGGGTTATACAAGCATGCCTAATAAATATCTCATTGGAGCAAGAGTCATGCACAAATATTGGATGTGAACATTATTTGTGCCATAACTGAGGGCATAGTTCCTGCAACAGCATCCGACAGACAGGAGTCCTACCGTACTATCGGATTCAAGTACGATACAGGCCAAAACATTAGATGTAGTGGAAGAAATTGTGCTGTCATTCAAAGGGTAGCAACCTACGGAGTCAGCCCACTAACCCTAAGAACCAGGGTAATTACATTATAACACATGACTGTGGTTCACTTGGGCTAGCATTAACCCAGCGGAGTCAAAATATTACATTAGATTAAGAACATGTATTTCTGAAATTAAAAAGGAAAAAACACACACACACACACACACACACACCCCCCCCCCCAACACCCCTCCTAACACAGGAAAATTACACATCCAACACCAATCCAGACGAGGAATACACAAAGCTTGCTACTCTTCATTTTGTCCCAACCAATTTTGTTTCTGGTCACAAAGTGTTTACATACATAGACTGAAGAGTAGATCTAATATAAATGATTTTAATCAGAAAGACCAAAGAGTGTATACTGTATAGCAACATATAATATAAAATATATACAAGGTAAATGACTGCCAATAATTCATCAACAATACTGAACAAATAGTTGAATCTGAGGGCTTGGCTTGCATGTGTACAATCAACAATTAAAGAATTAAGAATTAGTTTATGGCAGTCTGTATCAATTGGATAGAAGTAGATGTTTCGGACCAGCTGTAAAATGGACTAGGGTCATCATCAGGACAGAAAGTGTTGCATAAATACAGTCAATACAAATTATATACACAACAGGTTCCACAGGCAGTGGAGAATAATGCAACCCTACCACCCAGATGCGACAAGAAGATTGGAAAGCATTTTCGTAGTACTAAAACCACGGTGCAAACAAGGTACTGATAAACCCAAGGAAGAATCAAAACAATCCCAAGGTAGCACCTCCTCCAGATGTGTGAAACTACGCAGACAGCCAAAGACGCCCCAGGAGGCTACGTAGTAACACGATTCCGGGGAGAGGAGGTAGCCTTGCGGCTAGAACGGTCGTCCTCAGACCTGGGGAACCAGGTTCGAGTCTCGGCAACAAAGCTCAACATCCTGTGATTCTTGGCAAATCACTTAATCTCCCCGTGCCTAACAAAGATGAATGTGTACATCTGTAACGAAACTGGTTCTCATGTAAAGAGCTCTGATATCTGATGTCTCTGGTCTAGTTCGCGCTATATAAAATTCTAAACAAATTCATAAAAATAAAAAAAGTACTTTTAGCGGGCATAAGATATGCAGCAATAGTGCCAAAATATATGCATAATGGTGAGAAAGCACTCAGCCTCAATCAAGCAAAAGGGAGTAAATGCTTGTAATCCATAATTTGTGGTCAAGGCAGGTGAAAAACATCAAATGTCTCGGCATCCAGAACCACAACATCTAAAGGGAGTACAAATCCTGCCACAGCACCGAGTGGGAGCATGATTCCTACCACAGCACCGAGTGGGAGCACAATTCCTACCACAGCACCGAGTGGGAGCACAATTCCTACCACAGCACCGAGTGGGAGCACAATTCCTACCACAGCACCGAGTGGGAGCACAATTCCTACCACAGCACTGAGTGGGAGCACAATTCCCACCACAACACCGAGTGGAAGCACAATGCCCGCCACAGCACCCAGCGGGAGCACAATGCCCGCCACAGCACCCAGCGGGAGCACAATGCCCGCCACAGCACCCAGCGGGAGCACAATGCCCGCCACAGCACCCAGCGGGAGCACAATTAGCGGGAGAACAATTCCTGCACAACAGCTTATCAAGGAGTGATTTCTGCCTCAATATCTGATGAGAATATATTTTCTGACATCAAGATTCCTACAACCATATCTGATGGCTTCATGATTCCTACCACAATATTTGAGGGGGCCTCGATTCCCACACCAATATTTTTGCCGCAACGAACAACTTAATCATTATTGCTGACCCAACAGGGCCATCATTAAACTAATTCAAAGAACGCATGGAAATAGGCTTAAGCTTTGAAGGATCTAAGTACTGCTTGGATTCTGTAAAAAATGAATCAGCAGTACTGTAGTGGTAGGGGACTGGATGTAACTGGACTTTAACATAGCCTCTTGATTATTCTTTTGCTTGGCTAACTTGAATCTTTCCACAGCTCACTTTTAGGGAACTACGTTTTCTTATTTTTGCTTAAGCAGTTCATGAGTGCGTGCGTTTTCCAGCTGTATCCCTCATGTGCTTCTCCGCCGTGCTCAGTGCTTCTCCCTCCCTTGTGTGCTTCATCCCCAGCTCCATGTTAAGCTCCTTCCTACCGGGTCCCGCATGTTTCTGTTTTTCTGTTTTTCTCTCTCTCTCTCTCTCTCTCTCTCTCGCTCTCTCTCTCTCGTACTTCACACGCCACCAAAATCCTCTTGCTCATTGTTGTTCTCTCCATCGTATGCTTCTTGCCTTGCTCCTGTGTTGCTCTCTTAACCATATAGTTCAGGATACTAGAGGGAAAAAATTGAGTGGGGGCTGACCCGTTCTGCCATGCCAACCCCAACCCATGTTCTTTTGCCTGAAGCCCTTTCATACCTCTTTAGAGGGCAGACTGGAAATTGACCCCAATCTTGATAAGTATTGAAACAGATTTGGGTGCCAGCCGATTCTTGCATTTGAGCGCATTGCCCCACTTGTTTCAATCTGAGGAAATGGGTTTGGAAGAAAGGACCCTGGGCGTTTAGATGAGTGGATGGGGAAGATAAAGGGCCACTAGACACAAGGGATTTTTGAATGCTGTGAAAAGTTTATGGAGGAGGGGCCTGGTCCCTCCAAGCATGGGGTCCTCCCATAGAGTGGGGTTTTAGAACCCAGTCTGCAACCCCAAGTCTTGCACTAGATAAAGTAGTTTTTGGTTGGGACTCAATAAGTATGTAAGGTAGTGAGTGGGGTTTGGTGAAAATATAGTTTTAGCCTAAAATTTACAGCAGCCATTCTATTGCTTTCCCATAAAAAGTGTAATATTGGTTGAGTGCTAACGGATGTTCAGCTGGTGGCAGATATTTCTAATAATATTAACTTGGGATCAAATAGCAGGTACATGCTGCTACATTTCATACGACAAACAGCCTGTAAAAGGCAAACGTAAATGATTATAAAATGCACTGTGCATTTTTTTTTACCCATAGGAGAGCCTCTTCAACCCCTTATAGAGAGGTCAAGCAGTGACTCTTGCCGAACTCACTCACTTGGTAAAATGTGGGGATTGTTTTAGAAATGTTAAAGGGCAAAATTACAATCTCAACACAAACCTGAAAGCCTGCCATGAAGGACTCTACTACTTTCACAAACTCATCAATAACAAGCCTTACAGCCGCCATGGGCTGGGATTGATATGAAGGCCACTACCCACTGCTCTGCTACATCCAAGAGCCAAAAGCACATTACATGCAAGCAATGTTTCTCTTCTGGTGCAAGGCATGTCTCAGTCTGACCTCCACCTAGCATTTGAAATATACTTCGCATCTGGAGTAGACCTGTGCGTTACCCTCAACCTGCCCTATGGGATTCTAGACATGCAGAAAAGGTGACTATTTCTGTCCTCTGCCCTGCCGGCTGCATTTCAGCTGACCAGTGGAAGGATAATGGGTGTTCTTACTGTGTCTGCAGTTTTTAGGTCACAGTGCACCCAGGAAAACCTACACATTTTGGCCCAGGAAAGACACTAAATAACGTAAGTATTTGTGACCTCAATTCAAATGACTAGGTTGGACAAACAATGGCACAAAGAAAACATAAGTACAGCAGATATACGATCTGAAGAAGTAAAAGGGCAAACCTCCAGAGTAACATCAAACCCACTTCAACAGAAAATAAACTATTTCACAGTATTTTTTTTAAAGTCCATATTAAATGCAATGGGCAGAGTACTTTCCAAGGTCAACTTTCTGAATGTCCCCAAAATGTCTTTAGCAAACCAGACAGCTGCGCTGTCAGTAGGCTGCAACCTAAAAATGGCCCAATCCCATATCGTTTGAACCATCACTGACAACTGGGCTGAGTGAGCGCAGCCCTGTTTCTGAATGTAATACACTGTAGTCATTCAGTCTGTCCGTACGAGCACCGTCTTGAGCGCCAACTGCACTACCATCAGCTCCAAGAATATGGTATGGATTTGCTGCTCTTGAGGAGTCCAAGTACCCTAAACGCGCTCACCACCCCTTGAGAGAAATGCCTGTTGTAATAGTCACTGGCAGCTGTGGGCCAATAAATGTTCTGCTCAGTAACAAGTTATTGGCGTTTGAAATACCATGACTATCTCTTATTTAGAAAAGACATTGCCTGTCACTGTTTTCAATATGGTAGATTGTGTGCTGGGCTTTGTTTTTGGCTGCTGCTCGTTATAACTCCGACATCCAGATATGGAATGACAAATGGAGCTGCGACGCAGGAGTGCTGCGCGCACCTCTAGACATCTGGCAAATGCCCATTGGGCTATTGGGAAATGAAAGCATAATACTTCGAAGTGGTAATGCTATCCACCACAAACCTGAGGTGGTGAAGGTAACGAAGGTGTGCCGGATGGATAGGGAAGTAGGCTCCCTTGAGACCAAGGATCACCAGGTCATCTCATCTTAAAAGTGCTCCAATGCTATGTAACGGATGACTGGCCTGCGGTTTGTATTGGCCTAACTGTCCCTTCAATTGTGGGGATTAGGAAGTATAGAGAATATATTTATTATCCTCTTTGGTGCAATGGAGCAGATTCTATTGCACTGTACCTGAGCAGTGCCTGTACTGCCTCCTACAGTAGCCTTTGACATTCCTGGTTGATAGTTTGAGAATGAGGTGGTATGTTTGGCTATGTAGTATGGAACTCCTAGAAGCACCCCTTGAATACAAACCAACCTGTCTAAATGTTATTCTTCCACTGCAGAAGCTTGAACTTTATTCTTCCCTGAAAGGCGTTGATGTAATCGAGGGGCGGTGTTAACACCTAAAGTCAACACTAAATGTACATTATAAGCAATAGGTAACTTTAACAAGTGTGGAGTGAAAACCCAGCACTAGGGCATTCCATCACGGAGGCTGGGAACCAAGATGGCGGATTGAAGACGCCGCCAGGTGTAGCTCGAAAATGCCGCTCCCACCACTTCACTGACTATGGATAGACGGACAAACGTAGCGAAGCCCTGATCGACTAGAAGAAGAAACGGGCTTACCCACATCTGGAGGGTTTTTTTTTCGACCAAGAAGTCAGCCGAGGACGTGGCTGGATCCGGATGCGGCTCCTGCTCGCGGCCGGCGGCGGTGGCGGCGGCCGCGGTCTGGGGGTGGAGACCGGATACCTGCGCTGGACTCGCCGGACCTGGCTTGGCTGGTCAGACCGGGGAACACAGGCGAACTCGGCTCCCGCTGCCTGGGGGCGGAGACTGGCTACCTGCGCCGGGTTTGTTGGACCCTGCTAACCTGGTGTGAGGCGCGCAACTAGTGACCTTCGCTGCATTGATCTACAGCTAAAAAGCTCCCTAACCTAGGATACGGCCAAAGAAATTCACTTTACTGACGGCGGGGAGAAGCTTAGCGAAGCCCTGACCGACCGCTTTGTGGGTACAGCTGAGAACATAGCAGAATTCGGATGCGGCTCCTGCTCGCAAACGGCAGCGGTAGTGGCAACCGCGGGCTGGGGGCTGAGACTGGTTACCCGCGCTGGGCTCGCTGGACCCTGCTAACCTGGCTTGGCTCGTCAGACCCGGGAACTGGAGTATTAACCAGCGTGAGGCGTGCAACCAGTGCTCTTTGTTGCACCGACCGAAAGCTAAGAGGCTCCTTAACTTCGAGACACTTTTCTTGCTCAGAGGCTTGCTCAGAGAGTCTAATTACGGGCATGGCTCCGAAGAACCAACCACGGAACACTAGGACTACGAAAGCAGTCTCAAATCCCGAGGATAAGGTGGCTGATAAAGTGAAAACCCCAGCCAAGCTTCAAGGGAAGGATGGAGCTATTGCTGGATTGCAGGACTTGGTTGCTACCGGGAAACAAGACAAAGCAGTAATAATGAATGGTAAGCAATTGCAATCGCTTTTGCCTGCAGCGTCTACCGCTAGTAAAAATAACGACACTCAAGTTAAAGGGGCCAACATAGATCTAACCAAAATGGTCTTAGAAAAACGTACTAATACTAAGGTCACTATGTCAACAAATAAGGGGAACAATATGGCTATGATGTCTGATACACGGAGTGCTATAAGAACTGATATTAGCAATGCTAAGACTGTTGAGACTGATGCGGTGACCACAGATTTGGCTATAATACCCTCTGATACAGATATAATAGCTGCTCAAAATGATAATGATAAGGATAACTATATAGCTAGAGACAAAGACAAAGTTAAGCAACAAGTACAATCCTTAGATCCAGTAGACACTGAGCTAACAAGAAGTACAGATACTGTCAAAGAAAAGGGGGTTAGAAATGACCCAGTTACTACCTCACTCACTCAGATGACATGCGATACCTTGGTGGATACATCACTGGATGAGGCAACAGACACAATCAATCTAGACTCAACTAATGGGAAACCGGCAGAATCCAATGACGAATATAAGGAACTGAATGATGAGGAGGGGGACTATGAGGAGAGTTTCCCACAGGACAAATGGAAAATAGTGGCACGGAAAAAAGGAAGAGGTAAAGCTAAAAATAAATTAAAAAACAATCTCCTCTGCCATAACTCATGCCAATACCAGAGGCAAACCAATCTTTGATGATAGTCCATTACGCAAGTGGATACAAGCTAAGGGGGGGGGGGGGGGGTAAAATCAATGGCCTTACGTCTATCTGGAAATAGCTCCACAGGGCCATCAACTTCATTACAAGAGGTCCAAGAGAACCAAGATGTGGATAATGCAACTCTAGCCACACCCCCAGGTCCATCAAAACTGAATTTGGACTCTATGGCAGGAGAAGAGACCAATGAAGTGGCTTCCAGTCTAAATGATCTTGTGCGCCCGGTTGATAAAGAAACAGACTATGTTACGCAAGATACCAACGATTCACATCGGGAAGTGTCACCTTCGGACGTTTCATTGGGGACCCCTTCTCTTGCATTAATCTTGAACATGCTCACCGAACAGAGACAAGAAGCGCAGCAACACTTTAGGCAACTGAAGGAGGACAATACTAAAATCCAATCGTACTTATATGAAGTCAATAGTAATATGAATACGAGAACGCAAGAAGTGGAAGAGCTACAACATCGAGTTGCACATATAGAAGAGTCCTCGGTTAAATATGAGCAGAAAAGCTCCAGCCATGGGGATGAGATCCGGGCTCTACAATTCAAGATTGAAGACATGGAGAACAGACAGAGAAGACAAAATCTTAGGCTCTTTGGGGTCCCTGAGGGGGCAGAAGGGGCAGATCCAAGAGCGTATAAAGTCAAATTATTCCAACGTGCATTTCCGGATCTTGCAGACTGGGATTGGGACTCTCAGCTTCAGAGAGTTCACAGGTTGGCATTAGCTAACAGAAATAGAATAATAAGTTCCCTCGCCCATTTCTGATTTATTTCGGAAACTTTCTACTCAGACAAGCTGTATCTCTAAAAGCCAAACCTAACTCTCCTATTGTTACAGAAGATGTTACTTTTTTTGTTCGGTCTGACCTATGTAAAACCACCATGGAGAGACGCTGGAAGTTGCGTCAATTAATTGACCCATTTAAAGCCGTGGGGGCTCAGGTTTTTCTCCAAGAACCTGCATGTTTAAAAGTTGTTAAAGCCGGGCATACATACTATCTTAATCAGGTCAACGAGGCAGAAATGGTCGTAGGAAAATTTACTAATGTATAATCTATTAGGTATATATTTGTAGAAAGGCCAATTCTATGTGATTGCTATCTGGAAGGACCTGACCAATTTGATGAATTTGATGAATCTAGCATAAATTGTTGATTATTAAAGTGGGGGATGACACACCTAATGTGGTAGGTGGGAGGAAGGTAGGTGGCTACACCTTCAAGAGGCTGTCCTATCAACGACAGCAGGTATAAAGGGGGGGTGGTTTCCTATAGTACGGGGGGAGGGTGTGTAGAATCAGGGTGGGAGGGAAGGGAGGGAGAAAATTAAAACTGGCATGGCAAGTCAAAATGAAATTAAAATATTTCTAGCAAGGAAGGATACTTGGAAGAGTGATAAGAAAGGGGGAGTGTTTTTTTGATTGGTCTTACATAAAATGATGCACTGTAGCTGTCTTGCTTGGAACGTATCTGGCCTGAACAATAAGACCAAGAGAAATCTAGTTTTTCAAGAACTGAAAATGTATGATGCACAGCTGGTCATGCTAACAGAAACGCATATTTGTTATAAAGATAAAACACTTCTGAAACAGTTGGGATATGATTTGGTGGTTTGTACCACTTTAAACTCACCTATAAGAGGGGTTACAATTCTAAAGAAAAGACATTGGCAAGGGGATGTTATCAAAACTGCAGCAGATAAGGCTGGACGCTTGGCAATAATGCAAATTTGGATAGAAGATAGTATGTATGTTTTCTGTGCCTTATATGGTCCTAACAAAGATGAACCACAGCTTTTCGATTGGTTAAATATTGAATTACTATCATGGGAAGGAGAGCTTATATTAATGGGGGATTTTAATTGTGTATTAAAGTATTCACAGGATGCAACTAAAAAAGGGACAGGAATACGTATGCGTAAAACTAGAGCAGCAATACTGGAGCTAGCAAAAATACACAACATAAAAGATATATGGCGTAGTCTCTACCCAGGCATACCTGGTTATACTTATTATTCATCTCCCCATAATCTCTGCTCTAGGATAGATCTGTCTTGGGCCTCAGACGATTTAATGAGTCAGGGATCTATGCAGGTTATGCCAAAAATTTCTTCTGACCACAATCCCATAATGTTTACATTTGGTCTAATTTTAAGGGCAAAAGAAGGGCGCCCTTTTACTTTTCCAAGATACTTATTATTGGATGAGGCCTTTGTGACTTCCCTTAAAAAACATATAAAGGAGTTTATTGCACATAATATGGACACGGCTAGCGTTCTCACAGTCTGGGATGCCTGTAAGGCCTCCATCAGAGGAATAACACAACAATATATTTTCAAACAAAATGCAATAAAGAAAAAAGAAGCAAAACTAATGACAAATAATATCTTACATACAGAGAAACAACTAGCTGACTGTCTAAGGGATGGGGGTAGGAATAGGCCCGATATATTATTTCTGGAAAATAAATTACTGATCTTACGCTCAGACATCAAAAGTTCTCTCAAGGAAAAATATAGCTGCAAGATACTTAAATATAATGCGGGGATCGAGTAGGAAAGCTCTTGGCATATAAAGTGGCTGAAGATCGAGCATCAACACTGATTAAATCCATAAAAGGCCCCAATGATATTCTGTATACGCAACCTGTACATATTATGGAGCAATTTGTTTCTTATTACGAGGAATTATACACTCCAGAGACCAAGGTCAGTTCAACTCAGATCCATCTTACTTAAATGATGACCGCTCAGCCCTCCACAGGGCTTGGTCGCCCCACTCACTGCTGCCGCTCCTGCCTGCCTTTGCCGCCTCCTGCCTGCAGATTCCTTCGCTCGCTGCCCGCTGCTCCTGGGAATTTCCCGCTGCTCCTGGGAATTTCCCGCTGCCCGCTGCTTCTTGGAATTTCCCGCCGCTGCCTCCCTGCGGCCCCGCCCCCCTGTGATTCCATTCGCCGCCCCGCTCCCGCCACCCAGCTGCTCCTCCCTCCCGGCTCCTTACTTATGACGCCCCCAGAGCGACCGCACAGCGGACGCGCGCAGCTGGAGCACCGACAGAGCGCCGAAGGTGCGCCAAAGGTAAGCCCGTCTGCGCCTGGCCCGCGCCCAGCGCCAGGACCCCTGGCCCTCCCCGCCGAGGCAAGACGACCCGACTGACCTACGACGCCGCCACTCTCAACGCACTCAATGCCGGCCGGACCCACGCCTGCTGCCGAGCCACCCCGAGACGCACCCACAGACCCTTCACCTGCAAGTTCACCTGCCTCCGAACCTGCCCCGCACCCGCCAAGACAAACACCAGCAGCAACCACCTCAAGTGCATCCTGATCAACACCCGCTCCGTCCACAGACACGCCGTGGAACTCTGGAACCTCCTCGACGCTACATCACCGGACGTCGCCTTCCTCACGGAAACCTGGATGAATGCTTCCTCTGCACCCGCCATCGCCATCCCGGACGGGTACAAGATCATCAGGAGGGACCGCATCAACCAGACCGGAGGTGGCATCGCCATCGTCCACAGGAACACCATCCGCATCACGACCGACGCCAACGACTCCTTCGCCGCAGCCGAAAACATCTCCACTTCCAGATTCACACCGACCCTAAGACGACCCTCAGAGGCACCCTCGTCTACAGACCCCCGGGACCACGCACACAATTCAGCGAAGACATCACAGACTTCATCAGCCCGCACGCCCTCCCCTCCACTGACTACATCCTCCTCGGGGACCTCAACTTCCACCTGGAGAACAACAAGGACCGTAACACCACCGCCCTGCTGGAAAACCTCGCCAACCTCGGACTCAAGCAACTGGTCAACACCCCCACCCACTACGCCGGCCACACGCTTGATCCCGTCTTCTCTTCCAGCAAGTACATCACCTTCAGCCACGCCACCGGACTCCACTGGACCAACCACAGCTGCGTCCACTTCAGCTTCAAAAGATCCACGACCCACCACCACCCGCAACAGGTACCTCACAGGAATTGGAGCAAGATCACCGCAGACCAGCTCACCACCTCCCTCAGCCAGAGCCCACCCGCCAACACAACGGACCCCAACGAAGCAGCCCGCAACTTCACACAGTGGCTGACCGCCTGCGCCGACGACCTCGCGCCACTAAAGAACCCTCCCAGCAGACCCAGAAGCAAGAAGGCATCCTGGTTCACCGACGACCTCAAGGACTCCAAGAAGACCTGCCGCACCCTCGAGAAAGCCTGGCTCCTCGACCGGACCACCGACAACATGACCGCCCTCAAACACGCTACCCGCAAGCACCACCAGCTCATCCGCACCACCAAGAAGAAATCCCTGAAGGAACGACTGGACAACAATGCCCACGACAGCAAAGAGCTCTTCACCATCGTCAAGGAGTTCTCCAACCCCAGCACCGGCACCAACGACATCACTCCGTCACAAGACCTCTGCGACTCCCTCGCCTCGTTCTTCCACCGCAAGATCGCCGACATCCACAACAGCTTCGGCGCCCCACCCACGCACCCAACCGTCGAACCAATGCCCCCCACCGCCACCCTTCGTGCCTGGACCACGGTGACCACCGAAGACACAGCCCACACGAACACCATCCACTCCGGATCACCGACCGACCCCTGCCCACACCACGTCTTCAACAAGGCCGACTCCACCATCGCACCCCAACTCCGGAACATCATCAACGCCTCCTTCAACACCGCCACCTTCCCGGAGAGCTGGAAGCAAGCCGAGATCAGCGCCCTCCTGAAGAAACCTACAGCGGACCCCACTGATCTCAAAAACTTCCGCCCCATCTCGCTCCTCCCTTTTCCTGCTAAAGTCATCGAGAAGATCGTCAACAGACAGCTGACCGCCTTCCTCGAGACGAACGGATCCCTCGACCCCTCACAGTCCGGCTTCAGAGCCAACCACAGCACCGAGACCGCCCTCATCGCAGCCACCGACGACATCCGGACCCTGCTCGACAAGGGGGAAACAGTGGCCCTCATCCTCCTGGACCTCTCCGCTGCGTTCGACACGGTCTGCCACCGCACCCTAGTCCAGCGCCTCAGCAACATCGGTATCCAAGAGAAAGCACTGAAGTGGATCATCTCGTTCCTCGCCGGAAGAACAAGGCCGAGGCCACCGAAGTCATCTGCGGCATCCCGCAAGGATCTTCACTCAGCCCCACCCTCTTCAACATCTACATGAAACCTCTCGCAGCCATCGCACGCCAGCACAACCTCAACATCATCTCTTACGCCGACGACACCCAGCTGATCCTCTCCCTCACCAGAGACCCCGACACCGCCAGAACCTGCCTACACGAAGGGATGAAAGACGTCGCCGAGTGGATGAAGGACAGCCGCCTGAAACTGAACTCGGACAAGACGGAAGTCCTCATCCTGGGATCTTCGCCCTCCGCCTGGGACGACTCCTGGTGGCCCCCAGCCCTGGGCACCGCACCCAAGCCAACCGACCACGTACGCAACCTGGGCTTCATCCTGGACCCCTCCCTCTTGATGACCAGACAAGTCAACGCCGTCTCCTCATCGTGCTTCAACACCCTGCGTATGCTTCGCAAGATCTTCCGCTGGATCCCGACCGAGACCAGGAAGACTGTCACCCAGGCACTCGTCACCAGCCGACTGGACTACGGAAACGCCCTCTACGCCGGAACCACAGCCAAGCTACAGAAAAGACTCCAGCGCATCCAGAACGCCTCCGCCCGACTCATCCTGGATGTCCCCCGACGCAGCCACATCTCCAGCCACCTGAGGAACCTGCACTGGCTCCCCGTCGACAAGAGGATCACGTTCCGGCTCCTCACCCACGCACACAAGTCTCTCCACGACCTGGGCCCCAAGTACCTCAACGACCGCCTGACCTTCTACACGCCCACCCGCCAGCTACGGTCCACCAGCCTCGCCCTTGCAGCCGTACCACGCATCCGAAGAGCCACCGCCGGAGGAGGATCCTTCTCTTACCTGGCTGCCAAGACTTGGAACTCCCTCCCCATCCACCTTCGGCTGACCCAGGACCATCTCGCCTTCAGGAAACAACTCAAGACCTGGCTGTTCGAGCAGTAGCATACCTCTCCCCCCAAGTGCCTTGAGACCCTCCCGGGTGAGTAGTGCGCTATACAAATGGCATGATTGATTGATTGATTGATTGATTGAATGATAAACTCCCCGTAAAACAATTTGTAGATCAGGTCACCCTAGATAATCTGGAATAGGAATACACAATTGAAGAACTACGTTTAGCAGTATTCTCTCTCCCACCTAATAAAGTGGCAGGGGAGGATATGCTTCCTATTGAATGATTGATTGATTGATTGATTGAATGATAAACTCCCCGTAAAACAATTTGTAGATCAGGTCACCCTAGATAATCTGGAATAGGAATACACAATTGAAGAACTACGTTTAGCAGTATTCTCTCTCCCACCTAATAAAGTGGCAGGGGAGGATATGCTTCCTATTGAATTGTACAAAGTCTGTGTCGAAGAATTACTTCCCCTTCTGTGTTTAGTTGTGAATTCAATAGGTACAACCGGTAAGGCTCCGGATTCCTGGAGAACTGCGAAAATTATGTTTTTTCGGGAAAAAAAGAAACCTCCGACGCAATGCGGGTCATATAGGCCAATTTCCTTAATAAATACTGATGCTAAGGCTTACTCAAAGCTGTTATCATTACGACTGGTACCCCTTATGCCTCACTTAGTAAACGAACAACAACATGGCTTTGTAGCTGGTAGGGAGACCACAGCGCATGTCAATATGGCAATTACGGCATTTGACATAGCTGCTACTAATCGCACCCCCACTCGGCATGATACTTCTGGACGCAGAAAAAGCGTTTGACCGGGTGGGGTGGGATTATCTGTGGGAAGTGTTAACTCAGTTCGGGTTTAAAGATCGTTTCCTCAGAGGCATACAGGCTATTTATAGGGAACCAATTCTAAAATTAGCTATGCGGGGCCATCATCACCAACTTTTGCAATATTAAGGGGGACTCGGCAGGGGTGTCCACTTTCACCCCTGCTGTTTGCTCTCTCCATGGAACCTTTTATCAACGCCCTGCAGAATCAAGAAAAGATAATACCACTAGATCATGAACACAAAATACTCAAAGTTACTGCATATGCAGACGATCTACCTATATACACTACAAATGTAATAGAAGCACTAATCGGAATTGCAGACGAAGCGAAAAAATTTGGGGCTATCTCAGGCTACAAATTAAACTTTAACAAAACTCAAACCTTAATGAACTACCAAATTAATCAACCAGTCACTGGGCTATGCAATTCAGCTGTGTACTTGGGGGTGAAAATCTCTCCTAAAACTAGTGAAATAAACAAACTAAATTATGACCCTTTACTTAAACACACTTCAACGGTTTTTAAAAAATGGCATAAAATCCCACTGAACATCCTTGGCCGAATTAATTTGATTAAAATGAATATTTTGCCCAAATTTTTATATTTTTTCCGTTCCATTCCCCTTCGAGTTAATAATATATTTTTTAGGAAACTGGAGGGAATATGCAGCAGTTTTGTCTGGAGCTATAAAAACCTAGGAGATCAATGACGATACTAAAATTATCCCTAGAAAAAGGCGGATTAGAATTTCCGGACTTTAAGTCTTACTTTTATGCATCCTTTCTCGGACGGCTTAGGTTCTTACTAAATAAAAATGAAACCCATTTCTTTTTCTATCAATTTATGTTAGGCACTAATTCATCTCAATTTTTAGCAAGAGTACAAGATCCGAATTTCTTCAAACGAGTCAAATTTAAGATGGCAAGGGACTCTGTAGCGATTTTTAACCAGATTATGAAATTTTGTGATACTTCTTTTTTTCATACAGATTTACCATTATGGGACAATCCAGGTCTACCAGGTATTTTTTAATGACAAAGCTGGGAGAGATTGGGCCATCTATGGGATTAAGACACTGGGAGACCTTTATGGTTCTGACAGCTTTCTTCAGTTTTTGACTTTACAATTGCTTTACAAGTTGCCAGGGGAAATGTTACTCAAATATATGCAAATCAGGGACTACTTAATACGAAAAATGAAGCTGAATAAAATCACAAGCTCGGATATGTGGGGTTTCTTGTATAGTACAAAAAAAATCTTTAATCAGCTCTGGATACAAACTCTTAAGCCAACATAATGTGGATGATTGCCCGAGATTGTCACAAAAATGGACTATAGAATTGGGAATAAATGTGACACCACAAAACATATCTAGTGCTTTTGTTAATATTAACAAAATAGTCCATTCCTCGAGCTTAAAGCTTCAACTATATAGGACGGTCAGCCAACTTTATCATACTCCGCTGAAAATCTCTAAATGGTCACAAAATAGCGATCGTACCAAATGCCCTAAATGCGATCTGGAAGCAGCAGATCTCATTCATATGATCTATTCGTGCCCTATGTTGGCTCCGTTTTGGCAAGAAATAGAAAATATCCTACTCCAAAAGCAACTGATCTGCTTCCCACTTACTGCACCTATGGTCTTACTTTCTTTAAATACGAGAAGTAATAACAATACTGGTTGGCTAAATATAGCGTTATCTTGTGCTCGACTGGTGGTAGCTAGAGCATGGATTTCACCGAATCCACCTTATAAGACAGAATGGTTAACTTTAATCCATGAAATATACTCTATGGAAAAGGCTCTTGCTAAGAACAGAAGCCGAAAGGCAGTAGAAAAAATGGAAAGGATATGGGCTAATTTTGTATAAAACCTGTATGATACAAGATGAATTGTTTGGGACTTTGAACTTTGAAAATTGAAGGTTGGTTTTTTTTTTAGTTTTTTTTTTACTTTGATTCCTTATATTTAGTCTTTCTGTCAGGCTGATGCGGTATTATGTGTAAGAATATTGTGTTACTTTGTATATTTGATCTCTCAATGAAATCACTCTAAAATTGTTTTGGATACAATGTTTTCTGTCTGACATGCTTGCCAAAATAAAAGATTTTCAAAAAAAAAAAAAAAAAGAAAACCCAGCACTAAAGAGGGGGTTACGGTGTTTGCATTAAATACAGGTTTAGAGGTGGAGATACTGTCTTGTAATTAAGCTGTCTGAACTTGGTAAAAATTCAAGTGGGCAACATAAAATCTCTGCAAGTTTTAAAAACAAACAACCGCCCTGGGCTTGTGCGGTTTGTGTTCCTGATTCACACGGAGATCCTGTTTGTCGATTCAACTCGATACGGTTCGGCAATTCAAGCACCGACCACGCAGTTAGGAAGAAATACGAGCTTCCCGCCTCCTACAATCCAGTTTTGTTTAAACAGCGAGGAGGACAAGCAAGGTTATCTAGCGCCGTTTGGCGTTTTTAGGTCACTACCACCCCCGCGGGGGCCGAGGGGACAGTGCACTTTATTAATACAGCCCATGTAGGACTTTTTTGGATCTCAACTAGGAGGATTAGACATTTTCATACAAGGTGGACAAGATTCAGTCATTTTTATTGATTTTGGTTGGTCCTGAGGAGAATTCCCAGAATAAAAGTGATTCGAAACGCGTAGACCATCTGGTCTGCTAAGTTGCTCTTTTGCTAATTCATTTCTTTGCAAATTTTGTGTGGCAACGATACACCTAATCTTGTTTTATTTTTTATCTCTTAATGCATTCAATTGTTCAATATAATTGGAAATGGTGTTTTGTAAAACAATTGATGTTGTAAATATTTTTTGTTGGCAGACCAAGTACTCCTCAATTGGTGCATTCTTTGCCCCACTTGATTATGTTGAAGGATGATTGCGTGAGGTGTGATTGTGAAACCGTTGACTTGTGATGAATGAAGGTATGTGGGATTTGTGTTGATTTTTCAGTGTCCACTTTCATTGTTGGTATTTAGTAATTGATCTTGTAATTTTGTCTGAATTTCAAATGATTTATTAAAAAATATTTTCTAAATAAACAGCTATTAAATAGCATCCAAATGCATTGAACAGTGGTCTGTGCATTTTTGGCAGACTTTGGTACTAAAGGAAAATATCAGTATTGGCATTTCTTCATGTTGTTCACCTTAAAAACAAACATGACATTTCAGCTCTAACAGGGGCGTAACAGAGGCCCCCGAAGACCACGCGGTGCGGGGGCCCACGTGCTCCAGGGGCCCCCTTCCGCGGCCACGCAGCCAGCAACAATTTAAACACTCCACACGTCATCCAATCTGTCTCGGATGCTGGGACTTACGTAACTTACGTTACGATCACCGTAGTTGGAGGCGCGGCCGCGTCATCATAAATTAAATGGTGCGCGGCTGTGTCTGCGCGCTCTTTACACTTAGGATAGAGGCGATCCGTCAAGGAATAATGGTGCATCTTTCTGTCATGGTGACTGTCTGCCCAGCTTCTATTTATGTTATTGCTTTGATGGACGAAACTCTGTCAAACCTCCACTGGAGACAGAGTAGCTGCTGATGGACGCCTTTCAGCCAGAACTGCACCCGTAGGTCATGACTTTGCTTTCTGTCATCATAGCCATGACGGCTAATCCTCCACACCAGACCCGGCGGTTTCATAGTAAGCAGAAAACAGAGCTCATCTTCATTTCCACATAACTTTATCATGCACCGAATGTTGCAAGGCTTCTCTTACCTGCAGTTTGATATGGATGACAGGCCCCGATATCGCAGACATAATCCATGTATGTTAATTCTTTCCCCTTAAATTACCCTGTTCCGAAATGTGATCTATTGAGTTAAAGTGTTGTTATTTATTTTTTCTAAACCTTATTTTCTAATTATTAGTTTTGCAAATGTTTACCTATAGCCTTTAGGCTTAAAAAATAAAAACTTTACAATCACAGAAGTTTAACGAAGGTGTGCAAAGAAGTAATCGGAGGTGGTAAATGCTGATATTCTAATCCACAAAATTCAGGATGTGCTGATCAGTTGACCAGCAAATGGAATTTAGGGCTGTGGACAGACTGGTTGTGTAGTGGAAGAGGCGAGACAGTGTACTGAGACCCCATACTGTAAACCAATTTAATTCAGCAAAGGCAGGTGTAAGATGCGTCCCAGGTGGAAAACAGAAGGAATCACCCCATGCTCCTTGACGATGCAGGGATAGTGATTTGTTTTAATCAGGAAAAATATTTCTTATTGAAGAAAAAACAAATAGGAGAAATTGTACGTCATGTGGGTAATGTTCAGGGGTACATTTGTGTATTGGATTTCCAGAGATCACCAAAACGCTGGAAATGTACGAAAAATTGGCGCAGTATACAACACAACTTTATTTCATGGACTGTTTAGTACTTTTTGTGAGGCATGAATGATTTTATATTGTTGAGGTTCATTTTCTGCTTTATTCAGGGATGATGAATATGGGGTGTTCTTGAACTATACAATGTTGTTTGCCAAGACAATGCAGCTATAAGCGATGCATTTCCTTCACCTAGACATGGCATTGACAGGGAAAGGGTGAGATGCTTAGGTCGATTGTGCATTACAAGGTAACCCCAAATTACTAGATTGCTTTCAAGGCTAGACTCCAGCTACATATTAAAACATTGGACACAGCTGTTCAGCGTGGCTAATAGATAGTTAGTGGCGTAAAGGAGACTGGCGTGGCGGTAGTGTCGTAAAGCACAGTATCATGCAGTAGAGTGGGCTATTATAAAGTGGTATAGAGTCGTGGTGTAGAGTTGAGTGGAGCGTCATGGAGTTGCATAGGGTGAACTGGCCTAGTGTTGTGGAGTGTCATGGTGGTAGTAGAGTGTCATAGATTTGAAGGGTGTAGAGTGTATTAGAGTGTCATGTAGTTGAGTATTGTAGAGTGAAGCAGAGTGGCGCGGCATAGAGCAGCGTGGAGTGGCATAGAGTGTGCTGAGTGGAGTATAGTGTTATAGAGTGGTGTAGACCGGACAGATAGTTGTAGAGTAGAGTGGCATATAGAGAAGAAGTGTAGTAGAATGAAATGGTATAGAGTGGAGCAGTGTTGTAGAGTGGAGTGCAATAGAGTAACATGGAGTGTAGTGGCATAGAGTTGAGTAGTAGAGTAGACTGGAGTGTACTGTAGAAAATAGTGGAGTAAAATGGCATGAAGTGGCGTAGAGGGAGGAGCATAGAGTGTCATAGAATAGAGTAGTGTCGCAGAGTGGCATAGAGTGGATTAGAGCATCATAGAGTGGAGTGTTGTAGAGTGGATTAGAGTGGCCTAGAATGAAGTGGCATAAACTGCAGCGGTGAAGAGTAGACTGGCATAGAGTGCAGTGGTTTAGAGTGCATTGGTTTTGAGTAATTGGCATCAGTGCATTGGAATAGAGAGGTGCAGTGTACAGTAGTGCAGAATAGAGTGGAGTGGTGCAGAGTAGACTGCAGTGCATAGAGTGCATTGGAGTAGAGTGGAATGGAACAGGTGGTGTCATAGAGTGACAGAGTGGAGAAGAGCGTCAATGAGTGGAGTGTTGCTGAGTGGAGAATAATGGCCTAGATTGAAGTGGCATTAAGTATAGTGGCATAGAGTGGATTGATTTGAGTAAAGTGATAGAGTGCATTGACGCAGAGTGCACTGGTGCAGTGGCGTAGAGTAGAGTGGCGCAGATTAGAGTGGTGTGGAGTGGTGCAGAGTAGACTGCAGTAGGGTAGAGTGCAGTGGCATAGAGTAAAGTGACGTAGAGTTCAGGTCATTAGCGCAGTAGTTGTCGAGCGCAGCTGCAGCATGGGTGCACCAGTGGCCTCATATCAGTCCTGCGGCTAGGCGGGCTGCCTCAAATTAAATGGTGTGCTTCTGGGCCTCTCAACAGTGAAGATGGGTTGGCCCCGTCTCCAGTTTACCAGCCCAGCATCATCGTCTTTGTTGTAGCACATTCTGATGACCAAGTTATAGATAGAGCTACACTACTCTAGGGGTAGCAATTACATGTTACCTTACGTTATTTATGTTTATATACTGTGTTCTATGGAAAATATGGCCCACGGCCCAAATGCCATGTCTGTGCTTAGTTCGATGTAAGCAAAATATACTATTTAATGTGTAGTGTTGGATGTTTGTGTGCGTTCGATGCTATTGAAATGCGCTCTTCAGGGCCACATTGCAGCCAGCTGTATACTATATCTGCACTATGTGGGGTGTCTGTAAAGTCGGTCCAGTGCATTCTGTTCGATGCTTGTGTGTGTTTTTAACTACTTACAATGCTCTTGGGAGCTGCGTGCCATCCATCTATATGGTATTTCTGAGGTATGTGCTATATAAGCTCTACCCAGTGTGTGCTATTACATGTCTGTGTGAGATTTACATTATCAAAAAGTGTTGTTGGGTGCTACAGTGCACCACAACAGTCAGCTGAACGCTCTGCTTTATCAGAGGTGCACAGTCAACATACCTTTGTAAACTGGTTAGAGGCTTAGTTTTGTTCTGGTTCCAGTACCCCCTGGGCCCCCACTCTGCCTATTCCTTGCATTTGAACTTTCATTTACTGCTGTAGTGTGAGAATGCATTTCATGAAAAAGAATATAAAGTAGGGTTGCCAAAAGAAAAATACCAGCCTTGTGTTTAAAGAGCCTGGAAAGACCTCGTCTTGGCACTAAATAGAGTTCTAAACAAAAAAGTATATATTCATTTGTAATGTGACTTTTCTGTCTTTGTTCCCTTTAATTATCAGTCATGGATCTCATCATTCAGGAGGCCCTAGAGCACAATTAAAGTCCTTCCTATTTATATTTGCTGTTCGAAGTATGTACAGATAAGTGCTGAAAATACGGCTTTAGGTGACTGCTTATTTTTGTCGGTGGGGCAAAGTGGTAGGTGGTGGGCCGGGGCGGCCCCCTCCATGTGCTTTGCAGGGGGGCCCCCTCAAGTTTCGTTACGCCACTGAGCTCTAACATATGCAGACTATAACAGATCAAATTATAGCGTGGCTCATGAAATTCAATCACTACTTAACCACATATCTCATATTGTTCTTGGTATAGCTTAGCCCTAGCTGAAGATAATTCTGCTATAATAAAAATGTTCTCTGTAAAGCAGGCCAACGATCCTTAAAACTAGGTGCTTGTAATAGAAAATACGCAAGCTTGTTTTTTAGTAAAACAAGGACACAGAATTAGACAGACGCACAGCTTACGACACAAACAGAAGTGAAACTATTATGAGGACTTCACAATGTTACACACAAATATAAGACCAAGACTCTCATACACCAAGCTATTACATTAGAGGGAGAAACAGGTTTTTGCGCTGCCTACGGCCTACCAAAATTAGAGACAGAAACAGTACGGACAACCTGCTGCATCTATATTTGATAACCAAAGACGACAGACTTATCCAAACCATAAAATTATTGACAAAATTAAGACACATATAGCCAATGCATTAGATAACTAAACTGAACTTTGAGCTAATGGAACCGAGGCAGAACACTAGCTACAGAAAAAGGATTAGAACATAAACAAAACAAATAATATCCGATACGTAATTAGGGCTGAGAAACTAACACCTAAACATAAAATTACATTTTGGAATATGAGCAGGATTTCTCATGCCCAGCCTTAATCTGGATACAGAAATCACAAGTGGAGCTGATTTAGGATAGGCCATGTGATTCCATGTCGAAAATGACATTTTCCAGTCCTGGGCATTAATACAATATCCAACAGCCCACGCGTCTAAACAACACAATCACACACTATTGCTCAAGACAGCCACAAATGGTGAACTTCAGCCACCATAGGATAGAAAAAAACGTTACAACTTGTTATGCTTAACACAACACAAGTCATATACTGAGCAAAGCACCAGCAAACCAAAAGGATTGTCACACACTGATCCAAGGTTCAACCATAGAACGACCACAATAAACCTGACACAGATGTAACAATCTGTTATGTATGCAACACTGCTTCAAAATTAGCACCCTGGCTTTTGATCCATAAATATAAATCACTCTACCTCGATTATATAATGGACAGCTGACCAGCTAATCCAAGTGAACACTTCTTTGATATAGTCATCCATGCATAGAAGACTCTGGAGAACCCCACCCAGGTCTAACTCACTTTACTTGCACATTAACCAACACAAACCACTTTTACATACTAACTACACAAAATTAACCACACAGATTGGCTGCTCAGTAGAGTGGAGCTCAGGGACGGGGACGACTGATTACACTAAAGGGTGCTAAACCTTATATACCTTTTGAAACAGAACCTGTTTGGAATCCATTTCACAACTAACCCTTTATGAACTTTTTGAAGTCTCATTGATTATTGGAAAAGCAATTCCAATCCTGATTAAGTCCTTTTGAACGAAATACGTTGGCTGGGCGGCTATATGCTTGTAAAATTACTTCAATAAAGTGGATTTGAATACAGAGGAACAAGACTCCTTGATTAATTGAATATAATGGATTGATGTATCTCATTGAACCTACAATGGAATAATACATATTGAAATGTTATGCTTCTTTTCACTTTTAACTTACAAACACAGCTACTATTTATGGTAAAACCAGGTCTGCAAGAAAAGATGCGTAGACAATGTGCTAAAATAGTGGTAGCGGGTGCTATGCAAATGCCAAACTGCACTACATAACCCTATGCGGTCTGGGTGTTGTAGTTTTGTTTTTTTCCAATTTAACTAATTTGACTAATATCCCAGACAGTGGGGATTTGTACGTCAAAAGCCCATTCGTGGAACCAGTATCCAAGAGGACTATGAGAGAGACGTTCACTCCAAGATACTTACACCCATTTCATTAGACAAAGAAAGACTGAGGGTAATTATCAGTCATACATGCATGCTATAGAACCAGTGGTCGAAGTGGGGTGGATCGGAGGGGCACAATGGGCCCATACTTTTTTTTAATTCAAAGAAAACCGTTCCTCTATTTGTCGTGGAAAGACAACCGTCCCACGATGGTTAATTCAGACACTTGAAATGTGACAGGCTGCGCAGGATCGTATTGGGAAAGAGGGCATTTCTGGTGCAGAGGCCCATTAATTGAGATCTGCTGTGGGCCGTTTTTCCCTGCCTACTTTTAAAGATGTTAGAGACTGTTAGCCGGCCCATTGTCACAAAGAATGACAATGGATCCCTCGGAGGAATCACAACATAAGGGGCACCATGTCCCGCCCAGCCTGACGGCACAAGAGCGCGGTCTCGCCCATGGAGACCAGCAGAGCTCTCTCCTCCTTACGAGGGGGTCCAGGCGATGCCAGGCTTCAGGAAAGGGACTTCAGTCCAGGGTGACAGTACACGGCATTTCTCTCCACTCAATGCTTGCAGATACCGATTTCTTTAAAATAACTCGGATCAATTTAATAACTGTCCTTTAGTTTATTACTGTGTTTTTTTATATTCAGCAGAGATGTGCATTACCTAAGCTGTATCGCCAACCAGACTGATTATGCCATCACACTTACTTTTTCTTCTTTTTATTTTATCTCAGCTGGTGTAATGTTTTACTAATAAATATGAACAGAGGATGTTTCTCTTCTGGGACACACAATATTTGCTGAGAAGAGAAAAAAAAAAGAAAGAAAAAAAAAAGAAGAAGAGCAGCAGCATTTGTTGGAGTATACGTGAGGTGAGGAAGTGGCTTCATGAATGTAAATAATATTGTAGTCTTTCTGATGCGGTGATGAGCTAGTGCACCAGGAAATCACCTTGCTGATACTCTCTTGGTTGGATTGCCAACAGATATGCTTCTCATGCAGGGCAGTAGGTACAAAAAGGGCAGCAGGTGCAGTAGCAGTGAATGCCAGGGAGTAAGGGGCCAATTGAACCCCAGGTATGTCTCCTTATGCTCAAGGTAAACAAACGTGCTGTTGATTTGAAAGAGGGCTTTTTTTGCAGCAGGTGTGCAGTGCAATGGGATTACAGGCAACTTTAGCAAGAACTCTAGTGAGAACTTTTGGAGAAAGGGCAATGCAACTGGGTTACGCATAGTCACACCCAGCGCAAATAAAGAGTTAAATATGAGCATACATTCTTCTATTCCTCTCTATTAAAGGAGCAGAGGCCAGAAGGAACACCCCCAATAATCAACTAACCTTTTTTCTGCTTAAAACCGCCAGAAATAACATATGCAAAGCCTGTTGTGTAATGTGCTTCATACAATTTTAGATGTATCATGACATTATCCACCATAATGGTACTAGTTATAATAGTCTTGAAAGGATAAAATAACGGGTTGGGCCTGCCAGAGTCCAAACTGTACCCCGCAGTGTGCACATGTGCTTCTGCAACAGGCATGTTAATAATTCAATGAACTTACAGTCTTGTAAAATACCTTAATCCACCTGTTCTACTCACAAGTGAGAGTCTTGAAGTCTAGTATGTCCAATAGTGTGAGGTGGTTTTTGTGCAACTTTCTAAGTGGCCTAAGATCTTCACATGGCAGGATGGCCACTCTCAGTTGCTCCATTGACTTAAATAGGAGTCTTGAGAAGCTTCCAACTGCAACCGCCAAGTAGAAGAGGTGGATGACTGAAGCTAGCATTTGGGGATGAGCAGAAATATGTCATTCTGCAAGGTGAAAATACAGTCAAGGCCTAGAAATAGGTATACGTATACCTGGAGACCACTTAAAGAGTATTTGAGCAAACAGGATTTGGGGATTCATATGTACCCAGGAAGGGAAGTGAACTTCAGGGTGAACAAGAACTTCAGAAACCTAAGAGCGAGAGGTCTTAAGAGAGTGAGGTTAAGAAGGGTGAGTAGGAGTCTCTTGAAAGTGAGGTTAGCTGGAGCCTCCACAAACAAAGATTTAGGCTGGACACTTCGATATCAGAGCGTAAGATCGAGCCTCAAGGAGATAAACTGAGCAGGGCATTTGCTGCATCCTAAGAGTGAGAGGGAGCCTGTGTTGCTTCGATTTGCACAGGATCTTTGAAGATTTATAGGTAAGTGGGAACCTCAGGGCCATAGCTTGCACAGAGAATCCATTGAGCTAAGAGAAAACCGATGCCTCAAAGAACTTCATGGTGAGCATGGTCTTCACTGACATGGGAGTCAGCAGGAGGTTCTGGTAATAGTGAGCAAGAGATAGAATGCCTACGGGTGAAGGGGAATATAAGTGGACCTGAGGCTGAGCAGGATTGCAAGGGCTTGTGAAAGTGTGCAGAAGATTCTGGGCATCTTAGTGAGAGCGGGAGTCTGAGGGATGTGAGGCTGAGCATGAGCAGCAGGGACCAGAGGGCTGAAATGCGCTTAAGGTTCCTGATGGTAAATGGGTAGTCTTTGGACCAATTGATGATGAACAAGAGCCCCACTGTCTTCGAGTGAGCAGGCATAGGGTCACTGAGCGTGACTAGAAGCCAGACATAAGGATGAGCGTGACCTTCTGGTGACCAGTTGCTTATTTAAGAGTGAGGATCCATACAAACAAATAGTTATTACATCTCCTAATAGCCAGGAAAGGGTCATGAGGTTAAGAGGGGGACACATTAGTGAATAGAGATTTATGGACCTGAAGTGGGAGACATGCAGTGGAATAATGACGTTTTTCGATCTCGGCCAATGTTACTGGCCCTAAAAGCTATGAAAACGTTACCTACTAGGAAGTTATTCGCTGGTTAGCCCGATACTAAACATGAAATACTTTAAAGGTCGTAATCCACAAATGTGGGCCACTATGTTTTTAGAGTGCCTGGGCTAATTTGTGGTCTCAAGCTGACTCTGAAGGCAGTGAGACTCTTGTGCTAAAAAACCTAGGGAGGGGCAGGCAGTTAAACAAGCCTTCTTTTTAGAGTACCTGCAGCTTGAAAGAAATGTAAATGTGTGCAACTGGTTAACCTGCCCATGTAAAGGGTGCTTGGCTTTAATTAATGGAATCACCTAAAGCTTCCTGATGACGCAGCTTTGTTCTTTTTGAGTGGTATTGCAAGAGATTTACCAGCTGAGCTGTAAAGTGTGTGTTTTTAAAGGACAGTTATAAAAAATATTTCACTACATACAGTCTGGGTATTATTAAAATCTATATTTTGGAAGCACGTTATTTCAAACTTGTTTGCGCGTTTTGTAGCAGTCTATATTATGGTGTGTTTAATGCAAGTTTAAAATAATGACTTGCATATTCACAGTGCTTTCTATCGCAGACTGGGATATTGTAGCAGTAAGCATAAACAATACACTATTCTCAACCAGGGTTCAATTATGTGGCTCTCTGGTTCCAGACACAACCTCGCCAGTGGTGTAATTAAACTTGAGGGATCATCCCTACAAAGTACATGGAGGACATCCCCCTACTCCACACAACAGACCCAGTCAGGAGCTCCCAGGCCAGGGGCCTGCCACCATGCCGGAGTGGGCCCCCTGAATCTCGGGCACCGCAGGGGCCATAATGTTATGCCATGAAGGTTTCATAATGTACGATGGTGCATTTCCCTCTAACCTTATATGCACTTCAGTTATTTTTCATTATAACAGTTTTTTTGTATATCGTGAAAGTGCGAAATAAGTTACAGAATATTTTGTTTTTTTAGCCACACCTTTGACCCCGCCCAATTGCATTGCACCCAACATCACAGTTCCCTTAGTTATTTTACTGCATTTCGACCAGTGTATAGAACGAACTGTGAGAACTGAAAGTAAATAGGATGAGCGCTTCTCCAGGTCATTGAGAACACTGTCGGACTTTTGTGTAATTCCCTAACCCAGTCTTGGAATTGTATAGTTCTGTTTTACTTTTGTCTCACTTATGTGATTTACACACCTGAAATCAAGGATATGTAGGTGAAAGGTTCATGACTGGAAACGGTGTCAATAATGTGCCAAAGTGAGATGGTCACCCTAGGGGACAAGACGATAAGTAAAGACACAGAAAGAGGACAACACCAAACAGATGGAACCAGAAAGAGTATTCGTGTTCCTACACTCACTAACGCAACCGGAATACTGCGGACGGCAGCTCTTGCGCAGCCAAAAGGAACGAAAGTGTAGGATGTATTTAATTCAGTGTCACTGGCAAGCAGAGATCTGCGACTGACAGGTGGGGGTGCCTCGACAGTGAAGACACTATCAACAAGCATCTCCTCTAAACCATCCCGCTCACCGTCGCCCTCCATGAGCTCCCTCGGAGGGTTCTCAATCAGCTTCTGGAGCACAAGCGGGAAGGAGCCGAGCAGCGGCGATCTCACTGTTGCCGACATCGCAGCGGCAGAACGCGACATCTTGTGGGTACTAACTGCGCAGGCGCAGCTTAATCTCCGAGACTGGGAATTTACGCTGCGCACGCGCAGCCAAGGACGGGCTGGGCCCAAAACGCGTGCGCATATACTGCCTTCGGCCACGGTCCACCGCGGAGAGACGGACATCTTCTTTCACATTGGCCGATTGCATGCCGCGCCCCTCAGTTCACACAAAAACACCCACCACTCCCGTAGTTCCGAACTGTGGCATCTGGGTAATACAGCCTGAAGCTTCCGGCAACAGTGAGAACGTCATGACGCAAAGCGCCAGCATGGTTGATTTCAAGGTTTAAAGGATGTCACTGACTCCTAGAAACACGGGCTCCACACGGCTATATTCAGGGACATCTTCTGGATTTTGGGGACCCTGGGCTATGAGCAAAATCCCCAGTGGCAACTAAAATAGAAAAACACATTTTTTTGACCCTCCCCTCCTTAATTTGTTTGCCCTGCACAAAATTTGTCATGACAGCCCTTAGCTGACTATGCTCGGCGAATGTGAAAGATTGTGCAGATCTGTTCACGGAGGGATCAAGTAAAAGGCAAACCAAAGCAATGCCTTTCCAATGTAATGTGCAGCTGAACTATAACTACAGTTTCTTGGGACTTATCTTTGGCCTTTGATATAGTAAACCAATAACTCTATAACTTCTAAGAAAGGCACATAATTATTAGCACTGTAAAACAATGATATCAGTGACGTACAAATTGGTGATCCTCTGTCCAATGAGTACAAATTGGTGATCCTCTTTCCAAAGCCATTACTGTAACGTGTGGTACTCAAAGGCAAAATATTGTTGTCCATAGAAACTGCAGAGAAATGCCTAGCACTCTCCCACCTCAACTAAGGTGATCCCTTTTTGATCGGTCTTTTCAAGTATGGCTTGCCATCTTGAAGCATTCTTCTCCATGCTGCAGCTAAGTCCATCTCAAATTCACATAAATATGATTATCATGGCTCGAAAAATCGACCCGCCCACTCGCATTGCTGAGCAAGATTAAATCAGGACGAGCTATATTTAGGGACTACTCGCTCTTTCCGGTGAGCTGAAAATCCTCTAATTTCTGTGTGGACAAACTGACTTTTGACCTCTGTCTCTGAAAGTGGAGCAAATGTGACAAGATAAGATTTAAAGGCATCTTTATTGCTCACAAACTGAAAGATAAAAAAAGACGCCTTTAAATGTTGTTGTCTTGTCACATTTGCTGACTTTCAGAGACCAAGGTCAAAAGTCAATTTGTCTTTCTACATTTATCTTTCTGTGACTGAAGTTAGAGGAGTTTGAAAAGAGAACTGTGTTACATTTGAACTGTGCAAAGCATGTGAAATAAAAGGCTGTAAGATGTCAGGCTTTTTTCTAATACAACACTGAAATAGCCAAGTGAACTGTTCAAACAGTTCAAATATACTTCATTAGTTATGAAGACACATTTTTGTAATTCTGCTGTGAATTTTTTTTATAGGTTCAAAACAAGTTAGACCACTTTACTTGGTGATGTGCAAATTTTAAATATTTTTGCTGAATCCCAATTCCCAAACATTGTTTATGCGCTATTATCAGTGAAACTACATGTTAGAGGGAAAGTTTTGTGGCCATTTCAATGGAAAATATGCTATCTGTAAATGGCAGTGCACTACCACATAATGCTTTAGTAATAGATTTATTAAAAGTACGTTTTAAACATGAACTGGGAATTATTACTGCTTCTGCCCAGATCACAGTGCCACTAGTTAACTAAGGGCCAGATGTATGACCATTCCATTTTGCGAGTCTCAAAATGGAATGTACAACAGTGTCTCAGACACTTTGCGATTCTCAAATAAGTCGCAAGGGACCTGCCTCTTTAAAATTCAATAGGCAGGTCGTAATTTGTTACCCATTGGGAATGACCTGCAAATACATGGATGGTGGCCTGCTGGGTAGAGCAGACCCCCATGTCTGTCTTTGATTTTTCAATAAAGCACATTTTATTTTAAATGCATCCTGTTTTCTTTAAAACCCATTGCTCTTAACAATATTTTTGCACCCATTCCCAAAGGGGAAGGGGTCCCACTGGGATCCCTTCCGGTTTGCAAATGGCTTCCCACCTACTTGAAGTAGGCGGCAAACTTCAAGTGTTTTGCGACCAAAACAATGGTACATACCATTCTGACTCGCTATTAGGACGGGACGCCCTTGACACGCCGCTTCCTAATAGCAACTCGCAAACACTATTTTGCAAGTCACTTTGTCGCAAAATAGTGTTTGTACATACCACCACCATTTTTGGGGTCGCAAACAGACCAATTTCCTGTTTGTTTAAAGGCTAGCAGATTTTCTGCACTAGCATGTGTGCAGTGTTGAAGCCGGAGGTCAGTTTAAAAGCAGCTCTGGTCGCCAGGACTGCTTTTAAACAGTAAAATGTGCCCAAATTCGACTTTGGTGGAAGAGGCACGCAACAATGGAAAACCTACAATGTTTTGGCATATTAAGGACCCCCAGGGTCTCCCCTAGCTATCACAGGGGTGGGGGGTCAGTTATCTATAAGCTACACCCATATAAAATGAATTTGTATATGCCTGGGTAAAGTAAAATTTCACATTTCACTCCCCACATTGTTTTAAAGTGCTGCTCAAATTCGACGTTGATGCTAGGAGCACTGGGTAAGGAGGATCTGCAATATTTCTGCAGATTCAGAACCCCCGACGTCTCCCCTAGTTGCACAGGGAGTGGGGGTCCTGAAGAAATTAGGGAAATACTTATAAAACATGTTTTTATAAGCCCTGGTGCTAGAAAACTGTCCCAAGTCATGTTCCCCATTGCAAACCCCATGGCCCACAGGTTAACATGGTAGGAAGTTATTGATTAATAAATATTGATAGGAGAGAACTAGCCAGACCATTCAAAGATTTCCCAGAATGGTAGTAGTAAATCCAACAATATTGTATTGTTGAATTTCTCCTAAAGTGTACATACAAGAAGTTATAAGACTTTCTTGTTTGTAAGTCCAAATTCAGACTTCCAGTGGTCTGCCCTGATTGGTCAGAGTTACGTGGATTAGCCAGGCTGCTTTGAAGAGGTAATGAAGAACCCCTAGAGTTAATCACTCTGCTGGGAAGGCAGTGTGCTGGTCTATAGGAATGCCAGGCCAGGGGGTGGAGGCGTAAACCATGCTCTTTAAAGACAGAGGGGAGGACTGGGTTTCAGTTTCACTCTGACACTCTTGACCCAGAGTCAGGGCTAGGCTTAAGGAAGGTATGTGCAGATGGTAGGGGGAGAGGCCATGGAAATAAGCCACCCCAGGGGGTGTGTTTAGCCAGCTCTTACCTCCTTGCTGGAGAATCAGCCTTTATGGATTTGGAAGATTGGTGCACTCTGGGACAAAATAATGCCACACTCTACAGGATGTGGTCATAACTATGAGGAGTTGCCCTGCTCTCATTGGTAAGAAGTGACCTGGTGCTTGACCTAGAGAATTTTGAATAAGTATCTGAGCGGGACAGAGCCCTCCAGATCTGCTGCTTGAAACTTACTGAAGCAAGAAGTGCCCTGCTGAGAAGTTTTGCTGTGCAAAGATTTCTAAGACCTGACCTCTGAAGACTGCACCAAGTGAAAATGCAGCCGTGTGGATTACCTTGCTGCAAAAGGACTCGGTGGACACCCTGCAAGCTACAGGTTAACAGAGCTCACCTGGACAGCCCCACAAAGAATTCCCAGCCTGGAGTACCAGTGGATTTGTAAAGGTGTTGTTCAAGTGGATTGCGGAATTGAAGTTTCACACTTTCAAGGACCCTCTTGGAGATTCCAGAACCTTGGATTGTGTGTTGGATACTTTGGGACCTGCAAGCAGAACTTAAGACCACTGACTCATTGTCAGTGAAATTGCTCTCCCACCCTCGCAGCTCCACCATTAAGTGAGGTGCCCCTGCCTCTGCACTCTTGAGGGTTGGTGATCGAGGCCCTCCTGCACCCGCAGGTTTCCCTGCGCCTCATCCCTGGTGGTCCAATGGACCTCTGTTTCCTTTCTCTCACTCTGCTCCTTCACTCGTTTTTCTACCCTTTCTATCTTTCACCTTTCTGCATCTCTGCTCTTTTGTGCCTTATTTCTGCCCATTTTCCCTTTCTCTCCCTCTGCTCCTTCACTCGTTTTTCTACCCTTTCTATCTTTCACCTTTCTGCACCACTGCTCTTTTGTGCCTTATTTCTGCCCATTTTCCCTTTCTCTCCCTCTGCACCTTCACTCGTTTTCGCTCGTTTTTCTACCCTTTCTATCTTTCACCTTTCTGCTCTTTTCTGCATCTCTGCTCTTTTGTGCCTTATTTCTGCTTATTTTCCCTTTTTAGGTCTCGCGACCTATCAATGCGCATGCGCATTGAGCGGAGCGAGATATAAAGGGGCTTAAACAGAGCTTACTGAGATCGGGCGATTCCATGCAGTGCCCGTGAAAGCTCGCTTAATGCGCATGTGCATTGCCATAAAAAGCGCGTGCACAGACACCAGCCCCCCTCCCACAGTCATCCCCCAGCGTGCGCTGTGCCAACATGCCTTTGAAGTGAAGCTTAGCTTCACTTCAAAGGAATCCGCTACCCCCGCCCCCTGCTTCACACGTTTCTCGCATTTCTCAATCTCCTCCCTCCCTCGCCTCCCTCGCCCTTCAGCATGCCTTCAGCCTCCATCCTCTCCCTTTTGTGCGTTTCCCCCTATGCTGCGCTCTCTGCCTCTGGTCTTCATCCATGTCCTTGTGTGCTAATCCCTCTTTTGTGTTCCTTTTTCACCCGTTTGTTTCTCCCCCATTTACGTGTTGCAATCTCTCCCGTTTGTTAGTTCCTACCACGTTCCTCTCTCTCTCTCTATGTTTGCTCTCTTCTGTATTCCCTACACCAATACCATGGGAAAACAACCATACCCAGGAATTCACAATTAATTCAAAGGGAGACACTGGAATTCAACCCAAATCTGATGCTGAAATCTTGAACGTGAGCAGCTTCTCACATTCCTCTCATTGCTTCCCCATCACAGAAGCTACAGGACGATAAAGAAAGTATATGGCATGTGCATGGTAGAGTGTGTTAGCGTTTTTTCTTTGTGCAAGATCCAAGACCATAAAGCCCTATCAGGTGGATTCAATTTCACAACTGACTCTGGTCAACCAATTAATACAGTCATTAAATGTGAAGCACATTAGGTTCCACAAGAAAGGCAGAGAATATTTAAGTTTCAAACTATGAAGATTTATTAAAGGTTAATCGCTTAAAGTAAACAAAAATCAAGGTGGTATTGATTAATCAAAATATGAATGCATCAAATAATTAATAAATGTGCACACTTCTAGAGCACATGGCTACTCAGAGAGTGTCCTGGTGCTGCAGGCAGAAGCAAATCAAGGGACAAGATCGTAACAAACTAAACAAGTGGGTTTTTACGAAAACACTCCTCATTCAGCATGTTTCTAAGATAACAAGCATTGGCATAGCCAATAGGTCTCGCCTTTGGGACCTTATAAGTGTTTATCCATGCAACAGTTGATGTTGTTGCACCAAGGATATTGTGCTGCACAACTAAATACTTATAAGGTCCCAAAGGCGAGACCTATTGGCTATGCCAATGCTTGTTTCTTTATCCCTTCTTTCCTCCCTTTACCTTTCCCCGCCACTGCTGCCCCCGCGCCCCCCCCCCCCCCAGCGCGACCGGCCTAATTCAGCTCCCCTCCCCGCTCCCGCCTCCCAGCTGTCCAGCCCTCCCCGACCCCTACTTAATGGCGGCCACTGCGGGGACAGGCGAGCAAGACCACTGACTCATTGTCAGTGAAATTGCTCTCCCACCCTCGCAGCTCCACCATTAAGTGAGGTGCCCCTGCCCCAGCACTCTTGAGTGTTGGTGATCGAGGCCCTCCTCCACCCGCAGGTTTCCCTGCGCCTCATCCCTGGTGGTCCAGTGGACCTCTGTCTCCTTTCTCTCACTCTGCTCCTTCACTCGTTTTTCTAACCTTTCTATCTTTCACCTTTCTGCACCTTTCTGCACCTCTGCTCTTTTGTGCCTTATTTCTGCCCATTTTCCCTTTCTCTCCCTCTGCTCCTTCACTCGTTTTTCTACCCTTTCTATCTTTCACCTTTCTGCTCTTTTCTGCATCTATGCTCTTTTGTGCCTTATTTCTGCTTATTTTCCCTTTTTTCTTTATCCCTTCTTTCCTCCCTTTACCTTTCCCTGCCGCTGCTGCCCCCGCGGCCCCTCCGCCTGAGCACACTCCCTGACGAGTCCACAGAACTGATGGAACACCTTCACTTCAAGATACTGGCCAGCCCCACCGCCCCCCTCCGAGGAACCCTCATCTACCGACCCCCTGGACCCCGCGGACCCTTTGCCAACTCCATCACGGACATTATCTCCCCGCAGGCCATCGCATCCACCAACTACACCCTGCTGGGAGACCTCAACTTCCACTTCGACAATCAACTGGACCCCAACACCACATGCCTCCTGGACAACCTCCACAACATTGGACTCTGCCAGATCGTGACCGAGCCCACGCACTCAGCAGGACACACCCTCGACCCCCTCTTCACTACAGGAAACTCCATCACCTTCAGCCACACCACCAAACTCCCATAGACCGACCTTCGTTGCGTCCACTTCACCTTCAGAACACCCACCATCCACAGACACCAGCACCTGCTTCCACAAAGAAACTGGACCAAAATCACCGATGACCAGCTCACCTCCTCACTCAACAACTCCACCCCAACCATCGCGGAAAACGACGACCCCAACACCGCAGCCCGAACCCTGCATAGATGGATCTCGGACAGCACCAACACCATAGCCCCCCTCAAGAAAAACAACAATACCCGTGCCAAGAAAGCCAGATGGTTTACCACCGAACTTCGAGAGAGTCCAGGCGCACATGCCGCCGCCTCGAAAAGGCCTGGAGAAACACCAAATCCACAGAAGCCCACAACAACTTCAGAGCTGCCACCAACGCCCACCATCAACTCATCAGAGAAACGAGGAAAAAAGCGATTGAAGACAGAATCTCCACCCATGCACACAACAGCAAGGAACTCTTCAGCATCATCAAGGAGTTCGCCCAACCCACCAGCGAGTCTACCGACATCCCTCCCTCACAAGACCTCTGCGACAAACTCAGCACCTTTTTCCACCACAAAATCAAGAGCATCTACGACAACTTTGACGAAGACAACCAACACACTGAACCCTCACCAACCACCCCCGACACCCGGAAACCAGCGATTGATGACTGGACAGCCCTCACCACCGAAGACACACTGAAGACAATGAAGTCAATCCACTCAGGGGCCCCCACGGACCCCTGCCCCCACCACATCTTCAACAGAGCCGCCGACACCATCGCACCCATGCTCCGCCACACCATCAACCGCTCCCTGGCGACCGCCTCGTTCCCCGACGACTGGAAACACGCCGAGGTCAACCCCCTCCTAAAGAAACCCTCTGCGGACCCCACCGACCTCAGCAAAAGTCATTGAGAAAGCCATCAACAGCCAACTCGCCACATTCATTGAAGAACACAACATCCTCGACTCCTCCCAATCCGGCTTCAGAAAAAACCACAGTACGGAAACCGCCCTCCTCGCCGCAACAGACGACATCCGCACCCTACTGGACAAAGGAGAAACAGTAGCCCTCATCCTCCTAGACCGTTCAGCGGCGTTCGATACAGTCTCCCACCGCACCCTAATGCGCAGACTCTACGACACAGGAATCCAGGACAAGGCCCTCGACTGGATCTGCTCCTTCCTCTCCGGCAGGACGCAACGGATCAGACTCCCCCCTTTCCTCTCAGACTCCACACTTACCACCTGCGGAGTCCCCCAGGGCTCCTCCCTCAGCCCGACGCTCTTCAACGTCTACATGGCTCCACTTGCCCCCATCGTCAGAACCTACGGACTCAACATCGTGTCATACGCAGACGACACCCAGCTCATCCTCTCCCTATCCAACGAGCCCAACACCGCCAGACGCAACTTTCGAGAAGGCATGGAAGCCGTCGCCAAATGGATGAAAAACAACTGCCTACAACTAAACACCAACAAAACAGAAGTACTCATCATGGGCCCAAATCCCGACGCCTGGAGCGACACCTGGTGGCCCACCGCCCTCGGAAACCCGCCAACCCCCACAGACCACGCACGCAACCTGGGAATCATCCTGGACTCCGAGCTCAAAATGGACCCCCAGATCAACTCTGTCTCATCTTCCTGCTTCCACACCCTCCGCCTCCTTCGTAAGACCTTCAAATGGATCCCCCTCGAACACCGAAAGACAGTCACTCACGCCCTGGTCACCAGCAGACTCGACTACGGTAACACACTCTACGCCGGAATAAACAAAAACCTCATCCGCAAGCTACAGAACATCCAGAACGCCTCCGCAAGACTGGTCCTCAACCTGCCAAAACACTGCCACATCTCCCAGCACCTGCACACACTCCACTGGCTCCCCGTCGAGGCGAGAATCACCTTTAAGATGCTCACCCACGCACACAAGGCCCTCCACGGCACCGGACCAGCATACCTGAACAGTCGGCTCAAATTCCACGCACCCCAAAGGACCCTACGATCAGCCCAGCTCTCCTACGCCGTGGTCCCCCGCACCAGAAAGACCAGATCAGGAGGCCGCTCCTTCTCCTTCCTCGCGGCCAAAGCATGGAACGCCCTTCCGCTCCACCTCAGACAGACAACATCGCTTCCCCATCTTCGCAAGAAACCTCAAAACCTGGCTCTTCGACAGACCCCCTCCTTGATGGAATGGAACCTGCATCCCCCCCACCCCTAGCGCCTTGAGACCCTTACGGGTGAGTAGTCGCGCTTTAACAAACTCCTGATTGAAGGAAGGAGTTCTAACTGGACCCAGCTTGCTGAAGAAGGCGGCACAACACAGTGGTGAGAAAATTCTTCAGAACAATTTCTAAAGGTGTGTCCCTGTCAGAGAAAACGAAATGACTGAAAGGGGCACTGTTGGTTTCTAAGCACAAGAAAGTGACTAATCTTTAAAAATTCATATCTCTTGTTCCCTACAATGGTTTTTATTTTCGTTTTCATGTCATTTAAAAGATAAAAATATGACTTATTTTTATAAATTGGTGTTGGATTTTTATTTTGTGTTGTGTCTTAATTATTTATTGAAATTGTGTTTTTAAATGCTTTACATACCTGTCTTTGAAGTTAAGCCTGTGTGCTCGCAGCCACGTTACCAAGGGTTGAGCATAGGAATAATTTTCTAAGACCTATGCTGGGTCCTACCATGTATTAGTGGCCTTATTGCCAGTGGCAGACCTACATTTGCCCCTACAAAAAACCCACCTTCCAGCAATGGAGCAAACATTTAGTCTTGTTAACCCCTTCAGTGCTAATGACAAGGGTAACTCGTCATGTAGGGCCCATTGATTTCAATGGAAAGTCAATGGACCTACATGCACACCCCTTAGCAGCCAAGTGGTTAATAAAATGTTTTTTGTAATGCAGAAATAGTGAACTTGCATAGTTGAAGGTGCTCTCTTATGCGATAATAATTAAAAAGGCGGCTCCGTAAGACAAAAAATGTGCCTAGGATCACACAATTTGAGATCTGTTCCCAGGGCAAGTACACTACAGTTAGGTTGAGTAGATTATTAAAGTTACTAGACCTGCAGGTCTAGTAACATTTTTTTGATTTTTCGAGCCATGATTATATCACACCAGCCCTTTTCTCACTAAAATGGCTCTCGATTAAAGACAGATTTATATATAACAAGCATTGGAAATGCAATAGGTCTCGCCTTTGATTAAGTTAAAGCCATTTGCTTTGCTAATGGTATTGTATAGCAAAGCAAATGGCTTTAACTTAATCAAAGACGAGACCTATTGCATTTTTAATGCTTGTTTTCTGAGACGTAAAGCAACGTTTGGTGTCTCTTAGCGACCCTTCCTTTGCGCAAGCCAGAATGGAAAGTCGAACACACGAAGCAACACCAGCGCTCAGGGTTAGAGAGCTAGGGGCGGGCGTTTTAGGGAAAATGCAACTTCTAATATCCAACATAAACTGCCCAGAAGAGCACAAACACCATACGCTCAACCCACAAATCAATGCGAAACTATTCGGATTAAATTTAAATAACTTCAAATAATCTGCCCTAAATAGTAGCAATCCAGAGATGAAAAGTATAGAAAACTTGTTACTTTGTTCCGATAGAAAAGTCCCAAGGAGGTCAAGAATAATTTCATATTCTGTATTCGCCAATGGATACAATACTGAAAAATCTACCTAATGGCGAGCAATCTAAAAACAATTAAGAATTCTAAAACAATCACAAATGTATATAATTTATTCAGATTTAAAATGTATTCTAATTGGAGGCCCGACGATGTCTTCTGAATATTTGGGAGCCTACTGACCTGACCTCATATAGGAAACAATGGGTGGCCCTGGCGTGCATGATTGCTAAACGTAACATCGCTCAGCTGTGGGGTGCCAGGCAGGCGCCCCAGATTGGGAAATGGACGGAAGACCTGGACTGGTGCATGTTCCGGGAGAGATCAGTATATGTTGCTAGTGGGTGCCCCCGGAAGTGGGGGAAGGTGTGGGGTGCCTGGAACAGCCACAGGGGGGATATATGTACCCCTCCGAGTATTAACATAGAACCAGTGGGGGTGGAGTCCCCGTGATCTCTTGAAGTTATTCTGCAGTATTATTCTGTACGTGGTCTTGTCTATTTGATTACTGTAAGACACCGCTTGTCGCCTGATGCTCTTTTTTGTTTATGTTTAAATAAAAAGATATTTAAAAAAAAAAAGTTTTTCTAATTTGTTTGGGACGGTCTTAAAAACAGGATAACAAAATAACTTATTAACAAAACTATACCGAGCCACAAATAAGGATAGACAACATACCAGCACAAAATTCAAAGCATTTTGAAACTAAAGTCAGGACATTTGAAATAAATAGCGTAATGTGGTTAAATATAAATATGCTCCTTAACAACCGTCAATCTTAGTTGTGAACTGGCACCCTCCCCTGCAGACGGTAGGTCTACTCTAGGGAATACAGGCTGCTGAGCTATGCCACGACAGTACAATGTTAACCTTGTGTAACTGGAGCCTAAACTTTCCCTCGAAATGCATGCTTGGGGCCCGTCCTGGTCGAGAATACAAGGCACACCACTTCTCATGAGCACGTGTCTGTCAGCCGCAGGAGAGGGATGGGGTCCTTGCCCTATGCTACGGGGAGGAGTTACCCTCTGCACAAAGCACAGCTGCCGGCGCACTTCAGGCAGGCCCGGACTGGCCGTAGCGGGCACCAGGCAATCCCCCAGGGCGCCGCACGGGTGGGGGCCGGTTTTGGCTGCAAAACTGGCCCTGTAACAAAATCGGCCGAAAACCGGCCCTGGCAAAGAGCTGGGCGGCGAGGGGAGAGGGGGACGGCCGAGCACTTTGCATGGGCTGGTTTTGGTTCCCAGTCCGGCCCTGACTTCAGGCACGGGCCACCTCACTCAGGGCAGCTGCTGAGGACGCCAGTGTCTCCCATGGGCACCGTGCGACCCAAGAGAAGAGGAAAGAAAGTGGGGGAGGCTGAGAAGTGCAAACACCGAGCACGCCATGCCCTTCCTGCAAAAGCACGGTCAGAACTTCACACAAGGGGAGTTAAAAGCCGCACAGCCCTCATCCTTGCAGCAACACCACACAAGCCCAGCTTCACACTACACGCTCTGCCGCCAAGCTTCACACTACACGCTCTGCCACCCACCTCCATCCTGCACACCTAGCTCCGTCCGAGTACAGTTATTCTTGCCCCGGCTCACACCGAAAGAAATATAAGAAGAATCAGCAGCAATACACACCATGTGGAACACAGCAAAGCCTGGCCACCCAACACACTGCTGTCAACGCCTGCATTCCTTCTCCTCATACACTGCTTTGCGAGCAAGCACTCTGGTCTCAACACTCACGGTCTACCTCAAATTACATGTGCTGCACGCCTCGCTTACCAACCAGCATTCATGTACCCCCAGGACCTGTCACAACACCTCCTCCACTCCACCAAGAGCACTCCATACACACTATATAAACCTCAACCACGCGGAAACCCTCCACAGACCACGCTGAATGCCTACACACAGAGCCCATCGATCCTTTGCGCTCTACGCCCAGCACCCCACCCACAAACCTTACAACATATAATCAGGCAGCACCCACCCGCGCGTACTGCCCTATCTGCCTCAAACCTTACCACTTGGCCAGCACCCGGACATCCAAAACGTCTATAGGTCCAGCCGCAGTCTATAGTTAGCCCCCGGGGTGCAGTGCTGTCACCCTCCCATACTCCACTTACTCCACTGTAACGTTCGCCGAGACCTCCCAGGACGCTTCAGTGGCGCAAAGCAGCAGCCACTCCTACCCACATGCGCAATGCACATAGTCACAGCGTGTCCCGTGCGCTCTGTACAGTCCGTGTGTGTCTATGTGTCACAGACCAGCGGTTGCTCCCCGCACCACCGCACTCACACGGCCATATCTTGGACTCCGTATTTTTTAGGATGATTCTACTGAAAATAAAAAGAATGTACAGACAATTGTAGCATTTTTCTTTTGACTAAGCAACTTAGTAACGTACGCATTTCTTGAAATATTAGATATCAGGAAACATTTTTAATCACTTAGTACGTGTCTGAGTTTATGTTCATGAGTTTTGATGCATGTTCTTCTCACATCAGTTGCTTCTGCTATCTCGGTTTCACTGCATCTTCCTTTCACCTTAAAGTGACAGCGAGATGCAAAAAAAAAAAAACACGCGGCGGAGCTAGTCTTTATGGGGCCATGTGTTTGAAACACATGGCCCCATAAAGATAAAAAACCTTTTGCGACGGGAGGAAATCAGACTAGCCCATCCAAGTGGGCCATCTCAAAAAGAGAAAAGTCTTCGTCACAAAAAGCTCTTTTCCAATGGCTGGCCACAGTTTAGCATAAACGGTGACGCCAGCCAATTCACAAAAAACGCTTTCCATAAACGACAACGACACCATCAAAATCATGAACACCATCCACTCCGGTTCTCTGTCGGACCCTTGCCCACACCACGTCTTCAACAAAGCCAGCACCCACCATCATACCCCACCTCCGGAAAGCCATCAACATCTCCTTCGAGACTTCCCAGGGGCGTAACAAACACCCAGCAGCCCCCAGCATTCAGTTTCTGAAGGGGGCCCCCACAGCTCATTGGTAGAGCGCTGTATGTCTCTTGCTCTGAAGCAGATGCTGCAGTCTGCAGTCTGCTCAGAGCTCCTCCCGGGACCCAGGACCCAGGACTGAAGAGAAACAAAGTATCAACTTACATTGTTTCTCTTCAGTCAGAGCCGGGCCGGAACAGGGGTGGGGGCCCCCAGAGTTACAGCAGGCCTGGGATGTGCACAGCATTTACAGGGATCTCTCTCTGGTAGGTGTTAACCTAGTGATCTTTCTGCGTGTGGCGGGGAGGGGGACTGATTATTGGGAAGGTTTGCTCATGGTTGCAGGGACATCTTAAGGATTTTGGGCGCCGTGGGCCAAACGTATTTTGGGGGCCCCTGTTCAGGACATCTTTTAGTTTAAAAGATCCAATTTCAGGCCTTTTATGACCTCTTTGGCCAAGTCGCTGACAGTGCAGAAGCACACTCGTCCAAATTTTAAATGTGTTTATATGTATCTATTCAGGGATAGTGACTTGTGTTTTCAATACTTAACACAGCAGCAGCTCACAAATATTGCTGCAAATAATCTCTGTGACGTCCTCCCATTTCTCATATGTGTGGTCCTCTTTTGATCTAAAAGAAACTTTTTTTTGGATGTTGCATGAAACATTAACAGAGCATTTCTCTGCAAATTATCTGTAATCAACCACATTCCAAATAAATTAAAGGAAAACGGTATTTAAAAAATGTGATTATAAATTACTCAAGATCATCAGGGTAGGACATACCAGAGCTGGCTCTAAAAGGGGCCCCCTAAAAAGGCTGGGGCCCTGGGCCAGAGCCCACTTTGCCCATGTCTTAAAACGTCTCTGCGTGGCTGGCACTGTCCCTTGTGGAGATCTGGCTAGAAGTGCTGGTACTGTCCATTTAACGCTCTAGTGTCCCTTTAGAAGTGCTGCACTCTCCTTTTAGGCGCTATGGGGTACGGTTCAGAAGTGTTGCCACTGTCTATGAAATGCTTTAGGACCTGTATGTACTGCCTATGAAATGTTATGAGGTCTGCACGGATTTATGCATGTACTGTCCGATTTGTGTATAAACTTCGCATTGGAATGTTGTGTGTCTTTTTAGAAATGCGGTTCTGTCCTATGAAATTGTCTGAGATCTGTTTGGGTGTGCCTATATTATCCCTTGAAATGTTTGGGACTTTCTAATTTCTTTGGATCTGTTTGTACTGCCACATGAAATTCTTTGGAATCTGTTGATATTGTCCAAAGAAATGTTCTGGAAGCTGTTTGTACTGTCCCATAAAATGCGCAGGGATATGTTTGTACCCCCATGGAATGCTCAGGGATATGTTTGTACTGTCCCATGGGATGCTCAGGGATATGTTTGTTCTGCCCCATGGAATGCTTTTAGATCTGTTAGAGCTACTGCCCAGTGGAATGCTCAGGAATCGGTTTGTACTGCCCCGTGGAATGCTCTTAGGGTGGTGCAACTGCCCAGTGGAATGCTCAGTGATCTGTTTTTACTGCCCCATGGAATGGTGTTAGTTTTGTTGGTGCTACTACCCTGTGGAATGCTCAGGGGATCTGTTTGTACTGCCTCGTGGAATGCTCTTAGGTCTGGTGGTGCAAAGTTGTCTCTGTAGAGCCTATGGAATGTTCTGGGATATGTTTGTGTTCTGTCCCGTGAAATGCTATGGGATCTGTCTATGCTGTCCCACGAAATGCTGTGGAGTCGGTTGAATGTATTGATACTGTCCCATAAAGTTCCGTTGAGAAGTGCTGCTTCGTGTCCTAGAAGATGCTATAAGATCAGTTTGTGTTTTCACTATTCCACCGCACATGCAGCAGACTCGCAGAGATCGGCATAATTCGTACTGCCCCCTCAGCAGTGGCGGATGCCTACTGAGACTGCTGGCTCTGCCTCTGCCCCACTAAATGTAATCAAATTCTTCGGAAAAGTGCTTCTGCCGGTCCGTGGAAAGCATTGCAGGTATGTTGAGACGTGCCCGGTGTGTTCCATTAAAAGTGTGCTAAGCGTCAAGCGCGCACTGTCCCTTTAAACGTTATGCACCGTTCTAGATGCTAAGTGCTGCTACTATAGCATAACAAGTGTATTTGTAAAGCACACGTTCACCCGGAGGTATCTTGACACTGAATAACAGATATTTCTTGTTACCCACTTCAATGGTACTCTTTTTATCGACCTCAGATGGATGAAAGGCTGGAGTGGACCATGAGGCCGAACACAGGCCCCTGCAGTGGAAGCATTAGTCCAGAGAGCCACCTGGCCCGGCTAATTGCCAATGAAAGTGCTTGAAGGGGTGAAGCAGGCGGTGTCCCTTTAAATGTGATGTAGCTGTGGATGCGAACTGCTATCACTGTCCCATTGGTGCGGTTACAGGTTTTGGGTGTGAATTGCCGGTAATTTGGCGGATTTATTCTTCGTAGTGTATTGGGTGAGTTACTGTGTTTGTAGCTGTTGTTATCATGTCACCATTAACTCATTCAGGACAGTGGGGATTTTGCAGGCCATACAAGCAGTTATATGAAAGTGCCAGCTCTATCTGGAAAGTGCTGCTACTGACTAAATGAATGCCGTCATGTTGGAAAGTGCTGGGATCGCCCCACGTAAAGTGCTGTGTTCCTCGTTGTGAAGTGCTGCAAACAAGTACATTAAAGGCGCTACAGTTAGAAAAAATTAGAAGTGCCTTACGCCCATCTAGGCAGTAGCGTAAGGCTTGTTTTTTTTATTTATTGTTTATGTTGGCCTTCATGTCCTTTTCTTGCAGTGTTGTGTGAGTGACTTTGATGTATTGGTCAAATCTTTGGGTCTTTATCCAACAATGAAGGATTTAATTTATTTTTTTAGAGTTTTTCAGTAGGTCAGTTTGTCAGGTCTCCCTATGACGTGTGTATTACGTCGACATGGTCGTGTGTGCTGCCAGACCCTATTGAATGATTATCAGTGTCACTTCTACAGCGCATAACAGTTTCGCTGCAGATGAGTATGACAGCCTTGGCCACGAACAAGGATGTATTGTGGCCAAAGCAGTGTTGGCCGCAATGAGGTTCTTCCTTTGGGGATCTATGAAATCCATCAGCTAATGGACAATTCCTGTGGCATTGTGACATATAGAAAGATATACATGCTCCACAAGGGCCTACAGCTGTAGTCGTGGGCACAAAGACATGTTGGGCCAGTCCGGGGCATATCAGCAAGAGGACTTCATGGGGTCACACCTTCTTGAAGATTTGCGAACACAAGCCAAGAAAGGACAGATGCTCATTTAACAGATCAAATATATTTTTTACGTTTTCATTTTGGGGGTTTTTGCATCAACGTAGCAGATAATGGGTAGCGTAATATCACTTCAATTGTCGACGGTGGGACACTATTCCCTATCCCATTGAAAGCAGAAACACTTCCCTAGTTACACAGGTGGTATAGTCCGATTTCCCCAATTGATAAGTGAAATTTGTGTTACAAAATCATCAAAACCAGGTCCTGTTTTTCAGGAATTTGTGATTGTGGCCCATACATAGTAGAGGAGGGGGGGGGAGAATCAGGAGTCCAAGGAAGTAATACTAAGGCCTAAGAATAAGCAGAGATCAGCAGCTGGCTGGCCTGTCTCAAAACTGGGACATTTTCTGAAAAGATCAGTGTTAATATATTCGACTAACGGTGAAGTCTGTACAGGGACCTACTCTTTTCAAGCACCAGGGTGAGTCCAAACTAAGTGCTATCCATAATCGATCCAATTTACATTCCTAGAGCAACTAATGTTTTGAACTGCCTGGACTGAAGCATATCTTGTCTTATGCTTTCTTTGACTTAATTTAACAGAATCGCAGTATCTAGAAGCCGGATGGCTCAAATCAAAGGGTGATTATTCCACACACCCTCGAGGTTCCTATCCAAGAAGGGCCCATAGGTGAGTGCAACAATAACCATGGCACTCATGTGATTTTAACATATTTTAATTCATTTATTAATCTCACGCAAATCCCGTCCTGATGGCCTATCTCTTTGACCAACAGGCGGTAACTCACTACCCCATCCGCCCCATGTCCTGAAGACCCGCCCCAGACCCATAATCAAGGCGTCCAAGGGTCGAAACGTCGACGACACTATAACCACCGGACCAGTACAGAATATTCAGTTACTAAGGCCAAGTGAAGTGGCATACTGAATCTATCGCAATTAAAATACAGAAACAGGCCCCCAAACAGTTCTCAAAAAAAAAACCTTTCCATCACTCACTAGTATAAAATTCACTTTCTCACGTATGCACTATATGTCACAATGCACGCACTGTCTTGAAATGCGCGTTTGTAACGAATTAATTTGCGATTCAATGATTGATTTACATGTATCATAAACAGAGTATTCATGAATGAAAATAATTCATTGATTAAAAATATATTTTTACTCTGTTCCATTTTGTTTGGGATTTGCTGTTTAACCATGTTTTTATGCGATGATTGACCAAAGTAATTGATGATCAATTAAGAAATAACCGTAGGAAGATGTATATGTATTTTGTAATAATTATTTTAGGCACCCGACAGAACCATTGTACATAATAATTTGTGGATGGCTAGGGCTGAATAAAAATACAAAAGACAAATGTGTAGCATTTGACTCGAAAATGGTCACACAAAAGTGTCCGATATTGGCACAGCAATGATGTTGTGATTAAAAATTATCCCGCCCTCACCTGATTAATTGTGAGCATCCTCATAATGCGGCCATATTGCTCTTGCTGGTAGTTGCTCACCCATATCCATTAATGATTGTTGCCAGGGCAATTTTGTCTGCAAGTGTGTGGTTTTTACACCAGTTCTTTGGAATTACCAAAGAAATAGTATTGGGTCGTTCCCCATTAAGCTTCTATTGCCAGCCCTCTCTATTCGAGTAGCATGTGGGTTGGTGGGATTTAAATGTCCCCATTGTATTAAGCTTCCCTCTTCTCACAAAGGGGAGCAGATGTTAAGTGTCATGCGACATCTTCCAGGGCATGTGCAAGCTATAGCAAAAATGTGTGCAGTCACCTCGGTCCTACACGTTTCCTCAGTGGGTTCCACTTTTTAATCCAGTCCTTGATTTGCATGGTAAGCTCTTTGTCAGCATGGTCTCTTGACCATGAGGGACCACCCACCTTGTCCCACCACTAAGGACCATCGGAGTTTCAGTGGGTGGTAATCTGATAATTTGGAATCAGGTAGGGCATCATGGTGGGGCGGCCGGGGCCAGGCCGGCAATAAAAGTAAAACATATTGTAGGGCGGTACATACTTCACCCACTCTCCATCTCATGCCAGTCTTACACCTGAAGGAAATTCGCCAACATATACTATAAAATCAATAGTTCAATCTACAAGCAAAATGAAAGCCTTTCCAAACTATATCTAGATTTTAGTATTTCTACTGGTGGTTGTCTAATCTCACATTGGGGCTCTAATGGAGTCAGTATATATTGATGAACATCACGATCCCTGTAATAGGCAATGTTTCCTTAATTCTCTTACCGCTTTAACTTGTTTATCTACTTTAGTTGATCATTGTCATACTAAATCCTATTTTACATCAGTGACATACTAAAGTCTTTAATGTGGCTTTAAGATTGGTTGATATGTTTGCTGTGCTCTCATTTCTCACGTATGTCTCAGTTATGTATAAGTTATTCATGGAAGACATTCCGGCAGTTTGGCCATTCACCCCCCTTAACTTAGAGCTGCCTTTATCAAATGCCTCAGAGCATTCTACGAGGAGCAATGTGTATATATACACCTATCTGTGATAAACGTGGTACTTCTACCATTTGTGAGTTTAACCTGAGGTATTGCTGGACTGAGATGTCGAGATGAGAGACTGTAGGTGGTGGGCTAGGCTGCCGGGGGGGGCTCCATGTGCTTTGCAGGGGGCCCCCTCAAGTTTCGTTACGCCACTGGACCTTCCCAGAGAGCTGGAAGCACGCTGAGATCAACGCCTTACTCAAGAAGCCCAAGGCTGACACAAAGGACCTCAAGAACTTCCGGCCCAACTCCCTGCTCCCATTCCCGGCAAAGGTTTTCGAGAAGACCGTCAGACAACTGACCCGCTACCTCGAGGAAAACCGCATCCTGGACCCGTCCCAGTCCGGGTTCTGCAGCAACCACAGCACCGAAACTGCCCTCATCGCCACCACCGATGACATCAGAGCCCTGCTAGACAACGGAAAAACTGCGGCCCTCATCCTCCTGGACTGATCAGCCGCCTTCGACACAGTCTGCCACCGCACCCTACGCACACGCCTTCACGATGCCGGGATCCAAGGAAAGGCCCTGGACTGGACCACTTCTTCCTCTCCGGCACAACCCAGAGCGTCCGCCTCCCCCTTTCCACTCTGAAGCCACCAAGATCATCTGCGGCGTACCCCAGGTCTCGTCCCTCAGCCCAACATTGTTCAACATCTACATGGCACCGCTCGCCCACATCGCCAGACTGCACAACCTCAACATCATCTCCTACGCTGACGACACCCAGCTGATCCTTTCCCTCACCAAGGACCACCAAAACCAACCTCCACGAAGGAATGAAAGCAGTCACCAAGTGGATGAAGAGCAGCCGACTGAAGCTGAACTCGGACAACGGAAGTCCTCATCCTTGGATCCACCCCTTCGGCCTGGGACGACTCCTGGTGGTAGACGGCACTGGGAACAGCTCCAACACCCACCGACCACGCACGCAACCTAGCGTTCATCCTCAGCTCTACCCTCTCCATGACAAAGCAGGTCAACGCCGTCTCGTCATCCTGCTTCAACACCGTCCACAAGCTCCGCAAGATCTACAGGTGGATCCCCCACCGAAACAAGAAGAACAGTCACCCAGGCCCTCGTCAGCAGCAGGTTGGACTACGGAAACGCCCTCTACGCAAGAGCCTCTGCCAAACTCCTGAAACGACTTCAACGCTTTCAGAACACCTCTGCACGCCTGATCCTCGACATCCCTCGCCGCAGCCACATCACACCCCACCTGAGAGACCTGCACTGGCTCCCCGTCAACAAGACGATCACCTTCAAGCTCCTCACCCACGCACAGAAGGTACTCCACTACATCGGACCAACATACCTCAACAGACGACTCAGCTTCCACACCCCCAACCGCCAGCTCCACTCCGCCGACCTCGCCACAGTCCCCCGCATCCGAAGAGCGACCTCCGGCGGCAGATCGTTCTCCCACCTTGCGGCCAAGACCTGAAACACCCTCCCCATCCCCCTACGGCAGACCCAGGACCTGCTAACCTTCAGAAGACTCCTCAAGAGCTGGCTCTTCAAGCAGTAGCAGCACTCCTCCCCACCCCCAGCACCTTGAGACCCTCACGGGTAAGTAGTGCGCTTTACAAATGTTCTGATTGATGGATTGATTGAATGGCTGGCCACCGTTTAGCATAAACTGTGACGCCAGCCAATGGGAAAGAGGGGCGGTGCTTTAAGCCCTTTACTGAAAGTCCTCTAAATCATTAAATCTCGCCGAGCGAGCTGAGCATGTGCGCAGCCACGCTAGCCAAGACCTAAAAATGACTATACATCTAAATGCCCATAAATATCTTTCATAGAAACTGACCATGCCCTATGAATACCATACAACAAACAATAACACAAAAGAGTAAAACTAGGCAACAAAACTGCACACAGTAGCAGAATACTAAACACAAATTGCTGACAAAACACGCCACAACTACACAATACATGATAATATAACTGTAGGAAGCTGGTTCCTTATATTATATATGAAAATTAGATTGATCATGCAAGAAGTACAGGGGTTCCCTTATGACCACTCATTAGGGCTTGTTCTAGCAATCCCAAGGTGCTCTTCTCGGGGGCAGTGTTGTAAAGCATCAGAGAAGAGTGTTAGACATCTGCAAATACACACCATAGTCAATAAATGATGCACACGACTCAATAAAGAGATCCTTACCAATGTATAAAAATAACGCATATCTTTATATACATTTAAGCACCAGAATCAATAGGATCAGGTAAGTGCGTTTTGAAAAAGAAATATTTTGGCATTTAAAAAGTCGACTGTGCATTTTTCAGAAGATGCAATGTTATCCTTTAGGAGGAATAACAAGATTGACATTCAGGTACAGTACAGCGACTTACGAGACCGATCTCTGGGACTTAAGGTGAGTGGAGGGCAAGGTACAAGGCAACACCAGCCAGACAGCACCAGCGGCTCTAGGACAGCCAGGTGCAGGGGTACAAATTAGCGGTGAGTGCCCAATTAAAGTCAATGGGGATCGGTCTTAGTAAAAAGAGACTTCAGACTTTGACTGTGAGGCCAGTCAGGCTAAACCAACACGGGGGCTCAGGCCTCAATGCTCGGGACGTAGGGACACCTTTGGTCCTCTGCTCCAGTGGCCGGGGCAATGGATGCAGAGGTGTCCTTAGGCGCCAGACTTTTCTTACTGGGAGCAATTGAGGTTGAGGGGGGCGTGTGAACAGAGGCTACAAGCATCGTCGAGAAGAGGAAATTCAAGGTGGGCTTAGAGTCCAGAGGGTCTGGGGACCAAGTTGGCACAGTTAGCCCACTTCAGCTCTGGCTAGGTGGCTCTGGTACAGTGGTGCTTTCCGGTGTTGGGTTCCTGCGGTCTTGGAGCCTCACAGCTCAGTCTTTGGTGCCTGAAGGATGCAGGGGGAACAGGTACGCTGTCTCACGGGTGTGTGTCTCCCAGACTTTGGAGACACAACAGCTGCAGGACAAGTCAGATTTGGTGCCATTGTCATAGGCAGCAGGCTGGCAGGTTGGCAGGTTTGGCACCAAGTCAGTAGCTGGATCTTCAGTTTTTGCTCTTAGTGACTCTTCATGTCAGTCTTCTTTCAGGTCGGCAGGATCTGTTTCTCTGGTTCCAGGGGCTCCAACAAACAATTAATTTAGAGGTGCTAGGGGAGCTTTGGGTAGTAGCAAATGGGCTACCAATGTTTGGGGTCAATACGCCCCCAAATAACTAATTCTTGTGGGAAGTGAGTATAACCCTGTCCCAAAATTCTTAAGTTTGCCATCTTCAAGATGGCCAACTCTGAAAAGTCGTGTCCACTTCAGGTAACCTATCTTAGGGGTGGTGCTAGCCTGAGGGTGGGCACGCCTCTCTGACTAGCTGATTTTTCCACCTGCTCAGGTTCCAAAAGGCTCAATACAAAGGAGGTCGGCTTCCTCTCCTATGAGGGGAGCCAGATTCACATTTCAAAGGCTGTGGCTGCTTTGAAGCTCCCGTACCTTGGAATGCTAATCAGCAGGTCATCCTGTGGGAGTGGGTGTGAACACCCTCATCCCGAGCGGGCTTTGCCTCGGACCTCCTGAGAGCAAAAGGCCCTCACCCTTGGGGGTCAGAAACTAGTCTCTGGCGGCAGGCTGGCAAAAACGAGTCAGTCAATACACTAGAGGCTGGTAGGTTTTCAGGGGGCACCTCTAAGGTGCCCTCAATGTGCATGTATTAATAAATCCAACACTGGCATCAGTGTGAGTTCATTAATACGAGATGTTTGATACCAAACATCCCTATTTTAGTGAAGCCATCATGTAGCTGGGGAACTCGTTTTCATCATCGTCCAGCACAAGTACTCAAAATGGCTTCCCTGTTCACTTGTACTGGAAGCAATAAGGCTGACCAGCACAGGAGCATATCTGCTCATGCAGTTATGCCCTCACATGCAGTATAGCGCACCCTGCCTCAAGGCTGTAAGTCCTGCAGTAGGGGTGACTTACCTATACTCCATGCCGTGTCTGTGGGCCATGGCACACAGGGCTGTGTACCAAGTAATGTTTTCACTTTTGTCTGCACCAGGACACGTAGTCTGCAGTGGCAGTTTGTAGGTGTTTGGTAAGGGGTCCTTTGGAATGGCATACATTTGTGCTGCAACTCTAAAGGACCCTCTTTGGCCTCCTTGCCCTAGGTACCAGGGGAACCACTTACTAGGGACTTACAGGGAGTGCCAAATGGGGTACACTGGTACACTGTTTGGGAAAGAGATCTGGCACTGGGGACCTGGTTAGCAGGGACCCAGTGGACTTCCGATCGAAATCACATCAAATACCAGGCAAAAGGTGAGGATGACCATGTCAAAAAGGGGCACTTTCCTACATAACCACCTTTTGGAGGTCAGTTCTGTGAGGGGTGCCATAATTAACCTATACTCTTTCACAAACCTCCTGTAGTACCCTGTCAAGCCAGGAATGCCCCAACAGGAGTCTGGGTGGTTGCAGCTGCCCAGACAATTGTCTGGATCTTGGGTTGTAGGGGTTGAACGTGGCTTCCACCTACAAGGTGGCCCAAGTGTACAACAGAGCCCTGCCCGATCTGTCACTTGCTTGTGTTGATAGTGGAGCCAGCGATTTCAAAGAGCTTCAAGGACCTTACCAAGGAGGATCAGGTGATCTTGCCTGGTGAAATTATAGACAGCAATATTGTGAAGATATGCTGCATCAAGAGATTTCAACCCAGCAAGGACTTTGTTGCCCAACCATTGGAAGGGGCATTCTTTAGTCCAAAGAACAGAACGGTGAACTGATAAAGCCCATATTGAGTTCAGATTGTAGAGATTTCTTTTGCTGCTGGGGCCAGACCAATCTGCTGACAAATCAAAAGTACTGTGGGATTTGGCTACCCCATGCCTGTTAATTAGTTCATCTGCCCTTGGGATAGGGTATGTATCTGTCTTTGTGACAGTATTGAGACCCCTATAGTCCACCAAAACCTCAGTTCTTTCTTTCCACTCTGGTGTTGAGGACTAAGACCACTGGGCTAGTCCAGGGACTTTCATAGGGCTCAATTACCCCCAACTCCAGCCTCCAGCTGACTTCAGTACTGATGCTTTCCCTCACTTGGTCAGACTGTCTATACAGTTTATGTTTGACAGGTAGACTGTTATCAGTGTCCATATCATGAACACACCAGTTAGTAAAACCAAGGGTAAAGGAAAATAACTGAGCATAATGCTCCAGGACATTCCTGCAGCCAGCTTGCTGTTGGGCAGAGAGGGTGTCTGACAAGATCACTTCATCCACTGACCCATCTTTAGGACTATTGGAGAGGAGGTCAGGGCAAGGCCCGATCTCTTTTTCCTGATCCTCATCAGTGACCATCAGCATAGCCACATCAGCCCTGTCATGATAGGGTTTAAGGAGGTTCACATGGATGACACTTTTGAGGTTCCTGCAAGTGTCAAGGTCGACCAGATAGGTGACCTCCCATTTTCTCTCTAGGATAGGGTAGGATCTATTCCATTTGTCCTGGAGAGCCCTAGGAGCAGCAGGCTTCAAAATCCACACATTCTGCCCTGGTTGGAACTCCTCCAATTCAGCCTTTTGGTAATTTCAGAGCTTCTGGAGCTCATGGCTGGCCTCTACGTTTTTTTAATGCTTGTACCATGTACTCAGCCATCCTTAAAAGGAGTCCAAGCACATAGTCAACACTGTCTTATTCAGGCTCTTTGAGAGGTCTTTCTAAGCCTTCTCTTACAAGGCACAATGGTCCCCTTACAGCATGACCAAACAGATGTTCAAAGGGGAAAACCCTACTCCCTTCTGTGGCACTTCCCTGTAGGTGAAAAGCAGCCATGTTGGCAAGACATCCCATCTTCTTTTGAGCTTTTCAGGAAGTCTACCAATCATACTTTGTTTTAATGGTTTTGTTGAACCTTTCAACAAGACCATTTGTTTGTGGGTGGTATGGGGTAGTGAACGTATAAGTCACTCCAAATTCTGCCCACATGTGTTTCAGGTAACCTGACATGAAGTTTGTAACTCTGTCTGACACCACCTCCTTAGGAAAACCCACTCTGGTAAACATACCAATGAGGACCCTAGACACTGCAGGAGCAGTGGTAGTCTGGAGGGAAATTGCTTCAGGGTACCTGGTAGCATGATCCACTACTACTAGCTTTGAATCTGTTCCTGATGGAGGGTCTAAGGGACCAACCATGTCAATCCCTACCCTTTCAAAAGGGAACCCCAACCACTGGGAGTGGGATTAAGGGGGCATTTGGGTGGCTACTTGTCTTACCACTGGCTTGACAGGTGACACAGGAGTTACAAAGTCTTTCAACTTCTGGGACACACCTGGACAGTAGAAGTGGGTGACTAACCTACTCCAAGTTTTGGCCTGGCCAAGATGCCCAGCTAGGGGAGATCTCATTAGCCAATGTGAGCAGGAACTCCATACTTCTGAGGCACTACCACACTCCTAGTGGGAGCGGGTTTGGGGTCTCTGGCCTCAGTGTAAAGGAGTCCCTTCTCTCAATAGGTTCTGAGGGAGCCACGGTCATCTACCTTTTCCTGATCAGCAGCTTACTGTATCAGACTTTCAAGAGTGGGACAGGTCCTCTGTGTCATGCCTGCAATACGAGTGGCGAGGCGCAGTAGAACAGTTCCGTGGTTCAGGCAGGTTATTGTTGGTTGGCTTGGTTGGCAAGAAGTGTTGGAGAGGAGAGTGCGCATGCGTTAACACCACGCATGCGCAACTGAGTAGTATTCAAGTGATAAGCCCGCCCCGACATACAGGAAGTGCTTCGCGTTCAGTTAGAGAGTGTTGATTCCGTTCCGGGTTTCACTTCGGCGTCCGAGGAGCTAGGAGAAGGTTGGCGTGCAAGTACTCGTAGGTGCATTCGTTCTTCCGTATAGCGGATTGCTTTCGGAAGTATCTTTGTTTTGCCTTATCCTTTTGTCTTCTGTTTACCGCGGGGTGCGGTGTTATATTTCAGTTGTTTCAGGTCCTTATGCCTCAAAGTATAGAGGGTTTACATTTAGTTTTCACGCTCGTTGCAGCGTACATGGTCAGATTCCTCTGTGGAGGGCATTCCGTGAAAATATTGAGGCGCACCTTGAAGGTGTGCAGGGTGAGTGTCTGTGCACTTTATGTCAAGAAGTTATTGGTCATTATAGAGAAAACTGACAAGTAATAAGTATTGTTGTGTTTAAGGGTACAGACATTTCGTACACAGTCCGTTCCAGTCTTCACCAGAGTTCCTTTCGTTATATATATATTCATTTGGATTCGTAGAGCATTACACAGTCCACAAGGTACATTAGTCACGCATTACTTGCTTTTACAAGAAAGACACAGGGAGGGGCTTCTTCTCATAATTGTTTATTATATATTCTTGCAGTGTTATACAGAAGATCCCATATACCCCAGCGTGGAAGAAGACTGTGGAGTGTCTGTCTTTTCTTACCCCTCCTACCCTTGTTTTGTTCCCCTGTGTTCCTCTTAGTTACTTTTTGGGTGTTAGTGTTATTCCTGACGCCCGGAGGGTGACAGGGGGAAAGCAGGGTGAATAGCATCGTGGATCCAGGGCACTTCCGAGACACAACAGGTGCGTGCATGACACTCTGCACCTGACAAAGATTTTCTCTAGTGAGTCAAGAAGCTCTGCCATGTAAGGCCCAAGTTTCTGGGGCTCAGTTCCCTCTGGGACCGACGGGTCTTCTCCCTGAGGAGAGGGGACCTGAGCTGGTGTCTGTTCAGAAGCTTTGGGAGAGGAGTTGGCTTAACGGCTAGGGCGGTCAACCTCAAATCTGGGGAACCGGGTTCGAGTTTTGGCAATGACGCTGAACATCCTGTGAATCTGGGTAAATCACTTAGGGATAGATGTAGGTGGCCCAACGGTGAAATTTGTTAAATTTCACCCTTACCGACCGGTATTTAGGCATTTGAGATGTAGAGAGGATTCGATATTGAGATTCCTTAATACCGATTCCTTATGGCCTTGCATTTAAGGAATCTGTAATATCGATTCCTTAAATGCAATGTAGGTGGCACTTACAACAGTGCACCTCAGCCTTAAGAAATCGCTATTTACCACCAACTCCAAGTTGGTGGTAAATAGGTGGTGGTAAATAGCGATTTCCTTTCAAAAAGCACTTTTTTGCTTTTTGAAATGTGCCATGTGGCACACATCCATGCCCTTAGGGCATGCATGTGTGCCACATGTGCACACATGCACATTTCAGGGGTGCAACAGGTGTCCTTTGGACACCCTGGCATCTTTGAAATACCTCCCGGTATTACCGATTCTGTAATACCGAATCGGTAATACAGAATGTCTTCACATTCATTCCTATGGGCTTCCAAGCCCATAGGAATGAATGGGTAGGTATTCGTTATTACAGAATCTCAATTACAGATTCGGTAATAACGAATATTAAGAATTCAGTATTTTTTTTACCAAATTCTTACCTACATCTGAAATGCCGATTCCTAAATACAAAATCGGTAAAATTCGGTTATTAGGAATCGATATTTCCTAGTTACCTACATCTAGCCATTAATCTCCCCGTGCCTAACAAAAATGAATGTGTCCTCATGTAACGCAACTGGTGCTATTTAAAGCGTTCTGATACCCGATACCGGGTCAAGTTTCCACTACATAAATCTCCGTTAAAAAAAAAAAAGAAGCTGGTTTCCTAGACTTTTTGCCTTTCCTCTTGGAGTTTTGGACCATTATTCCAGGCTCCGACTCCTCTATTTCACCCTGGACATTGCATTATGCTTTTGTTTTCAAGTATAGTCAGCATAGCTGCATGTGTCTTTCTTTTTATATCAGCCCATGGCGAGGCCTGCAGATCATGGCCGAGCAGACATTCTACAGGTATTGCAGAAGATACCACCACCTTCTTTTGGCCAGTAACCCCTCCCCATTCTAAGGACACCATAGCCATGGGATGTACCTTATCCTGATTATCAGCAGAGGACTATGAATGTCTCACCATTCGGGTATTGTCCTGGTGATATCAGTTTTTCATCCACCATAGTGACACTTGCACCTGTATGCCTCAGTGCTACAACTTTAACCCCATTAATATGAGGCTGTTGTGTGTGCTCCTTCCAGATTACTAGGCCAACAGCTAAGGCAGCTACATCCACCCCACCCTCTGAGACTACAGTTGTTTCAGTGAGCTCTAAGAAATGGTCAGGGCCCACCTGGGATCCCATATGGAGACTTACCACTACATTTACAGCAGGTGAACTAGGGGGATTATTTTTGGTGGGACAGCTAGGGACTCCAGTTCGGTGGCGAATGGCTTTGCAATTAAAGCACCAAGACTTCCTGAGATCCCAGTTTTTACCCTGGTACCCACCCTTAGACTGTGTATTGGTTCAGGTTCACCCACCTAAAAAGGTTTTTGAGGGTCTAGAGAAGACTCAATTTATTTTTAGATAGGTCACCATCTTATCCGTGGGGGCTTAGCAACCCCTTTCTTTTGGTTACCCCCACCATGAATTGTCTTGGTTACCCTGGTCTTCCCCAACTCTTGAGGAGAAAGTGGACCTAGGTCTACCCGGTACGGATGTAATTTCTCAACAGATGCTCTTTCATAATAAGATTATAAAGCCCATCCGTCTTTTACATGGTTCCCTTTCAACCAGCCACGTAGTGTCGTCACTGAAAAGTCTACAAAATCTACCCAGGGCTGATTCTGGGTTTTTCGAGCCTCACTGAACCTCATCATGTATTCTTCAGTGGCGAGTCCCAAGCCCTCAATAAGGGTGTCCTTCTCATTCAATATCAGGAGTCTATGTCAACACTTTCCTGAGAACAGCTACTAGAGGAGAGAGCCCAAATACTTTTTGAAATGTTGCCTCAGTTTACAAGCCCACTCAAGTGCTGTAAACCATTTGGTGATATCATTACCCTCTGTATATTTAGGGATAATCCCTTTGGTGGCAGCAAAATTATAAATAGGGAGAAGGATGAAGCTTTTGACCCTAAGATCCCCCGAGATGGGTTCTAGGCCCATCTCAGCTTGTTCCTTCCCTATAGCCAAGAGTTTAGCCTCTACTTCTATCCTCTTGGCTAGTTTCTGAAGATCTGCATCTTCTGTATCTACTTCTGGGGTAATTTTGGTTCTCCTTTCTGTAGGATTGCGGTAGGAATCATCATCGACTTCATCAACTTCAGCATCCACCTATTCTTCTCCCTCGGCCATGATCCTAGCATTTTCTGCAAGCAAGTTTTGCAGAGGTGTCTTCATGGGTCTAGGCTCCATGTTGAATTTCCATGCTCAGCAGAGGGTCTTAAGTCTTTCCAATTTAAGGTTCCTGTGCTACCTCATTCATGGTTTTTAAGTAGTTAGAACCTTTTTAGGAAACTACAAAAACTTCTAAGTACTTTCTAAAGGGCTTATCTAACTCAACTACATGTTAGATTCTGAACAGTTTCACTGTGTGACTTAATTAAAGGCCTTAACAGCTAGTTCAAACCAATTTTGAATTCTTTTAACACTCAACAAAAATATTTTTAAACTAATGACAATTTTGGATTCATTAGTGGAATCACTTATTAACCGAGTGGTACAGAAAATGTCTGGTCTTGTATCCCACTGCTGCACCACCAATGTAGGAAGCTGGTTCCTTATTGGATCTATCAAAATGAGATATCGTGCAAGAAGTCCAGGGTTCCCTTATGAGTGGACAGGGCCTGGCTGTAGCAAACCCAAGGTGCTCTTCTAGGGGGTACTGTGGTCGACAACCTTAGGCTGATCAGAGAGGAGTGAGTGTTAGACATATATATAGGCACCAGGATCAATACAATCTGGTAAGTACATTTTTCAATAGAAATACTATGGCATTAAAAAGTCAACACTTATTGCATTTTTCAGAAGCAGCAATGTTATCCTAACAGAGGAAAAACAAATAGGTCATTCAGGTACAGTACAACGATTTCCAAAACCAATCTCCGGGACTTAAGGTGAGTGAAGGGCAAGGTCCAAGGAAACACCATCCAGACACAACCAGTGGCACTAGGGCGGCCAAGTGCAGGGGTACAAATTAGCGTTGAGTGCCTAATAGAAATCAATAGGTGTTGGACAGGCCCCACGAAGGGCTCGCTCCCTCCCCGCATGACAGGGCCCAGACATCGGCTCTCCGGGTGCTACCCGCAGAAGCAACCCACAACCCGTCCCCCTCCGGGACGCCGGCTCCCGGAGATCTCTGTGCCACGGGCCCAGGCCCCCGTCAACCCCATTGCCCGGCCCAGCCGCCATCTTGGACACTGCACCACGCGGCCGCGTGGCCTCGGCTCGACCCCAACCCTGGGCCTGGCCGGGCCCAGACATCCCGGCACCACCATCCATCCAGGAGGTGAACGGACCACTTGGCAGGTTAATGGGAGAAAGAAGTGTCGATGGCTCTCCCCCGCCAGGTGCCGATCGCCCCCAGCCTCCCCGGGTGCTGGCTCCACCCCCCTGCTGGGTGTCTGGACTCCCTCATCCCAGACCTCCCGACCTCCCAGTGCGAGGGTCCGGACATCAAAGGGCGCCAGACCTATAACCGAGGCAGCCCCAGAGCAGGAAGGAGTTGTATCCTGGAGTCGAGAGACACCGAGAAGAACTCATCCTTGACGGACTGCTGGCGCTGCCGCAGCCCTGCCTTGTGAACTATCGTCCTGCCTGCTGGCGCTGCCGCGGCCCTGCCTTGTGAACTATTGTCCTGCCTGCTGGCGCTGCCGCGGCCTTCTGCACCGTTCATCCTCGTGGGACCTGCTGGCGCTGCCGCGGCTCGTTGTAACCGTCATCCTCGTTGGGACCTGCTGGCGCTGCCGCGGCCTTCTGCACCGTTCATCCTCGTGGGACCTGCTGGCGCTGCCGCGGCCCGTTGCAACCGTCATCCTCGTTGGGACCTGCTGGCGCTGCCGCGGCCCGTTGCCACCTACGACCTCTTCGGGACCTGCTGGCGCAGCCGCGGTCTGACCCGTCCGAACGCCGAGCTAGAGGATTGTGAGCTACCACCGTTTCATCTCAGTACCTGTAGGTACCAAGACTGTCCCGCTACCCCCTTCCCCTAATAGAGACTAGAATTGAGAGGATCATCGTGTCCTGATCTCCTTGTATCGTACCACCCTACTCAAAGAAGTGCCTATATAAAAGGTGTTAAGCTGACCTTCGTGTGGTGTCCATCTGTGGGGGGGAAGTTACTTGTCTGTACGATCGCTGGAGACGGCCCTCACCGGAGGCCTCTCCCCTTGTGCTCGGCCGACCCTCCAGGTCCCCGTCTAACATTGGTGGCCAGCGGCGCGATCCGAACCAACGCGTACCGTACAGAGAGTAACTCACCCTACGACTAATCCACAATGACGACCAGAGAGAGCGGATCTGCAGAGAAATTCCAGATGGAAAAACTGGAAGAGTACAACCACCGAGAGCTAAAACAATTTTGCATAGAACTAGGCATTGCCACCACCGGTCTGAGCACGAAAGAGGACTTCAAACACGCCCTAGAATCCTGGGCAGAGACAAATACCGCCGGACCCCGGGACCTCGAAGCCCCGGAAACAAACACCACCCTGACAGAAGAAAGGAGAACGGATCTCTCCCGGGAAGAGATCCGAGAACGAGAGAAAAATAGACTTCACGAGTTAGAGCTGGCACGGCTCAAATTAGACAGAGAATTGAAACTGGCAGAACAAAAGATGAACTTAGAACACTTACGGCTCCAAGAAGAGCGAGAGGAGAAGCAGAGACAGAGAGAACTCGAAGAAAAAAGACTGACATACGAACACGAGTGCAAGCTAGCGGAGATAGAGATGCGCAAACAGAACAAAGACCTAGGGGTGCCCGAGCAACCGCACCCCCCAGGTACTACCGAACAGAAGGTCCACATCCCCAAAGATGTGGTCCGGGAATATGTCCGGAACGACGACATACAGCAGTGGTTCAAGGCCTACGAGATCGCCATGACTGCCCACCGGATCGCTCGAAGTGACTGGGGAGCCGGTCTATGGGGGAGATTCGTCAATGAAGGCCGTGATGCCCTGCTGCAGCTTCCGGACCATCAAATGACGTCCTATGACCACATGAAGGCCGCCCTCCTCAGTCGATATGGGCTGACGTCCGAGATGTACCGCCAGAGGTTCCGCAACTGCACCCGCATCCCGGGTACAACCTGGATAGAATATGTGAACTATTTCAGCCGAGCTTTCGAGGGATGGATCAAGGGTAGCAACGTAACCACCTACGAACAGCTCTTCAACCTCATTGTGTGGGAGCACCTCTCCAACAACTGCTTCGTCGAGCTCAGGCAGCACCTCCTCGACAGTAAATTGACTGACCCACGGCAGCTCGCCGCCGAGGCTGACCGATGGGAGAGCACCCGAGTGGCCCGAAGTGGGCCCAATGAGCAGAACAGACCCAACCAAGGTCATCATCGTCCCCGAGGAGGAGGAGGAGGCCCGGGCCGGGGCAGAGACGCCGTCCCGGCCGCTCCCGCGAACTACACCCCGCCCCCGGCCGGCCGGGGCAACCCCCCGATGCGCCCGGGGTTCCGAGCCAACATTACGTGTCATCGATGCCAGCGAGTCGGCCACTATGCCAGTGACCCGACCTGCCCAAAGAACCAGACCCCCGGGCCCCGCCAGGTGGCTGCCGCCGCCCTAGGAGAAGAGCAAGTCTCCGAGGAGCCTGAAGATTACGAGCAGGAGCAGCCCGAGTGGGAACCTGCCGCCATGACCCTGGCCTGCCTAGGGGGGAGAGACCTGATCCCGCGGGCTCCCCTACCAGCCAACACCAGGAAGTACAGCCAGTGGGTGAACATAAATGGGCGTAAGGCCGAAGCCCTGCGTGACACAGGGGCCAGTGTGACGGCCGTCCGTTGTCACCTGGTGACCCCAGAACAAATCCTGCCAAATGTTCTTTGCCCCGTCCGATCGGCCGACAATTCGGAGAGCCTGTGTCGGATGGCCTGCGTCCCCTTCGAATGGGGAGGAGTGTCCGGGATGCTAAAAGTGACTGTCCGCGACGATGCCCCCGTGGACTGCCTCCTGGGGAACGATCTCGAGAGCTCCCCGTGGGCAGCCGTTGAAAGAAGAGAGCACCTGGGGATGTTAGGCCTCCCGGGCTGGGCGTGCGTAACAACCCGGTCCATGGCCGCCGACACCATCCCTAGATCTGAAGAACCCGTCTAACAATAGGGATTGGTCTTTGTAAAAAGAGGCTGTAGGCTTTGACTGGAAGGCCAATCGGGCTGAACAAACAGGTGGGCTCAGGCCTCATGATCCTCGGGGACGTAGGAACACCTTTGGTCCTCTTCTCCACGGGCCCGGGGTGAAGGGTGCAGCGGTGTCCTGAGGCGTTGGGTTTGTCTTACCGGGAGCAGTCGCTGTAGAGAAAGCCTGCAAACAGAGGCTGCAGGAATCGTCGAGAAATATACAGTGGGGAAAAACAAGATGGGCTTTAAGTCTGGAGGGTGTGAGGACCACGTTGGCACCACAGGCCCACTTTAGCTCAGGCAAGGTGGCTTGGATGCAGTGGTGCTTTCAAGCGGCGGGTTTCGGGGTTCTTTGAGCCTCACAGCTAAGTCGTGGGTGCCTGCAGTATGCAAGGGAACAGGTCTGCTGTCCCACAGGAGTTCTTGGTTCCTGGGTGAAGTACTGGTTGGTCTTCTAACAAATAGGATCCGAGGAGACCTCAGAGGCCTAGGAAGGGTGGAGAGATCCATTCTAATTGAAAAGCGAGGGGATACTTACTCCCACTGGAACAATCCTAAATCATGTAGTGTAGTTCCTATATTCCCAATAGGCTCTGCGCATTGGAATAATATATCCTGCAGCTTAGACGTAGGACTTAAGTCGACTAGGTCTCTGCCGAATATATTAGACTTAATTGTGAGTGCCAGCTAGCTCAGAGGTCACTAGAAACTTTCTCGAAAATACAAGAAGGGATTAGTCTCTGACAATCATATAACATGACAACTTTGTTTCCCCAGAATGAAACGTATCTCTAGAGTCGTGGAAACAATAGATAACTATTTTACTCAGTCAATCGTGTATACTTAGTTTCACCAGAGTTGCTGAGAAATTAGAGAGACAGGCGTTTTCAATAAAAGGTATTTATTGAACAGTCTTCGATCTCAAGCATGAGAAATGTACTGCTACAATAGTAATGCTGGTTATAAAATACAAGGCATATAATACAAACAGTATTATAAAGTAGTACTGTAAAAGCATGATATGGTTTCTAAACCATAGGTTGCTTTAAATAGTTAAAATGCATAAAATACATACAATGATAAAAGAGATGGCTAAAAGTACTCAACTGGTGCTTCTAAAATACGCCTACCCCGGTGTACCTGACCTAACCATAGCACAAGGGAAGAAATAAGTTTTAGGAGTAGTTTTAAGTTTAGTATTCTTTGCCTAGAATCTGCCAAGAGTCTAATCAAGAATTCTCTACGGGTCTAATCAGCTCCGTACCTTGGTTTAGAATGAAGGAGGTCTTGTATCTCTCAGGACTCGATCTCTCAGATACCCGCAAGGGTAAGCTGGAAACACTGGAGCTGGATTTCTCAGCAAGAGAAGAAACAGCGTCTCTCAGTGCGTCTGCTGGACGGTCAGCTTCCTTCGGCACTTGCTGCTGCAGGGCGTTGGGCAAGTAGTTAGTCGATCTGCTCCAAGAACCACTGTGTGTTAGTTTGGGCAAATGTAGGCATATTTATACCATGAAGGTGCCGAGTTTGACGCATGATTGGACTTAATAACGTCACTCAAAGGTTCAATTCCCAGAAAACTCCAGGATTTCTTGGATAACTTAATATTCAAGCAGGGGGAAGATCCTAGCTGCTGAAGGCGGGTTTTTCCAAGAAATCGTTGTGAATTCTCGGAACTTAGTGGAAGTAGCCTTGCCGTATTTGGGCTGTAAGGCTCAGGCCAAATATGGTAACGATTTCTATGCCTATATAAGGATAGGGTAAAGTATACCTATATAAAGGCATGAATCGGGAAAAGTTACACTAGGGTCCTAGATTCGTTTACAACATTCAAAAAAAGGTATCCTCTTCATGAAAGTGAATGGTCATGGGAAGAAGAGGAAAAAATATGTACTACCACCACACTAACAACCCTCACCCACTCTAGTAGTGGCATGTTTCATCATACGGTTCACCCTGACTCCTAAAGGTCAGGGTATGCTTGCTTGTGTTCCAGGGTGCACTTAGAAGACAATTTGTTTTTATTGTTTTTTTTTAATGTTTAGATAAAAAGCCCCAACTGACCCACGGTATCCCTTTATTTATTTGAAGGTTTTATATAGCGCTGGCTAGACCCGTAGGTATCAGAGGGAGGGGGAGGAAGGAGACACATCGGGGAGACCGAGAGAACTGTACCCAATGTCCGGCTGGGTAGGTGACAGCCGAGGGGGTGAACCAGGGCCGATCTCCTCTATAGCTGTCCAGCAGCTCCACCGGGCATCAGCCTGTTGCTCAGGTCTCAGCGGTCAGGAATAACAAGAATAACAGATTTTTCATGGTTACAATAGTTACAGTTGCATAGTCAAACACAGAAGAACAAGTTCCCAAAAGAAGAAGAGAGGGAATGGGGGAGGAGAGTGGAAACAGGGGGCTGGGAAGCAGATCAGTTCTGGCAGACCGGCTGTGGGAGAAAAGTACCGTGTGGGGGCCCAAAAAGTTAGAGTAAGCGGGCCCATAACCCAGATGGGGTCACATAGTCACTAAGTTCAGTGCCAAATTCAATCACCGCGTTAGGTCATCTCGGCAATGTGGGCGGACCACAAGAAGAGGGTGAACAAAAGGGAGACCCGTCCGCCTATCCCCCCAAAACTGCAAAGGCTGCCCAACCAAGGCAGCGCCCATTCCGGAATTTGCTCCACGGGCGCCGCACCAGGAAACACCAGGAAGGGCGCAGCAGCCACAGGTCGGATGGGCAGGGGACTGGGAAGAGAACCCCGCACCCAACAGGAGATTCGCAAAGGAGACAAGGCGATGTCCACTAGCGCCATTCAATCCAGGAAACACAGCGACTGCTGTGACCAGTCAAAGAAAATCCTCTCGGGTGTGCAGCAAACCCTGGCCAGCTGTCCATGGGTCCCGGGAGGAGTAGGGGGTTGGAAAGATGGGTACATTCCCAGGAATTAGGTCTAAAGAAATTCCCTAGCCGGGGAGCTCCCAGACAGAGCTCCTACCCGGCGGCCATCTTCGTTCTACTATGTAGAACTGCCTGAGGCTTCGCTGCAGGAGCTGCACGAGTGTTCGGAAGGGGGCTCTGCTCCTCGGATCGTCTTCCACAGCCTAATGCCTCACTTGGTGTCATTTCCCTGCTTTTGCATCATCTCAGGCCTACTGCAGATCAAGGCCGCAGGCCCGCCTGTTCGGGGATTGCTAGCTGCTGCCTTTCGCTCAGCTCCTGCTTATGGCGTGTACCTGATCCGTCTCATCAGGCCTCTACTGGCGGCCTTGTTTACTCCACCGGGTCAGCGCCTGCAACTGCGCGGGTTTCCGTACAGCGTAAGTGAGGCGTCCACTCACCACCTCTTGGTCCTATTCTCGGTGCGGGCCTTATGAAGCCACCTCCTGTCTCTCACTCCGTTTTTCAGCAGGGTCATCGGTTGTAAGCGCCTCCGTTCTTCCTTGTCTTCTTTCAGCTGCCCTGGGACAGGGTAGGGGGGGCACTACCGGGCACCCAAGTGGAGACCAGCGGCCACGCGGCTCACAACTCCCAGTCTCCGGGAGTGGTCTCGTAGTTTACTGGACGCCATCTTAGCTTACTTACTCACGGGGACATCGCAGCTCATAATTCAGCTGATTAGGATCGCAGAGAGGCAGTTTAAGCATCAGTGTGATCCGCCATCATTCCGATTACTGGACTAGTTATTCCAGTGGGATTTGACCACGGCAACGCGCCCCTCTGAATACTGGCGTGCGGGTTCACCTCGGCGCTTCAGCTCCGAGCGGCCATTTTGGTCGCTGGCTCCTCCTCTTGAGCAGAGTGATTAAAAACTATGGGAAGGGCAATACAGATATTGTGATCCTATGTTCCTAATAGGAATGTGCATTGATGAAGCATGCCACTCCTAGTGTGGGCGAGGGTTGTTAATAAAAAAAGAAGTCTTTCCTCTTCCCACCTCTGAGTGCTGTGGTAGTACATACTTTTTCCAGGTAGGCTAGCAGGGTGAGTGCCAAGTCAGTTGCTGGATCTTCTGTTCTTGCTCTTTGGGACTTTTCACTTTCAACCTCTTCTTTCAGGTCAGCAAGGCTCGTTTCTCTGGTGCCAGGGGCTCCCTTAAATACTGAATGTAGGGGCGTAAGGAGAGTGTAGGGTTGTAGCTACCTACACGGGGGTGTCGCTAGGCGCCATATGTGGCCACTCCTTGTCAGAAGTTGACATAACCCTGTCCCAAAATTCCTGAGTTTGCCATTTTTAAGATGGCCAACTCTGAAAAGTTGTGTCTATTTCAGGTAGCCCACCTTAGGAGTGGTACTAGCCTGAGGGTTGGCACGCCTCTCTAGCGAGCTAATTTTCCCACCTGACCAAGTGCCAAAAGGCTCTGGACAAAGGGGGTTGGCTTTGCCTCCTTTGAGGGGAGCCAGATTCATATTTCAAAGGCGGTGGCTTCTTTGAAGCTCCCCTGCCTTGGAATGCTAATTGAGTAGGTCATCCTGTGGAAGGTGGAGTGACCACCCTCTTCCCGAGCTAACTTTGTCTCTGACCTGAGACCGAAGGCCCTTACCCTTGAGGGTCAGAAATTGTTTTCTGGCGGCTGGCTGGCAAAAACTAGTCAGTCAATACACTAGAGGCTGATTGGTTTTCAGAGGGCACCTCTAAGGTGCCCTCGGTGTGCATGTATTAATAAATCAAACACTGGCATCAGTGTGGGTTCATTAATACGAGATGTTTGATACCAAACATCCCTATTTTCAGTGAAGCCATCCTGTAGCTGGGGAACTCGTTTTCACCAGTGTACAGTACATGTACTCAAAATGGTTTTCCCGTTCACTTGCACTAGCAGCAATAGGGCTGACCAGCACTGGGGCATATCTGCTCATGCAGTTATGCCTTCACACGCAGTATAGTGCACCCTGCCTCAGGGCTATAAGGCCTGCAGTATCTATATTTCATGCAGTGGCAGTGTGAAATGTCATGTTTTCTCTTTTGTCTGCACCAAGACATGCAGCCTGCAGCGGCAGTTTGTAGGTGATTGATGAGGGGTCCTTTAGGTTGCCACAATTCACGCTGTAGCCCTTAAGGACCCTCTTTGGCCTCCTTGCTCTAGGTACCGGGAGTACCACCTACTAGGAACTTATATGGAGTGCAAAGGCATTGCCAACTGGGGTACAATAGTACAGTGTTTGGGAAAGAGATGGGGCACTGGTGATCTGGTATGCAGGGACCCAGTGCACTTACAGTCGAAATCACAATAAAACCAGGCAAAAAGTGGGAGCAACCATGTCAAAAAGGGGCACTTTCCTAAAATAATCAACACAAATGCAAAGCAATAATACAATAGCTGCACAGCCCAATAATGCAACACAACGGACAAAACAAGATTCCAACAACGTAATTGGGTTTCTGTTGGGTTGTCTTGTATCATGCTTTTGTAAGGTGTTCTGTATTGATTTTGTGCTGCTTTGTCTTTGTTGTGGTTTATTGATACTGCAATGTGTTCAAGTGTTGATTTGTTTTTGTACTGGATTTCTGTATTATTATTTTAATTTGGGGCTTTAGTTCAGATTTCTTGGGCAAGTGTACAATGCATAATAAATCAGGGTTTTGTATTGAAAGTAAGCACCAGGAATTTCTAAAAAAATTAGGGGTGTTTTCTGGGAGGAAACCACTTTGTGCTACGTGTGTGTTTTGATAGCTTTTCACATTATTTCCAGGCATGTATAGTAAAATGTAACAAGTAGGAGGAGTACGAGTTACAAATAATGGCATTATGTTGAACTCTGTGGCATGGTGTGGCCACCCTCAGCATAATGCAGGCTCTTACCTAATGGTAGTAGTTCTTAGTACTCCTGTCATGATGTTGAAAATTAGTACGGTTTGGCGAACATTATCTGCGCCATCTTGCCTCTTCCCCTGATGCCACACTTTTGTCGTGCGCACCCGCCATTTTAAGATGCCCTGAACAGAACAAACCCTTTTTGCATGCCGCTGGCCCCTGACATAGCCCTTCGCCCTCACTAAGCCTGCACGCTGACCAACCCCCTGCTTGCACCTGCCTTGAATCATTAACCCCTCTCCGGCGCTGCTCTGCCTCAGGCCCTCATCCTGTCCCCAGCGCAACACCTCCCTTCTTCCCTTTCATGATCCCCGGCCCTTTAATGCAAACCCCCTTTTCCGTGTGCCCGTTTGTCTTCCTCGTTCCCAGGCCGACACCCAGCTCTGCCGATACTGTTCCTTGCCCCTCCCCGTACAATAAAAAGCTTCCTCCATCAAGGGATCCCCGGGTTGATCAAAGCCCCCCCCCCGCCCTACGAGATCCGATCGAACCCCACACACTCCGTGAATCGGCGGAATATCCAGCTGCGCGATGATCATCACCTGTTGTGAACGGGGCGGGGACTTCCACTGTAACCTTGTGTGGGAACGGGCCTGAAAGGGGGGATTCTGAGGATGTCTTTCTGTACATCAAAGTATCGACGAGAATATGTTACATGCAATAAAGAGATAAACTTGTGTATAAGAGGCCAGGCCTCAGGGATGCAGTTAGAGCACCTCAGAACGATACCTGCTGTCCGTTTTGCTGTGTTCTCCTCCGGAGAGAATAAAAACCTTGTTTCCTGCTTTCCAGTCTCCAGCGCCTGCCTCTTCATTGATTAAATAACTAGAGGGTCACAGAGGCAATACCGCCGGGCAAATATCGATTGTCCCCGACCCAAACCTTTTATTTAACAATGATGGTATCCATTTCTAGTATAATGCTGGTTCTGGCATTATAAAAGCATTTCTTGGAATAATGGTGCTGATAAATAACAAAATGTGGTACCCAGGCATGTTTGTGCCAACAGCTAGCACAGTGCTGGCCAGGGCACAATGGTAGTATTTTATTTATTTATTTATTTATTTCATTTATTTCAAAGGTTTTATATAGCGCTACTGGACCCAGGAGTATCAGAGCGCTTTACAGACAGATAAACATCATGATGTAAATTAAACCAATTACAAAGTGAGTAACAACTCGCAATGGGAAAACTGTCTTTGGTTAGACGAGGGAATTGAGGATAGAGAATAATTAGGTATGAATGAGGGAGAAGGGGAACGGATGAAAGATAGGAGAGAGAGGGGTAGAGGGAGAGGGGGGAGAAGAGGAAAGTGAGGGAGAAGGGGTGGGTTGATGAGAATAGAAAACAGAGGACTGCATCATTATAGAGATGTTAGGTACCCCAATATTTGTTGAGAAGAAGCACCTTGAGTCTTTTTGGGTCTCGCTGGCAATGCATCCGCAAGGATGCATTTGTCCAGCTGGAGACCAATAGCGATCAGTCTGGGGGGAAGGAGGACAAGAGGGTGCACGAGCTTTTCTTGCTGGATTCGTGTGCGCGAACGCGCACGTTCCGTCCTGCGCCGCCCTCCCATACTCCCAGCGCATGCATGCACACAGACACACACGCGCGCGCACACACACACGCACTCACACTTACACAGACACGCAGGCAACCCCTTCCTCCTCCCCCACAGTCACACACGCATACACACAGACTCCAAGACACATACACACACGCACGCTCACACACATACACAGCCCGCCGCCGCGCGCGCGCACACACATGCCCCCGCCCTCGCAGGCCAGCCACAAAGCGAAGCCCCACTCACCTGGCAGCAGGACTCTTCCTCCCTTCTTCGGCACCGGGGCGCAGGGTAGGCTCCTGCCTGCTCCGGTGCTGCAAACAATCGCGGCTCTTCCGGCTCTTCCGTGGGAGGCGGGGTAGGCTCCCGCCCTCCTACTTCCTGTTTCCGGTTGTCCCGCCCGGCCTGCCTGACTTCCTGGTCGCAGGCCGGCGGCGTTGCGCGGTTGCGCTTCTGGGATGCCATGTAAGTTATGGTGAACCTGCACGTTAATCAGTGTTGTTCAGGCTCACATTTCCACCGGCTCTCTTAGAAATGAGGACAGCGTTCAATTCATGAAAACTTTCCTGCTGTGCTGCTACAGTATTTTGTGGTACTCGAGCGCTATGAAACAACTTTCATGCCAGCGCTACATAAACGAAAAATAAAACATCTGAAGGAGGTACCCATAAAGTCTCATGGTATGTGCTAGAATGTAAGTACAGTTGACTGTTAGATCTGCTGCTGTCAAAGGTCCCTTGCGGCGAGTTCCGTCTGGGGTGCCTGGCTCCAGGCTGCACAGGTGATTCCTGCATCCTGTGCTAATCCACGATGAAGCTGCACAGGGCACCTGTCTAGCCCCCTTGGAATGTGTCTAGGCAGCCATCCAGCAGAAATGTGTAAAGTCATACGCTGCAGCGAGTATTTTAAATGGGCGTCGAAGGCCCGTGTAGAGACAGACCCCTGCTGTTTGCTTTACTCTCTGTAGGCGGCACCTGGACAACGAGCCCTGTGAAGCTTCAGTCAGTGAGCGATTATTAACCCTGCAGGTATTCATGAGGACGCGGACTCAAAAGGTAACGCACAGTCGATGCTTGAACTAGAAATCTAAAACTTTGCACAGTCATGAAAGTGGCCGTGGAATGCTTAATCGAGAGAATGCAAATAAGATCAGCTCATATAAGGCAGATGGGTAGCATAGCTGCCAAGTTTCTCGGGTCCATGCCTGACTAAATTGAGCAGTCTTGTTTTTTTTCTTAGAATTCTGGGACTTGTAGTCTTATTAGTGTGACCAGATTTGGAGAAGCATAACTGAGACATGGCAGACATTAAAGTAGCCTTCAGTTTTACTTGTATATCTGGCCTGCCCCTTTTTTGCGCAGCCATGTAAATGTATGTGTATATTTATATGCGTGCGTGCGCGCACGTGTGTGTGTATGTATGTATGTGTGTGTACATATATATCATCTTGGTAAATATTGTATACACGCATACACATTTATTAGCCTATGTTTACAAATAGCAACAGCTGGACCGCCACCTTGCGCCCCCTCCTTCCCACTAAGCCTCTCTTCGGTAAACACACAGTAAACTCCTCCTGTGATGCCTAGCCGAAATGGAGATTATTTCAGACCTTGGTATTGAATTTTTTTTTTTGCTTTTTGGTGTTCTTTATTCCTTTTTTTTTCCTCTCTTTTTCTTGATCTTCTACTTTACTCTCCTTTGTTTTTCTTATTCCTATTGTAAATTTTGTTCATGATGTCTTTCTATTTTTGGATTGATATATGACAGTTGTTTGTTCTGGATTTTTTGGAAAACCTACTTAAAGAATTGTGAAACGAAAAAAAGACTTCTAGGCGTCGGAAAGAGATCCTAGTTTTAAATTCTGCTTTGCAGGGTGACCTGACCCCTTTACTAAAAACTGGGACATGTATTAAAAATTAACAAAAGTGTCGGGACACCAGGATAGACCTTTGAAAACCGGTAATGTCCGAGGAGATCTGGGACGCCTGGTCACCCTTAGTCTTGTGTCCAGGATAAAACCTGGACTACAAGTCCAAGCATTCTAAGAAAAGAGGACTACAAGTCCCAGCATTTTAAAACGAAATACTGGGACTAGCCTATCCTACCATGCATGGACTTGGGACACCTGGCAGCTAGGTGGTAGGCCACTAGGTAGGTGACTGGCAAGACCGAGTCCTGCAGGCCAAGACTGCATGGACCAGAGCAAGGAAGGCAGCTCTGACACTCAGAGCAGCATAGCTAACACAGTGCTGTGCTGCAGAATACCAGCGTAAAGTACTTGAACAACAATGACGTCTGTCTTATAAATGTCACAAAAAAATGGTTAATATTTCACTTCTGTTCTTGGATTTTCGTGAAAATACAACACATATTGCATTACAAATGCTATAGGTGTCACATTTGTGAAAGTTAAAACTATTGGCATTGTAAATGACAAAGCTATTACTTTAGCTATTTTCACAACCAACACATAAATAAAAAAAATTTAATTTACAATACCAATGGCTCAAACTTTCCTAATGCGAAACCTATTGCATTGCAAATGCTTGTTTTGAAGAGAGGGAAGGATGGGTTGCAGCGAAGGTCTTTGGGGAGAGAGTTCCAGATCGAAGGGGCATTACCAGAGAAGGCACGTGATTGTGTCTTTTTACATTTGAGTCTCGGGGAGATGAGGACAAGGGCATTGGTGCTTCTCAAGGACCTGGAGCAACCAGCTTTTTGTAGTTTATCTGAGAGGTAAGTGGGGGTGTTTTGGTGAAGGGCTTTGTGAGTAATACAAGCCATCTTGAAGGTAGATCTACCTTCGATTGGGAGCCAGTTAAGGTTTTTGAGGATAGGAGAAATGTGATCAAATCGTTTACAATCAGAGATAAGTCTGGCGGCCAGGTTGAGGACAGATTTAATTGGGGCAATGTGGACTATTGGGGTGCCTACAAGAGTGGCATTGCCATAGTAAATTCTGGAAAGTACAAGAGACTGGACAACAATTTTGAAGTCATCAGCTGGAATGAAAGGTTTGATTTTTTTAAGGTGGAGAAGGGAGAAGAGACCGCCTTTTACAGCATTTTTAATGTGAGGGATGAGAGTAAGATTTTTGTCAATGCTGATGCCCAAGGATTTGACAGAGTTAGAGGAGGAGAGGGTGCAGTTGGGTGCTTTTATATCATTGATCCAGAGTTGAATAGGCAGGGAACTATTTTTGGGATTTAAAAGGATGATTTCAGTTTTTTGGGGATTCAGTTTGAGATGATTAAGATGGAACCAGGCTTGGACTTTGTCAAGGTATCATTGGGGAGAAGAATGTCATGGTGGGATTTTATCTTGTAATAAAGTTGAGTGTCGTCAGCATAGAGGTGGTAATTGATATTAGCTTGTTTGAGAATAAGGGTGAGTGGTTCCATGAATAGATTAAAGAGGGTAGGGGAAAGGATCGAGCCTTGTGGGACCCCAAGTGAGACAGGTTGTGGTTTGGAGAGGCAGTGACTGAGTTTGATTTGTTGGGATCTATGTTGGAGATAAGAGGTGAACCATTGGTGAACAATGCCCTTAAGTCCAAAACGGTCTTTGAGAGTATTAAGAAGGGTAGGATGTTGGACAGTATCAAATGCAGCAGAGAGGCCAAGGAGGATAAGGAGGGAGGATTCGCCTTTGTCAAGAGAGCGATGGATATCATCTGTGATATGGAGCATGGCGGTTTCCGTGCTGCATCCTTTTCTGAAACCGGATTGGAAAACGTCGAGGAGATTGAATGAAGTGATATGTTTGTCTAACTGGGAGAGAACACATTTTTCAAGGGCTTTGGAGAGGAAGGGAAGATTAGAGATAGGGCGTAGATTGTTCAAGTCGTTGGGGTCAGCGGTGGGGTTTTTGAGGATGGGGGAGATTTGACCAAGTTGAAGGGATGCAGGGACACAGCCGGTGGTAAGAGAGGAATTGATGATCTTGGTCCAGATGGGTGCAATGATGTGTTTGAGTTCCTGAACCAACTGGGCAGGAAGAGGATCATTGGTGTGAGACGAAGGTTTAAGTTTTTCCTGTAATTCCTGATAAGCCCATGTCTTAATGTTGCATGTTGCTGTGTAATGCTTGCACCGTCATAATTATGATAATTCTTTGTGTACTGCAGACATTATTAACACATTGGTGCCCAGAACAGGTGTAATGTTTGCATTGGCATAATATTAGCAATTGGTAGTTTTTTACTAACATTAGCACTTCTGCTGATGCCTTCGCTGATAGGGTTGGTGTTACATGGCTGCAACTGCCCACAGAGTCACATATTCAACCATCCATCAATAGACTTGTGTATCCATTAATGATTCACGCATTCCGTCACTTAGGGCCCGAGTTAACCTTTGGCAGACGACGTGTGGTGCCACATTTAGTTTTACTGGTGTTAATCACCAAGTTCTTTTCTAAGCAATATTCAAACAGAGGATGCACAGAGAATTCTGACACAATAAAAAAGGATTGCGAGCATATAAAAGCAACGCTCCTAGTTAGGGCATAGACAGGTTCAATCCATCGAGGTGACTATCAACAGTATTAATTAATAAACTAAAGACCAAAGGAGCCAGGATGCGACCTCAGAGTGCTCCACATGCAAGTTTAAATTCCTCGGTGCACTCACCCAACCACCCATAACTAACCATTGCTGTAGTATGCTCATCTAAATGCTGCAGGATTACCAACAGCATTCTGTCTTCCCCTGTCATCTCAAGCAGAGCCAAAGCAGGGGAATATGCACCCATTTATTCAACCATACATACATTGATTCATCCAATCTCACATTCAGCCATTCATCCAAACACACAAACTTGCCCATCAAAGACTAAGCAATTTCACATACCAAATAGCCAGACCTATTGGCTTTGCTAATGCTGGTCTGGTTATGCTTGCATGCATAATATGATCATACAAGTTTCTGCCTTTTTAAATACAAAGAAAGGGAGGTCATGTCTCAAGCCAACTGAATGAATTATTTGCCAATGTTTTTAATGATCCTAAATAGCGTGTTACATAGGTGACAAAAGTGGTAACACAAACCATTCTGTCTGATTTCCTTTTTAGGTCTCGCCTGACCCAGCACTTGCGCTGATTTGGCCAGACCTTAAGTAAGAAGGGCATCAAAAAATGCTTCCGCCGGCTACAGCTTGCAGTGCATGTGCGCGGGTGTGCACTTAGGAGCAGAGGCGCCATATGGCAAACCTCGTCATGCTCATTAAGTGCTTGCGATCACTTTCACTTTCGCCCGCGATCATTTTCGCGGCGCCCCTTTGATGTTCTAGTTCAAGGCGCCCCTTTGATGTTCTAGTTCAAAGAACAAAGGGGTTGTTGTGTTAATGCTTTGCTGCTGTCCACAACCTCGATCTTTGTGTTCCTTTATTTTGAGATGCTTTTAGTATTACTGTCATGCACAACCACACACACAACCACACAACCACACACACAACCACAACCACACACACACACACACACCACCACACCCACACAACTACGCACACAACCGCACACACACACAACCACGCACACACAACCACAACCAGACACAAAACCACGCACACACAACCACGCACACACAACCACACACACACAACCACACACACACACACACACAACCACACACACACAACCACACACACACACAACCACACACACACACAACCACACACACACACAACCACACACACACAACCACACACACACAACCACACACACACACAGAACCACACACACAACCACACACCCAAAACCACACACACCCAGAACCACACACACACAACCACACACACACAACCAGAACCACACACACACAACACACACACACAACCACACACACACACAACCAGAATCACACACAACCAACCACACACACAACCACACACAGCATTGGCATAGCCAATAGATCTCGCCTTTGGGACCTTATAAGTGTTTAGCCACACAACAGTTGATGTGGTTGCACCAAGGATATTGTGCTGTATAACTAAATACTTAGAAGGTCCCAAAAGTGAGACCTATTGGCTATGCCAATGCTTGTTTTGTCACAAGTATCAATCAATCAATCAGGGAATTATGAAGTGCGCTACTCACCTGTGAGGGTCTCCTCCTAAGGACAATACCAAGCTCTTTTCAGGTTCTTTTAATTAGTGTCCTGGGATAGCCTCATGCTACGAGCTTTTTACTTAGAATGTTTCCTTCCCTAAAGTAAACCTAGTGTAATGCCCAAAGTGCTAGGTGTAGGACCAAGGGGCTAATTACGATGTTGGAAAGACCGCAACCCACCGATGGTCAGTTGCGGGCCTTCCGGGACGGTCCGCAGCGCTTCAGACAGGCTAAACACACCATAATCCCCTAATGACGGCAGAGCCAGGCTCGGCTCCACCATCAGATTTATGATAGCAGTTTCCAATAACCATTCTATGTTGGCCTTTCTGACATGAAAGGTGGATGGAAAGTGTCTTTGGGGGCCCCCTAGCAGGGCCCCTTTCCCCTCTGCAATGGGGCCTGGTGCTCAGTGGCAGCCAGCACAGATCTGGGGTAGTGAGGCTGGGAGGGGGCCGAGAGGGTAAGGAGGTACAATTGTAAAAAAAGAAAAATTCCCTTCCCTCCTCGCCACTCTGTCCCAAGTTGTCTCTCCTCTGCCAATCAGGAAGCAGCCAGGCTCCCCATAGCCAATCACAACACTGCAATGAGGCGCTGCGATAGGTCTGAGCGCCGTTGTTCGGCGCTCAGACGGGGCTTGGGGTCTGGACATGTTCTTCATGCAGGCTGTAATGCAGCCTGCATTGAGAACATGCTAAAGTGCCCATGACTGGCTGGGCCAAGAGGGCCGGTCAAAGCATCATGCGCAATTTAGTGTCCCCACCACACCTCCCCTGCTCTGTCAGCAGAGCAGCCCCACCCTCATGCTGCCGCAGCTGGGAGGAATAAAATGATAATAACATTGCAGTATTATCGTTTTATTTTTCCTTTCTTTTACTGCTGCACAGCAGCAGTGGGGCAACACTCCTCCGCCTTAGTGGAGGAGCCACCACTGCTGGTGCCCCCCCCTCAACATCCCTGCACCGTGTGGCAGGCACTGCATGGTGCCTGCCACATGGTGCAGGGATGTTTGCACACCTCCATTCTTCAATGGAAACTTGTGCTGCAGGTCTATTCCGCCCGCCGCACAAGCTTCTATTGTAGAATGGTTGTTTCCGCTCAACATCGTAATTAGGTCCTAAGTCATCAATGGACTGTATGTTGTATGTAAACGTGAAACATAAATCCTCATTTCTTGAATTCAAATAATTCAAGGAAATCTTTAAGCGATACCTCATCACCTTTGCAAATCATAAACGTTTTCCATTAACAAATTTGTTGATGGAAAGGCTTTAGTTCTAAGATGTAGATGAATCTGCATTCATACTCATTCGCATAAAAAACTGCAAAGTTTGGGGCAAAAAAAAACAACCTCCCACAGACGTTAGTAAGAGTCATAAAATTCTAAAGTATTTCTTGTCAATGCTATGTTTAAGTTACGTGGGGAATTGAGAGGGAACTAAAACTGCAGGCTTCCGTATACCGGTCTCAGACAGCTAGGGAGGAGCAGGAGTGTCGGGATTTCCTGGCCCCCTTACAGCTGCCCATACTGGATCCAGCTGACAGAGACATCCTGGACTCTGAAATTACGGTCAAGGAAGTGGAGGAGACCATGGGAGACTTACAAACGGGAAAGGCCCCGGGACCTAATGGGTTCCCAACAGAGGCGTTTGGATGTGTGGCAAGTAGGACGGCACCACACATGCGCAACATGTTCCTTGAAGCGCGGGAGGTTGGGAAGCTTCCATGGGATCTGCGACTGGCGACGATCGTGGTGATCCATAAGGCCAGAAGGCCGGAAGGCCACAGGGGGGAGTGCAGCTCCTACAGACCTATATCCCTCCTCAACTATGAGACGAAGGTCCTTGGGAAGATCCTGGCCACACGACTGGGAGCAGTCGTACAATCTTTGATCCACCCGGATCACTCGGGCTTCATGCCCCACAGGAGCACACGGCTCAATCTGCTGCGTTTGTTCGGAGTCACAGGCAGTGTCTGCGCATCCAGAGATACCGGCGGCATTAATATCCTTAGATGCCCACATGGATTTTGATAACATGGAGTGGCAGTACATCTATACAGTCCTGGAAAAACTAGGATTTGGAGACAATTTTTGCTCATGGGTGAAACTGCTATATACGGAGCCGCTTGCACGGGTCCGAGTTAACGGCGCTAGGTCACAGGAGTTCCGACTGGGGCACGGCACGAGGTAAGGTTGCCCCCTTTCCCCGACCCTATTTGCCCTAGCGGTGGAGCCGCTGGCTCACTGGATTCGGGTGGACCCTGGGGTGTGGGGCATAGATTTAGGAGGAGGATGGGAGGAACGCATATCGTTATATGCCGATGACATCTTGTTGTATGTCCAACAGCCGGCTGCGTCCATACAAAGAATGATGATCATTTTGCGCAAAATCGGGGAATACTCCGGATACCGCATCAACTGGGGCAAGTCCCTGGGTTATGTCTTGACGGGGCCCCAGCCGCAAGTGATGGATGACTGCAGGGGTCTGGTCTGGTGCGAGATGTTCCGCTATCTGGAAATATGGGTCACACCATCCGACTCAGAATTTCTCAGTTTAAATGTGCTGGCACAATTAGAACGGCTCCACGGTGACGTGGCACATTGGAGGACCCTCCCGCTCTCCTTGATGGGACGTGCCGTCTTATTCAAGATGATGGCCCTTCCACGGTTGCTATACATCCTGCAGAGCTCGCCCTTTCCAATCCCAGAACACGTTTTTAAAACGGTGGAATCGGAGCAACGCTCTTTACTATGGAGTGGAGGGTGCCCGACAATAGCTCTTAAAAAACTGCAACGGGGGCCATATGAGGGGGGACTGGCTGTTCCTGACATCCGTCTGTACTATTGGGTGACACAGCTGATCAATGTTAATGGCTGGGTGTTTGCGCCACAGGAGGAACCCGCCTATAGGGTGGACCGTATGGCCCTGGGAGGTGAGACTTACCTAGCAGCTCTCTACACAAAGGGCAGGTGCAGCCGGACCTTGCCGCCCCAAACGGCAGTGGTGGTAGGGGTGTGGAAACGGGCGACGAAATTGCTGGGTTGGGAGGCGAAGCTCACAGAACACACGCCCTTATGGGCTGGCAATTTCCTCCGGGAAGTTGCGAAATCTCGAGATTTACACCAATGGAGTTTGATTGGTATAGACGTGCTGGGGGATGTGTGGAAGAGGGGGAAGATGTTGGACTTTGCGATCTTACAGACTGAGTTCCACATGGGCAACGGAGAGTTCCTGCACTATCAACAGCTCAGACATGCCCTTTGTGAACCAGGGGGATCAGCTGCCTGAATATGCCCCACTTGAGGATAGGCTACTGTTAGACCCTATGATTGATAAAGCTATCTCCCTTACTTACAAAAAGCTTGTTAACAATCTTCCGGACCCGCTGGGACCCCCGAGAGAAAAATGGGAGTCAGATCTCGGGCTGCTAAAGGAGGAGGATTGGAACGAGGCCCTACAGTGTCCCAGAGAGGTGGCGATTCGTGCCAGATACAGACTGATCCAACTGCGTATCCTCCATAGGTGCTACACCCCTCGGACGGTGCAGTATGGGATGGGTTATGCGGCCTCGCAATTCTGTTTACGGGGATGTGGGGAGGAAGGCACTTTCTTCCACACTTTATGGGAATGCCCCAAAATTCGAACATACAGGGTCAGACTGATAGGCATCATGGAAGAGGAAGAGCTAGTGGGGGCGGAGGTACCACTGGAGGCCAGATGGCACGTTCTAGGGGTGACAAGTGATATTACTTGGCCAAAATGGGACAAGACATGGTTAGCCCTAACAAGTATGGCGGCCAAGAGGAATATAGCTAGGCTATGGGGGAGTGACCTCTTGCCAACGGTGGAGGAATGGGAGCGGGACTTGGACTGGAGCCAGAGGGCGGAGAAGGTTATTTATAGTAGCCGGGGTTGCCCCAAGAAGTGGGAGAGAATATGGCATGCATGAAGGCGATACAGAGGGGCCTGGATGGACACCCAAACTGGATCTGCACTGGGATGATGAGATGTCCACTAACGACAGTTTCCTTTTGTCAGAATGGCTTGTGATGAAAATGTGGTCTGTTCTGTTTACTCAGGGCTCAATCATCCGTATCCAAGGATGACAATGTACATGCTGAGGTGCGGGGGGGGAGGGGGAGTGGGGGGCCGGGAGTGGTTGACGATGTGGGGGGGGGGGTTAGTTTGAGGGGCGGCAGGTGCCCTTGGTACTGCCGAATGGTTTCATAGGGGTTTGATCCATAGGTGTAGGCCGCTGTGGGTCATGAGGGGTTTTACTTGATTGCATCATTGTATTTGCCAATGAACTTCCGATGCTGACTGATGTGCACTGTAATGGAGCTGTTTTGTTATAATAAAAAGATTATTTTTTTTTTTTTAAAAAGCTGCAAGCTTGCATGTGTTCAATATATGTAAAATAAGGAAGCAACCCCACTGACCAAGAGACAGGGTACCGCAAGTAAAGGAAAAGAAAGGGAAGGACTCTCTTGGATCACCACATTCACCCTAACTGTACTCCGTAATACACACTATAGGATCACTCAACTTCACATATATATCACCTACTGGCTATAAATTTGAACTCCAAGAGACAACCAGGTACTTTACAGAGATAAAGAGCTCACAGTTCAATAGACAAATTGTACATTTATTTGTAGTACATAGGAAAATTAACAAACATTTGCAATGAAATAGGTCTCGCATTATTAAAGTTTGAGCTATTGGCATTGCTAAATAATATAACAACAATAGCTAAAACTTTACTAATGTGAGACCTATTGCATTGCAAATGCTTGTTTTAAAAATACCACAGACCTACCAAAGGATTTATATTTTAGTTGCTCTTAGGCAACGCTTCATCTGAGTAACATGTGTATAACATAACATGTTTTTGTAAAGCGCACGTTCACGCAGAAGGGTATCATGTTGCTGAAATGCAGATGTTTATTGTTACCCAACTCAATGGTACTGATATTATCGGCCTCAGAAGGATGAAAGGCTGAGGGGACCCGCCAGGATTTGAACCTGTGGACATAAGGTTGACCCAGGCCCTACAGTGGACGTGTTAGTCCCATAAGTCACCAGACCTGCTAATAGTGATGAGGAAAAGTCAGTCTCCATGCATGTTCACTTCTTGGTCTCTGCCTGGGAGGGTCCACCAAAATAGGTGGTTCTGCCACATGTCCATTCAATCTTTGGCCTCTAGTTGGACCATAACTCTTGGGAGAGGGGATTCCAGTGGCTTAAGAGGGGGCAGACTAATGTATACAGATGTAACCGGCTGCAGGTCATTTTCTATATCAGTTCAATCATCGCCCTGTAAGGAGAGGCATAGCCCCTAGCGTGGGCTTCCTAAATCTCGATGCCAATTACATTCTTGTTATTTTAGCTGTAGGATTTAGGAGTATAAGGGTATATATTCAGTCCAGTCTCTTTGCCCATTTAATCTATGGCTTCTCTCCAGGAAGGTCAACTTGATGGATCAAGGGTGCGATTTATTTCCTTATTATATTATATATATATATATATATATATATATATATATTATTTTTTATAATTGCATTTATTGAGCGCACAGCTACCCGGAGGTTTCCCAGCGCTAAAGGCAAACAAAAGGTGAGCTAAGTAGAGAAGGAATGAGCACGCATTTTAAGAATTAAAAAGCCAGGTCTTAAATCCTTTACGGAATTTCAGGTAGCAAATTTCAGATCGCAGGGATTGAGGCATAGAGTTCCATAGGGAGGGTGCAAGTAGCGCAAACGAGCGACCGCCCATTTTGGCTTTGTTGAAACGAGGGGTCTGAAACTTGTTTTGCGTGGAGGATCTCTGAGTGCGCGAAGGAACATAGTGCTGTACTAAAGAGGACACATATTTCGGGGCTTTACCAGTTTTGATATGGTGCATTATGCAGAGAGCTTTAAATTTCACTCGGCTCTCAATGCGCAGCCAGTGCAGCTTGCGCAGATGGACGGCGGCCGAGGACCTGGCAGGCAAGTTACAGATAAGGCGAACTGCCATGTTCTGAACCACCTGCAATTTCTTTATGACCTCCTTACAGGCACCCAGGAGCAGAATGTTCCCGTAGTCCATCCGTGAGGTGACAAGGGCCTGGACTACGGTCCTCAGGGTGTCAGCTGGAAGCGTCCACGTAATTTTTCTCAGCCACCTTACGATGGTGATGCAGGTGGCTGAGACTTTTACAACATGTTGCTTCATTGACAGCTGATTGTCAAGAAGGACCCCGAGGTTGCGGGCTGTGGCTGAAGGGGTAGGGATAGGGCCCATCTGATGAGGCCAATGTTGAGGGCCCCAGAGCGATGAATTTGGGCCAAATAGAAGCAACTCCGTTTTGTCACCATTGAGTTTTAATTTATGTCTATGCATCCAATTGGAAATTTGTTCCAGACCAGACTGCAGGGAAGACGTGGGGAGATGTTTATTTGTGGATAGAGAGTAGACGATTTGCGTATCGTCAGCGTAAGAATAGATCGTGAGACCTGCTTGCTCCGCCAAGAAAGCTAGAGGACTCACATAAAGATTAAAGAAAAGGGGACTAAGAATAGCACCCTGGGGAACACCATGAGGGGAGGTGAAGATGGAGGAGACAGAGGTAGAGGAAAAGACTTGAAAGGTGCGGTTAGAAAGAAAACTAGCAATCCAGGGCAGGGCCGTCTATACCCACAGATTTCAAGGTGGACGACAGGATGGAATGGGAGACGGTGTCAAATGCGGCACTCAAGTCTAACAGAATGAGTGCCACTGTCTCCCCGTTGTCCACTTGTCTTCTGATGGACTCGGTCACACCAAGAAGCGTGGTCTCAGTGGAGAAGCCAGCCCTGAACCCAGGTTGAGAGCAGTGAAGAAAATTAAAGGATTCAACATAAGAGGTGAGAAGAGAGTTAACGTGCTTTTCAAGAATTTTAGAGTAGCATGAAAGCAAAGAGATGGGACGGAAGTTGGAGGGATTATTTGGGTCCGCGTTGGCCTTTTTTATCAATGGAACCACCATCGCATGTTTCCATTCTTTGGGAACCGTGGCTTCAACCAATGAAGCATTCAGGAGATCAAGGATGATCTGAAGTATGGATGGATCGAGGGTGCACAGTATTTGTGGAGGCATGGGATCAAGGGGAGAGCCAGTTTTTATTTCGTGTAGATATTTTTGAAAAAGTAAAGGCGAGATCAGCTCCCAGGAGTGGAGTTGGGGAGCAGTGGGAGTTAGACTAGATGCATCGACGGAGCAGGGACTGGGCAATTGAGAATCAGGAATGGGGGAGTAAGTAGAAGGAGCGCTAAAATTAGCATAGATTTTATCTATTTTCTCCAGGAAAAAGTTTGCCAGGGCGTTACATTGTTCTGTGTCCAAGCAGGGGTCTTTAGGTACAGACGACATGCCTGCAAGATCTTTTACAACTTTGAACAAGGCCTTAGGTCGATTTTGGGCATTAAGTATGGCAGTATTAGCATGATTAGCTCTGGCGGTATCACAGGCAGAATGGTATGCAAGAAGGGCGGCCTTATACCTTTTTTTCTTATCCGTGCAGTAGTTGGAGCGCCAGATACGTTCCAGTTTCTTGCAACAAGATTTTTTCTGGCGGAGTGAGTCATTAAACCATGCTACCAATCACGGTCTTTGCAGCAATCATATTTAAGGGTAGGAGGAGATTAGCGTTTACAACTGCAACCATTCCATGACTGACCTCTCCCTGAAGGGATACACTTTTAAAGGTGAACCATTCAATATGAGGCCCCTCTGTAAGTTATGACGTGAAGAGGTGAAAGGCCTCTATATACAACCAAGCTGTCAAATTAACTCCCTGAAGACCCCGAGCCAGGCCAGAAGCAGAGGCACTCTGGATAAACGCTGGTTTACTGTAAATCCTTAATTAGAAATTAGGCACTTGGAAACAAATCAAGCTTTTATTTCACCTGACATTTCACTGCAGGCTGTAGAAAGGCGTCTTTCTTGTTGAGGAAAGGCATTAGAGGTATGTGCACCAACCAGACCGCAGAAGGGCCGCTGGAAACTCGTAATGACTCATTGTGATGTGCGCCTGGACTGCAGTGCTGACATGTAGTGGCAGGAATGTGCGCGGGCAGAGCTCGTATGCTCGCCTTGAGGTGCGAGCGGGGAATGTTCCCAAGGAGCTGGAACACCATTAACTTTAGCAGTGGAAATGTGCAAACGTGTTCTGTCCGGCGGCTGTAATTTATGCACTATCGGCAGTGGCAACGTTTATTCGCGCGGCCATTATGCTGTGTTGCTTGAAAGCTCCAAGTTGAAACAAAGTCGTTTGTTTTAGAGGAACAATTTATGCGGTTTCAGTCTCTTTATTTTTTATTAGTCTGATGAATTGTGTTGCATGCACACGCCCGCGAGCAGTGCGCACGCGCGCGCCACTGCGACACACGTGACCACATGGCCTATTGGTGTCTATTATGCGCCATAATAGGCCATGGGCAGAGCAATGCTCCCGCCTGTGGCCTATTGCGTGCAGTCTTTCATTAAAAGACGCACACAAAGGCCAATAGCTGGCCACAAAAGAAAAAGCACACGCACAAGCGTGTGCGATTCCTAGGACAGCTAACAAACCCCATTTATTCACCTACTAAAGGGCTCGCACTGCGAACACTGCGCAGTGCAACGCAGGGCACGAGCCCTAAAAACTGCAAATTTATAATAGTGTATACAGATTAAAAACACATTCCAATAATCATATTTAAAAAAAAATAATAAAAAACATATGAACAGAGACCTTTTATGAGAGACAAAAAACAAATATGTGAGAACAACCAAATTCATCAAGAAAAGGTTATTCCAGACTGAAATCTCAAATATAAAAACCATCGGTGTATTCACTTCTTTGTTGAATTCGACATATGGCAGTTCCTGGATAATACCAACTATGAAAACACAGGCGTCGACGCTTTTCGGTGGTTGTCTATTATTAGAGTACCACCTTCATGAGGATCTACATAGAGCTTGTCTCTCGCCCAAAATATAAGAATTTAAAAACACCAATAATACGGTATTGCATCAGGGGGATTTTTATATTTATATTATCCAGTCTACATCCGCGTATTCTATGTGTGATCTTTCGTGGTCCACCTATTCAATAAATATCATCCTTAATACTGGTTATATTAATTCACAGGTGCTGTTGCGGTATCACCTTACAACCACAGTCAAAAGAAATTCTAACTGGTAAAATCCATAAGTGTAATTCAGGATGGACGCACAGGCTTCACACCTCCACTGATGGTGGGAATAGAATGCAGTCTTGCCTTCCGGGAGGCAAGACGGTCAAGCTTTGTTAGTGATATATTTGATCTCATTTTGTACTTCATTGCAGAGGACAGGGGTCAGCGGTTTAGTGTTCCTTGTTGTTTAGTTGTTTGTTAGGTCTTGCGTAGTAGCAGCGCGCATGCGCTGTTCTGCGAGACTTATAGTAAGGGCTTTTTAAAGCTCATCACACGCTTGTGCATGTGGTTTTGTTATCGTTGCAGGCTATTGGGTTTTGTTTGCATCTTTCTAACAAAGACAGCACGCAGTTGGGCAAATGCGGGTGCATGTCCCGCATTTGCCCCGCCCATGGCCTATTGGTGTCTGTTACCCGCACAAGGTAACATCTGCTTTGAATTATCGTGCCCGATAATTCAAAACAGATGTTTCGCTGTGGCGCGTGTGCACACCAATTGCATGCTTGTTTTAAAGGGCGCCGCACCAACCCCGCCCAGTGCCAGTAGACGAAATGTAACAAAGGTGTACGGTTACGTTTATTTATATAGCACATTTTGCATGCTTGTTTTAAAGGGCGCCGCACCAACCCCGCCCAGTGCCAGTAGACGAAATGTAACAAAGGTGTACGGTTACGTTTATTTATATAGCACATTAATACAGCGATATTGTTTCTAGTTGCTGCACAGCAGACGGCATGGCAATTTACGCCATCGAGAGAGGAGAGACCCACTCCGATCTGCTCATTTCTTTCTTGCACTCGCAGCTGAACATAGATGCTGGAGTGCTTCTCCCCTGCCTGCTCCAGTTTCTCTTCCTCAAGCTACATGTTGCTCTGTCTCCACTAGATTGCTTCCCCCATGTTGTTTCCCCCAAACACCGCTGTAGCTTCATCATACCCCCATACTCCGTGATTCTACCCTGTCCTCAGTGATTCCTCCCCGTCCCCATTATTTCTTCCGCCTCCTCCCACTGATGTCTCTTTTCCTTTATCTCTCTTTGCTCTGCACCACTCTGCTCTCTGACATGTACACCAGCTGTACTCCTGCCCTTCCCAGAGACGCTGCAGAGAACTGCACAGGAGTAAAGCAATTGCTTGTCCTTTCTGCTCCGCAAGTTTTACATTTGACACAGTTTTACATAAGCACAATTCTTAGGTCTCAACTATGAGACGGATTTTAGCTGTTGTAGGCAACATGGCTTCTGTTGTGTATGGCAATATGTTCGAAACCGATCTCTCTCGGTTCCCACAAGACATTTGCCCCGGAACGCTAGCTCTCATGCTTGCAAACCTTCAGTAGGTATTCTACTGACTTGAGAGCCCAAACCCGTCTATGAAGGAGCACCCGTGTTCCACGCCAGTGTCTCTATCTGGTGTATTAAATCATCACTTTCCAGTCGGAGGTAAGCACACGCATGACGCCTCTACACCAATATCACGCAATGTTATTTCAAGCACGAAACGGGGTCCATTTCAAAACTGAGGTATGACGGGTTACCAGGGCCTCACGCAATATGGTGTTTTAGACACATTATACAGTGCGCATATACACTAAGATGGGTGGTATCTGAATCATACTGACATCATTATATGCAAGAATTCTCACTAATATCCATAACAATACTTTTTTGTAATGAATTATGAGCTGTGTGTTTGCCCATTGTTTAATACAGACTGTTTTGCTTCATTTACAGCAACTGTTTTTGTTATTAAGTGTATATCACAGTACAGAACCTATTAGTCCAAAATGCATGAATGAATGAATTTATTCATAATCAGTTACTTTAAATCATTACATGAAATAACGAACACAGTATTTCCTGGGTACAAAAATGAGGATGTTAAAACCGTATAAGAGATCTGCCGACATTAATTCTTAAAAGGAATAGCAACATAACCGAACAACATGCGAATTAACTCTTCTTGACGTGCAACGAAGACCAGATCATTTATGTGATGGAGTATAAATAGATAAAAAATACTCAAAGAGTTGAAGGAGAAGACAAGAAAGTGCCGAGAGCTCACATAGCAGCTTCATTAACGTAGAGTGCCCTTGAAGGCGTGCGGGGTGCACCCATTTTTCAAACGGGCATTTGCAATGAAATAGGTCTCGAATTTGCTGGAGTTGGAGCTATTGGCATTGTAAATGACAATGCCTTTTATTCATTTGTTTTGAAAACCTGCAAGTGGTGCATAAACACGCACTTTGTATGTATAGTACTTGCTTACGAGAAGCAAGGCTGTCAGTAAAAGAGACTGCCAGCTTTGCTTCTCATAAGCAAGAGCTATAAGTACAAAGTGCTTCTTTACGCAAAGATTGCAGGTTTTCAAACGCATAAATAAAAGGCATTGTCATTTACAATGGCAATAGCTCAAACTCTTGCAAATGCGAGACCTATTGCATTGCAAATGCTGGTCTAATTTCTTGTTTGTAACACTGAATATTTTTAATAACAGCCCTACCCCCTTTTCGGTGAATTTTAATATGACCAAATCATTGCTTTTGATTTATTTAAGTGCTAAGTGTTCATCCCGGATAATGTTGTCTGGTACATACTGATGTGACATTTGGAGTTGATACTTTTTTTATGTACCCGACTCTCAAATGTTAAGAGTTCTGTAAGCATGGTGGAGGTGGGAGACTTACAAGCAGAAGCCGATCTGAAGCCAGCATTATCGAATGTATTAGTAGGAGAATTCGCAGAGAAAAAAAAACTGTAAACGTAGCATCCTAAAGAATTGGTGGAATTCCATTTGTAAATTCAAAAAGTGGTGTTCTCTGTTGGGACAAAATAGAGTGTCCTACTTAATAGTGAGATCTCTGGAGAGGAAAGATTGAGATCATATAATTTGAATATGGGACAAACTCTGTCTCTCCTAAGGACCACACCTGTAAAACTAGTGTCAAGTTTTGGGCTCTTCTGGTTGGAAATTGCATAGCTGGCCTACGCCCTTACCTCTTCCTTTTTTTTCCATAAAAAAGGGTGATTGTAATACTATGCACTTGCTTTCCAGTGGGTCGGATTCGCCCACAGACCTACCTAACGATTCGGAAAAGGTTAACAAGCATTGGCATAGCCAATAGGTCTCACTTTTGGGACCTTCTAAGTATTTAGTTATGCAGCACAATATTCTTGGTGCAACCACATCAACTGTTGCATGGCTAAACACTTATAAGGTCCCAAAGGTGAGACCTATTGGCTATGCCAATGCTTGGTGTGGTTGTGTGCGTGGTTGTAGTTTTGTGTGTGTGTGATTGTGTGGGTGTGTGTGGGTGTGTGTGTGTGTGTGTGTGT